>NC_138314.1:46890000-46960000 GCF_965601325.2 Salmo salar
ATGGAGGTAGATATGTATAGGGGGAAGGGGACAGGGATACTGGAGCGATGGAGGTAGATATGTATAGGGGGAAGGGGACAGGGATACTGAGAGTGATGGAGGTAGATATGTATAGGGGTAAGGGGACAGGGATACTGAGAGTGATGGAGGTAGATATGTATAGGGGGAAGGAGACAGGGATACTGGAGTGATGGAGGTAGATATGTATAGGGGGAAGGAGACAGGGATACTGGACTGATGGAGGTAGATATGTATAGGGGGAAGGGGACAGGGATACTGAGAGTGGATGGAGGTAGATATGTATAGGGGAAGGAGACAGGGATACTGAGAGTGATGGAGGTAGATATGTATAGGGGGAAGGGGACAGGGATACTGAGAGTGATGGAGGTAGATATGTATAGGGGGAAGGGGACAGGGATACTGAGAGTGATGGAGGTATATATGTATAGGGGGAAGGGGACAGGGATACTGGAGTGATGGAGGTAGATATGTATAGGGGGAAGGAGACAGGGATACTGGAGTGATGGAGGTAGATATGTATAGGGGGAAGGAGACAGGGATACTGGAGTGATGGAGGTAGATATGTATAGGGGTAAGGGGACAGGGATACTGGAGTGATGGAGGTAGATATGTATAGGGGGAAGGAGACAGGGATACTGGAGTGATGGAGGTAGATATGTATAGGGGAGGGACAGGGATACTGGAGTGATGGAGGTAGATATGTATAGGGGGAAGGGGACAGGGATACTGGAGTGATGGAGGTAGATATGTATAGGGGGAAGGGGACAGGGATACTGGAGTGATGGAGGTAGATATGTATAGGGGGAAGGAGACAGGGATACTGGAGTGATGGAGGTAGATATGTATAGGGGGAAGGAGACAGGGATACTGGAGTGATGGAGGTAGATATGTATAGGGGGAAGGGGACAGGGATACTGGAGTGATGGAGGTAGATATGTATAGGGGACAGGGATACTGGAGTGATGGAGGTAGATATGTATAGGGGTAAGGAGACAGGGATACTGGAGTGATGGAGGTAGATATGTATAGGGGGGGGGACAGGGATACTGGAGTGATGGAGGTAGATATGTATAGGGGGAAGGGGACAGGGATACTGGAGTGATGGAGGTAGATATGTATAGGGGGAAGGGGACAGGGATACTGGAGCGATGGAGGTAGATATGTATAGGGGGAAGGGGACAGGGATACTGGAGTGATGGAGGTAGATATGTATAGGGGGAAGGGGACAGGGATACTGGAGCGATGGAGGTAGATATGTATAGGGGTAAGGGGACAGGGATACTGTAGTGATGGAGGTAGATATGATAGGGGACAGGGATACTGGAGTGATGGAGGTAGATATGTATAGGGGTAAGGGGACAGGGATACTGTAGTGATGGAGGTAGATATGATAGGGGACAGGGATACTGGAGTGATGGAGGTAGATATGTATAGGGGGAAGGAGACAGGGATACTGGAGTGATGGAGGTAGATATGTATAGGGGACAGGGATACTGGAGTGATGGAGGTAGATATGTATAGGGGGAAGGGGACAGGGATACTGGAGTGATGGAGGTAGATATGTATAGGGGTAAGGGGACAGGGATACTGTAGTGATGGAGGTAGATATGATAGGGGACAGGGATACTGAGAGTGATGGAGGTAGATATGTATAGGGGGAAGGGGACAGGGATACTGGAGTGATAGAGGTAGATATATAGTCCTGTCAGAGTGTAGAGTCTTGTCAAATCAAATTAAATAAAAATGTTTTTGTCACGTGTTCCGAATACAACAGGTGTAGACCTTACAGTGAAATGCTGAATACAACAGGTGTAGTAGACCTTACAGTGAATTGCTTACTTACAAGCCCTAAACAAACAATGCAGTTAAAAAAAATTACAGATCAGAATAAGAGATAAAAGTAACAAGTAATTAAAGAGAAGCAGTGAAATAACAATAGTGAGGCTATATACAGGGGGTACCGGTACAGAGTCAATGTGGAGGCTATATACAGGGTGTTACCGGTACAGAGTCAATGTGGAGGCTATATACAGGGGGGTACCGGTACAGAGTCAATGTGGAGGCTATATACAGGGGGTACCGGTACAGAGTCAATGTGGAGGCTATATACAGGGGGTACCGGTACAGAGTCAATGTGGAGGCTATATACAGGGGGTACCGGTACAGAGTCAATGTGGAGGCTATATACAGGGGGTACCGGTACAGAGTCAATGTGGAGGCTATATACAGGGGGTACCGGTACAGAGTCAATGTGGAGGCTATATACAGGGGGGTACCGGTACAGAGTCAATGTGGAGGCTATATACAGGGGGGTACCGGTACAGAGTCAATGTGGAGGCTATATACAGGGGGTACCGGTACAGAGTCAATGTGGAGGCTATATACAGGGGGGTACCGGTACAGAGTCAATGTGGAGGCTATATACAGGGGGGTACCGGTACAGAGTCAATGTGGAGGCTATATACAGGGGGTACCGGTACAGAGTCAATGTGGAGGCTATATACAGGGGGGTACCGGTACAGAGTCAATGTGGAGGCTATATACAGGGGGTACCGGTACAGAGTCAATGTGGAGGCTATATACAGGGGGTACCGGTACAGAGTCAATGTGGAGGCTATATACAGGGGGTACCGGTACAGAGTCAATGTGGAGGCTATATACAGGGGGGTACCGGTACAGAGTCAATGTGGAGGCTATATACAGGGGGTACCGGTACAGAGTCAATGTGGAGGCTATATACAGGGGGGTACCGGTACAGAGTCAATGTGGAGGCTATATACAGGGGGTACCGGTACAGAGTCAATGTGGAGGCTATATACAGGGGGTACCGGTACAGAGTCAATGTGGAGGCTATATACAGGGGGTACCGGTACAGAGTCAATGTGGAGGCTATATACAGGGGGGTACCGGTACAGAGTCAATGTGGAGGCTATATACAGGGGGGTACCGGTACAGAGTCAATGTGGAGGCTATATACAGGGGGTACCGGTACAGAGTCAATGTGGAGGCTATATACAGGGGGGTACCGGTACAGAGTCAATGTGGAGGCTATATACAGGGGGTACCGGTACAGAGTCAATGTGGAGGCTATATATAGGGGGGTACTGGTACAGAGTCAATGTGGAGGCTATATACAGGGGGTACCGGTACAGAGTCAATGTGGAGGTTATATGCAGGGGAGTACCGGTACAAAGTCAATGTGGAGGTTATATGCAGGGGGGTACCGGTACAGAGTCAATGTGGAGGTTATATGCAGGGGGGTACCGGTACAGAGTCAATGTGGAGGCTATATACAGGGGGTACCGGTACAGAGTCAATGTGGAGGCTATATACAGGGGGTACCGGTACAGAGTCAATGTGGAGGCTATATACAGGGGGTACTGGTACAGAGTCAATGTGGAGGCTATATACAGGGGGTACTGGTACAGAGTCAATGTGGAGGCTATATACAGGGGGGGTACTGGTACAGAGTCAATGTGGAGGCTATATACAGGGGGTACCGGTACAGAGTCAATGTGGAGGCTATATACAGGGGGGTACCGGTACAGAGTCAATGTGGAGGCTATATACAGGGGGGTACCAGTACAGAGTCAATGTGTGGGGCCACCGGCTATTTGAGGTTGTATGTACATGTAGGTAGAGTTATTAAAGTGACTATGGATGACAACAGAGAGTAACAGTGGTGTAAATAGGGGGTGGGGGAGGGGCACTGCAAATAGTCTGGGTAGCCATTTGACTAGATGTTCAGGAGTCTTATGGCTTGGGGGTAGAAGCTGTTTAGAAGCATCTTGGACCTAGACTTGGCACTCCGGTATTGCTTGCCATGCGGTAGCAGAGAGAACAGTCTATGACTACGGTGGCTGGAGTCTTTGACAATTTTTAGGGCCTTCTTCTGACACCGCCTGGTGTAGAGGTCCTGGATGGCAGGAAGCTTGGCCCCAGTGATGTACTGGGCTGTTCGCACTACCCTCTGTAGTGCCTTGCGGTCGGAGACCGAACAATTGCCATACCAGGCAGTGATGCAACCGGTCAGGATGCTCTCGAAGGTGCATCTGTAGAACCTTTTGAGGATCTGGGGACCCATGCTAAATCTTTTCAGTGTCCTCAGGGGGAATAGGTGTTGTCGCTTGGACCATGTTAGTTTGTTGGTGATGTGGACACCAAGGAACTTGAAGCTCTCAACCTGCTCCACTACAGCCCCGTCGATGAGAATGGGGGCGTGCTCAGCCCTCTTTTTCCTGTAGTCCACAATCATCTCCTTTGTCTTGATTACGTTGAGGGAGAGGTTGTTGTCCTGGCACCACATGGTCAGGTCTCTGACCTCCTCCCTATAGGTTGTCTTGTCGTTGTCGGTGATCACTGTTGTGTCATCAGCAAATTTAGCCTCTATGGGCTAGGTGGGACGCTTGCGTCCCACCTACTCAACAGCCAGTGTAATCCCGTGGCGCGATATTGAAATACCTCAAAAATGCAAAAACTTCAATTTCTCAAACATATGACTATTTTACACCATTTTAAAGACAAGACTCTCGTTAATCTAACCACACTGTCCGATTTCAAAAAGGCTTTACAACGAAAGCAAAACATTAGATTATGTCAGCAGAGTACCCAGCCAGAAATAATCAGACACCCATTTTTCAAGCTAGCATATAATGTCACATAATCCCAAACCACAGCTAAATGCAGCACTAACCTTTGATGATCTTCATCAGATGACAACCCTAGGACATTATGTTATACAATACATGCATGTTTTCTTCAATCAAGTTCATATTTATATCAAAAAACAGCTTTTTACATTAGCATGTGACTAGCATGTGACTAGCATTCCGACCGAACACTGCCGGTGAATTTACTAAATTACTCACGATAAACGTTCACAAAAAACATAACAATTATTTTAAGAATTATAGATACAGAACTCCTCTATGCACTCGATACATTTTGCAATATTCTAAGTAGATAGCCCGGCATCACAGGGCTAGCTATTTAGACACCCAGCAAGTTTAGCACTCACCAAAGTCAGATTTACTATAAGAAAAATGTTATTACCTTTGGTGTTCTTCGTCAGAATGCACTCCCAGGACTTCTACTTCAATAACAAATGTTGGTTTGGTCCCAAATAATCTATTGTTATATCCAAATAGCGGCGTTTTGTTCGTGCGTTCAAGACACTATCCGAAAGGGTAAATAAGGGTGACGAGCATGGCGCATTTCGTGACAAAAAAAATCTAAATATTCCATTACTGTACTTCGAAGCATGTCAACAGCTGTTTAAAATCCATTTTTATGCCATTTTTCTCGTAAAAAAGCGCTAATATTCCGACCGGGAAATCGTTTCTTATTACAAAGAGAGTGAAAGTAAAAGCATGCTATCCCCTCATGCACGAGCCTCAGTCTAATGGCCCTCTGATAGAGCACTTGCCAAACGCGCTAATGTGTTTCAGCCTGGGGATGGAATTACATCGTTCAGATTTTCCCGCCTTCTGAGAGCCCATGGGAGCCGTAGGAAGTGTCACGTTATGCCAGAGATCCCCTGTATTTGTTAGAGATGATCAAGGAGGGCAAGAAATGGTCAGACATGCCACTTCCTGTAAGGAATCTTCTCAGGTTTTGGCCTGCCAAATGAGTTCTGTTACACTCACAGACACCATTCAAACAGTTTTAGAAACTTTAGGGTGTTTTCTATCCAAAGCCAATAATTATATGCATATTCTAGTTACTGGGCAGGAGTAGTAACCAAATTAAATCGGGTACGTTTTTTATCCGGCCGTGCAAATACTGCCCCCTAGCCCCAACAGGTTAATGATGGTGTTGGAGTCGAGCCTGACCGTGCAGTCATGAGTGAACAGGGAGTACAGGAGGGGCCTGATCACGCACCCCTGAGGTGCCCCTGTGTTGAGGATCAGCGTGGCAGATGTGTTGTTACCTACCTTTACCACCTGGGGGCGGGCGGTCAGGAAGTCCAGGATCAAGTTGCAGAGGGAGGTGGGACATTAACTTCTATGGGCTACGTGAGACGCTAGCAAATTCAAAACAACAAAATCTCATAATTCAAATTTCTCAAACATAAAACTATTTTACACCATTTTAAAGATACACTTGTCCTTAATCCAACTACATTGTCCGTTTTCAAAAAGGCTTTACGGCGAAAGCATAAAGTTAGATTATGTCCAAATACCTCCTTGTTGTTTGCGCGTTCAGTAAGCTACTCCAAATGTAGGAAGCGCGCTGAAAATTTCACGACGAAAAGTCAAAAAAAGTTATATTTACGTTCGTAGAAACATGTCAAACGTTGGATAGCATCAATCTTTAGGGCCTTTTTAACTTATTGATGAACTTTGAGGGCACTCTGCTGTTGAAAGCTGAGCTGTAGTCAATAAATAGCATTCTCACATAAGTGTTCCTTTTGTCCAGGTGTGAAAGGGCAGTGTGGAGTGCAATGGAGATTGCATCATCTGTGGATCTGTTTGGGCAGTATGCATTTGGAGTGGGTCTAGGGTTTCTGGGATAATGATGTTCATGTGAGCCATGACCAGCCTTTCAAAGTACTTCATGGCTACAGACGTGAGTGCTACGGGTCGGTCGTCGTTTAGGAAGGTTACCTTGGTGTTCTTGGGCACAGGGACTATGGTGGTCTCCTTGAAACATGTTGGTATTACAGACTCGGACAGGGAGAGGTTGAAAACGTCAGTGAGACAGTCTGTGTGTAGAGTCCTGTCTGAGTGTGTAGAGTCCTGCCAGAGTGTAGAGTCCTGTCAGAGTGTGTAGAGTCCTGTCAGAGTGTAGAGTCCTGTCTGAGTGTGTAGAGTCCTGTCAGAGTGTGTAGAGTCCTGTCAGAGTGTAGAGTCCTGCCAGTGTGTAGAGTCCTGTCAGAGTGTGTAGAGTCCTGTCAGAGTGTGTAGAGTCCTGTCAGAGTGTAGAGTCCTGTCAGTGTGTAGAGTCCTGCCAGTGTGTGTAGAGTCCTGTGAGTGTGCATAGAGACAGTGCAAAAATAAAAATAAAATGCAATGGTCAACTCAGATAGTCAGCAGTGTCTCTCTCTCTCTCTCTCTCTCTCTCTCTCTCTGTCTTCAGTTTCAGCTGAATCTGGGCGATGCTCTCTCTCTCTTTCTCTCTCTCTCTCTCTCTCTCTCTCCCTCCCTCTCTCTCTCCATCTCTCTCTCTCCCTCCCTCCCTCCCTCCCAGGCTGAAAGCTCAATTAGAGACGTCCCGGATCATATCGCAAGACTTCTGGTCCACGACAGTGAGGGTTATTTTCAAAGCATCACCCTGAGTGGGGCCTCCAGATGAACTCATGTGTGTGTGTGCCTTTTCACTGACTTTGTGAGTTTAGAAGATCTGAAGGCTGTTGTGAAGGTTGAATAGCAGAGCTGTTTACCAAACGGTTTGGAAAGGAAGCTTTTCTCATTCAATCTTTATTAAACTTATCTACTGTCTTTAGATAAAAGGCAGGAGACGGGTTAAAGAAGGATTTTTATGCATTGAGACAATTGAGACATGGATTGTGTATTGTGTGCCATTCAGAGGGTTGAATGGGCAAGACAACATTTTTAAGTGCCTTTGAACGTGGTATGGTAGTAGGTGGCAGGCGCACCGGTTTGAATGTGTCAAGAACTGCAACGCTGCTGGGTTTTTTCACGCTCAACAGTTTTCCGTGTGTATCAAGAATGGTCCACCACCCAAAGTTCATCCAGCCAACTTGACACAAATGTGGGAAGCATTGGAGTCAATATGGGGCCAGCATCCCTGTGGAACGCTTTTGACACCTTGTAGAGTCCATGTCCTGACGAATTGAGGCTGTTCTGAGGGCAGGAACTCAATATTAGGAAGGTGTTCCTAATGTTTGGTTTACTCAACAGTAAATGAAGGAAACAGCCTGATTAAGGAGTCCTGGAATCTATTGTTTTAAACCGCTGAATTGGCCCCCTATTGGCCCTGAACAAAAAGTACTGCACTATTTAGGCAATAGGGACTCACACAGTGTCTGTGATACTGTAGACTTCTGTCTAGAATTAAGAGGAAGAAGTGCACTCAAAAGAAGTCAAAAGAAGTCCACTAAATAAGGAATATGGTGCCATTTGGGACACAAGCAGAATGAGAGAACAAGCATTCTCTTGACACGGTCATTGCATGCTGGGTATAACAAACATGCCATCTGTGGATGGATACAGGGTCCTGTCTCTGCTGACGGCTCGAGAAAACACAACGCAGCGGCTTGTGTCGCATCACAAAAATGGCACGCCACGACCAGCACTCTGCTCTTGGTCAACAAAAAAAAAGAGTGCCCTATATAGGGAGTGGTGTTCCATTTGGTACACAGATTTGTTAACTGTAACTGGCCCATCATGTTCTATATGTTTCTGTTAGATCACAGACGATTCCCTGTAGCTCAGTTGGTAGACGCATGGTGTTTACAACGCCAGGGTTGTGGGTTCGATTTCCACAGGAAAGAAATGTATGAAATGTATGCATTCACTACTGTAAGTTGCTCTGGATAAGAGTGTCTGCTAAATGACTAGAAATGTAAAATGTTTCTGTTAGATGACGTTAGATCAGGCTAACAGAGGAATCTAATGATGTCGTTCTCCACTAACATCAAGGCGGTGACCCGATCCTGTAGGTTCATGCTCTACAACATTCGCAGAGTACGACCCTGCCTCACACAGGAAGCGGCGCAGGTTCCTAATCCAGGCACTTGTCATCTCCCGTCTGGATTACTGCAACTCGCTGTTGGCTGGGCTCCCTGCCTGTGCCATTAAACCCCTACAACTCATCCAGAACGCCGCAGCCCGTCTGGTGTTCAACCTTCCCAAGTTCTCTCACGTCACCCCGCTCCTCCGCTCTCTCCACTGGCTTCCAGTTGAAGCTCGCATCCGCTACAAGACCATGGTGCTTGCCTACGGAGCTGTGAGGGGAACGGCACCTCCGTACCTTCAGACTCTGATCAGGCCCTACACCCAAACAAGGGCACTGCGTTCATCCACCTCTGGCCTGCTCGCCTCCTTACCTCTGAGGAAGCACAGTTCCCGCTCAGCCCAGTCAAAACTGTTTGCTGCTCTGGCACCCCAATGGTGGAACAAGCTCCCTCACGACGCCAGGACAGCGGAGTCAATGACCACCTTCCGGAGACACCTGAAACCCCACCTCTTTAAGGAATACCTGGGATAGGATAAAGTAATCCTTCTAACCCCCCCCCCCCCCCCTTAAAAGATTTAGATGCACTATTGTAAAGTGGTTGTTCCACTGGATATCATAAGGTGAATGCACCAATTTGTAAGTCGCTCTGGATAAGAGCGTCTGCTAAATTACTTAAATGTAAATGTAAATGTAATGTTTCTGTTAGATGAAGTTAGATCAGTCTCACAGAGGAATCTAGTTCTTCTCCAGCTGGAGCAGTTGGATGGTCAACCACTGAAAGCCCTGACGCCCTACGCTGCAGTTAAGCCCACTAGACAAAGTATGTTAAAGCTTTGGTTTGACATTTTGAAGAAGCAAGAAATTGTAAATATTGTTGAGTTTATAAAAATGTACTTCTTCATTTTACCTCTCCAAATGACTTTGGGACCGTCGATTGTCCGAGCCCCCCCAGGAGGTATCCCATCTACCAGAACCAGTGAGTTCGGATCAGTCTGATTCTCTGTGCTCTGAGTCGGAGGGGGGAAGCAGCTTGAGGTAGGCTATACCTTCCAAAAGTTTTGAAAAGTACATATCTCTCATTTATCCTGTTAGGGCTAGGGGGCAGCATTGACACGGCTGGATAAAAAACATACCCGATTTAATCTGGTTACCACTCCTACTCAGTAACTAGAATATGCATATACTTATTACATATGGATAGAAAACACCCTACATTTTCTAAAACTGTTTGAATGGTGTCTGTGAGTATAACAGAACTCAAATGGCAGGTCAAAACCTGAGAGATTCCTTTACAGGAAGTGGCCTGTCTGACCATTTGTTGAACTTCTTTTCCATCTCTATCATTTACTAAGGATCTCTGCTCTAACGTGACACTTCCCACGTCGTCCATAGGCGCTCAGAGCCCGGGAAAAAACAGAATGTCGTCATTCCAGCCCCAGGCTGAAACACGTTATCGCCTTTCTCAAGTGGCCGATCAAGGGACACTATGCGCATGACCCGACCGCCCCCGCCTTTGGGATTTTTTCCTCTGTTTGCCGAAAAGGAGATTCCCTGTCGGAATATTATCGCTTTTCTACGAGAAAAATGTCGTAAAAATTGATTTTAAACAGCGGTTGACATGCTTCGAAGTACGGTAATGGAATATTTAGAATTTTATTGTCACGAATTGCGCCATGCGCGCGACACTTCTTTACTATTTCGGATAGTGTCTGGAACGCACGAACAAAACGCCGCTATTCGGATATAACGATGGATTATTTTGGACCAAACCAACATTTGTTATTGAAGTAGCTGTCCTGGGTGTGTATTCTGACGAAGACAACAAAAGGTAATGAAATTTTTATAATAGTAAATATGATTATGGTGAGTGCTAAACTTGCCGGGTGTCTAAATAGCGAGCCCGTGATGCCTGGGCTATGTACTTAGAATATTGCAAAATGTGCTTTCACCAAAAAGCTATTTTAAAATCGGACATATCGAGTGCATAGAGGAGGTCTGTATCTATAATTCTTAAAATAATTGTTATGCTTTTTGTGAACGTTTATCGTGAGTAATTTAGTAAAATGTTAGCGAATTCCCCGGAAGTTTGCGGGGGGTATGCTAGTTCTGAACGTCACATGCTAATGTAAAAAGCTGGGTTTTTGATATAAACATGAACTTGATTGAACAAAACATGCATGTATTGTATAACATAATGTCCTAGGGTTGTCATCTGATGAAGATCATCAAAGGTGAGTGCTGCATTTAGCTGTCTTCTGGGTTTTGGTGACATTATATGCTGGCTTGAAAAATGGGTGTCTGATTATTTCTGGCTTGGTACTCTGCTGACATAATCTAATGTTTTGCTTTCGTTGTAAAGCCTTTTTGAAATCGGACAGTGTGGTTAGATTAACGAGAGTCTTATCTTTAAATGGCTGTAAAATAGTCATATGTTTGAGAAATTGAAGTAATAGGATTTTTAAGGGTTTGAAAATCGCGCCACAGGATAGCAGTGGCTGTTACGTAGGTGGGACGAATTCGTCCCGCCTAGCCTAGAGAGGTTATAGCACTCCACTAATCCATCCATCCCCTGTGGCTCAATTGGTAGAGCATGGTGTTTGCCAAGCCAGGGTTGTGGGTTTGATTCCCACGGGGGACCAGTACGGAGAAAAAAAAATGTATGAAATGTATGCATTCACTCTGGATAAGAGTGTCTGCTAAATGACTAAAATGTAATTTTCTCACTGGTAAACTGTGTGTTTGCTTGTTTACGTCTCTGTCTCCTACCCTGGTTCCCTTTAAATCTGCTCCTGTTCTCCAGGACCTAGGGGGTTCTGCCCAACACCCAGACCCACCTGATGTCCTCCATTACCTGTTCTCCAGGACCTAGGGGGTTCTGCCCAAACACCCAGACCCACCTGATGTCCTCCATTACCTGTTCTCCAGGACCTAGGGGGTTCTGCCCAACACCCAGACCTGGATCCACCTGAAATCATCTACTGTTACTGTCATGTTGTCATAGTCTGCTCAGAAACTGTTCTTACTCCATCATTGTGAGAGGTACTGACATGTTGAATGTACCGAGCTGTCTGTTTGAACGACTGGCGCACAGCTCGGACACCCATGCATACCCAACAAGACATGCCACCGGAGGTCTCTTCACAGTGTATTTTTTATCTGTTTTAAAAAAAAAATATCAGAGTCTACTTCTTGCATCAGTTACCTGTACTGTACACCTCCCATAGTCTGTTCTGGACTTGGGGACTGTGAAGAGACCTCTGGTGACATGTCTTGTGGGGTATGGATGGGTGTCTGAGCTGTGTGCTCGTAGTTTAAACAGACAGCTCGGTGCATTCAACATGTCAAACCTCTCACAATTACAAGTAGTGATGAAGTCATTCTCTCCTCCACTTTCAGCCAGGAGAGATTGACATGCATATTATTAATGTTAGCTCTCTGTGTACATCCAAGGGCCAGTCGCGCTGTTCTGAGACAATTTCAATTTTCCTAAGTCCCTTTTTGTGGCACCTGACCACACGACTGAACAGTAGTCAAGGTGCCACAAAACTAGGGCCTGTAGGACCTGCCTTGTTGATAGTGTTGTTAAGAAGGCAGTGCAGCTTTGTTATGGACAGACTTTTCCCCATTTTAGCTACTGTTGTATCAATATGTTTTTACAATCCATGTTTTTACAATCCAGGGTTACTCCAAGCAGTTTAGTCACCTCAACTTGCTCAATTTCCACATTATTTATTTCATGATTAAGTTGAGGTTAAGGGTTTAGTGAATGATTTGTCCCAATACAATGATTTTAGTTTTTGAAATATTTAGGACTAACTTATTCCTTGCCACCCATTGTGAAACTAACTGCAGGTCTCTGTTAAGTGTTGCAGTGATTTCAGTCGCTGTAGTAGCTGACGTGTATAGTGCTGAGTCATCCGCGTACAGAGACACACTGGCTTTACTCAGAGCATGTCGTTAGTATCCGCCAAACACAGATTCATCCGTCGGACTGCCAGATGGTGAAGCGTGATTCATCACTCCAGAGAGAACGCTTTTCCAACTGCTCCAGAGTCCAGTGGCGGTGAGCTTTACAGCGCATGCATAGTGCCAACTGTAAAGTTTGGTGGAGGAGGAATAATTGTCTGGGGCTGTTTTTCATGTTACAGTGGATGTACAAATGTACAGTCTCAGTATGAATACATCTTAAATACATCAGAAAGATTAACAGAGAACCCTGATAAACGACCTCGTGTTCTATACAGAACCCTGACAAACAGCCTCGTGTTCAACACAGAACCCTGACAAACAGCCTCGTGTTCTATACAGAACCCTGACAAACAGCCTGGTGTTCTATACAGAACCCTGACAAACAGCCTAGTGTTCTATACAGAACCCTGACAAACGACCCCGTGTTCTATACAGAACCCTGACAAACGACCCCGTGTTCCATACAGAACCCTGACAAACAGCCTCATGTTCTATACAGAACCCTGACAAACAGCCTGGTGTTCTATACAGAACCCTGACAAACAGCCTGGTGTTCTATACAGAACCCTGACAAACAACTCCGTGTTCTATACAGAACCCTGACAAACAGCCTCGTGTTCTATACAGAACCCTGACAAACGACTCTGTGTTCTATACAGAACCCTGACAAACAACCTGGTGTTCTATACAGAACCCTGACAAACGACTCTGTGTTCTATACAGAACCCTGACAAACAACCTGGTGTTCTATACAGAACCCTGACAAACGACCCCGTGTTCCATACAGAACCCTGACAAACAGCCTCGTGTTCTATACAGAACCCTGACAAACAGCCTGGTGTTCTATACAGAACCCTGACAAACAGCCTCGTGTTCTATACAGAACCCTGACAAACAGCCTGGTGTTCTATACAGAACCCTGACAAACAGCCTAGTGTTCTATACAGAACCCTGACAAATGACCCCGTATTCCATACAGAACCCTGACAAACGACTCCGTGTTCTATACAGAACCCTGACAAACAGCCTGGTATTCTATACAGAACCCTGACAAACGACCCCGTGTTCCATACAGAACCCTGACAAACGACTCCGTGTTCTATACAGAACCCTGACAAACGACCCTGTGTTCTATACAGAACCCTGACAAACGACCCCGTGTTCCATACAGAACCCTGATCAAACGACCCCGTGTTCCATACAGAACCCTGACAAACAGCCTGGTGTTCTATACAGAACCCTGACAAACAGCCTCGTGTTCTATACAGAACCCTGACAAACAGCCTCGTGTTCTATACAGAACCCTGACAAACAGCCTGGTGTTCTATACAGAACCCTGACAAACAGCCTCGTGTTCTATACAGAACCCTGACAAACAGCCTGGTGTTCTATACAGAACCCTGACAAACAGCCACGTGTTCTATACAGAACCCTGACAAACAGCCACGTGTTCTATACAGAACCCTGACAAACAGCCACGTGTTCTATACAGAACCCTGACAAACAGCCACGTGTTCTATACAGAACCCTGACAAACAGCCACGTGTCACCAATAAATATGAATATGAAAGGTAACAAGGGGAAGAGGGTCTTTGAGTCCAAATCACAACCTTTTACGTGACATTTGAATACCTTCTCGAGCTTGCCTAGTTGAAAATAAGGGTTAAATAAATCAAATAAATAATTTTCTAGATAATATTGGTTTTCCCCCTTTTACAGCAAGTGTGAGTCTTGGAGACTCGAAGGCTACAGAGGCAGAAACACTACAGGCAATGTCAACCTGCCTGAAATATGTACCTGACCGCAAGGGGGGCAGTGGGAGGACCAATGAGGAAGGGGTGAGAGAGGGGCAGTGGATGGACCAATGAGGAAGGGGTGAGAGGGGGGGGGGGGGGGGGGGGCAGTGGATGGACCAATGAGGAAGGGGTGAGAGGGGGGGGGGGGCAGTGGGAGGACCAATGAGGAAGGGGATGAGAGAGGGGCAGTGGATGGACCAATGAGGAAGGGGTGAGAGGGGGGGGGGGCAGTGGGAGGACCAATGAGGAAGGGGATGAGAGAGGGGGCAGTGGGAGGACCAATGAGGAAGGGGATGAGAGAGGGGGCAGTGGGAGGACCAATGAGGAAGGGGATGAGAGAGGGGGCAGTGGGAGGACCAATGAGGAAGGGGATGAGAGAGGGGGCAGTGGGAGGACCAATGAGGAAGGGGATGAGAGAGGGGCAGTGGATGGACCAATGAGGAAGGGGTGAGAGGGGGGGGGGGCAGTGGGAGGACCAATGAGGAAGGGGATGAGAGAGGGGGCAGTGGGAGGACCAATGAGGAAGGGGTGAGAGAGGGGCAGTGGATGGACCAATGAGGAAGGGGTGAGAGGGGGGGGGGGGGCAGTGGGAGGACCAATGAGGAAGGGGATGAGAGAGGGGCAGTGGATGGACCAATGAGGAAGGGGTGAGAGGGGGGGGGGGCAGTGGGAGGACCAATGAGGAAGGGGTGAGAGAGGGGGCAGTGGGAGGACCAATGAGGAAGGGGATGAGAGAGGGGGCAGTGGGAGGACCAATGAGGAAGGGGATGAGAGAGGGGGCAGTGGGAGGACCAATGAGGAAGGGGATGAGAGAGGGGGCAGTGGGAGGACCAATGAGGAAGGGGATGAGAGAGGGGCAGTGGATGGACCAATGAGGAAGGGGTGAGAGGGGGGGGGGGCAGTGGGAGGACCAATGAGGAAGGGGATGAGAGAGGGGGCAGTGGGAGGACCAATGAGGAAGGGGATGAGAGAGGGGGCAGTGGGAGGACCAATGAGGAAGGGGATGAGAGAGGGGGCAGTGGGAGGACCAATGAGGAAGGGGATGAGAGAGGGGGCAGTGGGAGGACCAATGAGGAAGGGGATGAGAGAGGGGGCAGTGGGAGGACCAATGAGGAAGGGGTGAGAGGGGGGGGGGCAGTGGGAGGACCAATGAGGAAGGGGATGAGAGAGGGGGCAGTGGGAGGACCAATGAGGAAGGGGATGAGAGAGGGGGCAGTGGGAGGACCTATGAGGAAGGGGATGAGAGAGGGGGCAGTGGGAGGACCAATGAGGAAGGGGATGAGAGAGGGGGCAGTGGGAGGACCAATGAGGAAGGGGATGAGAGAGGGGGCAGTGGGAGGACCAATGAGGAAGGGGATGAGAGAGGGGGCAGTGGGAGGACCAATGAGGAAGGGGATGAGAGAGGGGGCAGTGGGAGGACCAATGAGGAAGGGGATGAGAGAGGGGGCAGTGGGAGGACCAATGAGGAAGGGGATGAGAGAGGGGGCAGTGGGAGGACCAATGAGGAAGGGGATGAGAGAGTTGTTAAGAAGTTAAAATCAACAAAGTTTGTTCCGCCGTCTTTTAGTTTATTATCAATCTACAAGCCTGCGCCAGAAATGTTTTCAAAAAATATATATTTTTTAAACGCTTTTTGGGCATTGTACATCCATTTTGGGATGCAATAAATTCATTTTGACACTTTTTTTTTTTTGACGGACAAAGGTTTACACAACGCCCTTCCAAGTTACTCCTCTAATTGTGTTCCACTGAATGACAATAGACAACATCAGTATACACCTTAAATCTGGAAGATACATTCTGCACCATCAGCACTATTCTACATATCAGGATGATTTTCAAGAGTTTTTTTCCTAGTTCTCATCCTTATTTAATGTAAAGAAGTTTACATCACAAAATGGCAACTACTTCAAAACATCTAATCAACACACTTCATGGACTGGTGATAATCCCTGATGTGTTCATGGACTGGTGATAATCCCTGATGAGTTCATGGACTGGTGATAATCCCTGATGAGTTCATGGACTGGTGATAATCCCTGATGAGTTCATGGACTGGTGATAATCCCTGATGTGTTCATGGACTGGTGATAATCCCTGATGTGTTCATGGACTGGTGATAATCCCTGATGAGTTCATGGACTGGTGATAATCCCTGATGAGTTCATGGACTGGTGATAGTCCCTGATGAGGTCATGGAGTGTTCTGGTCAAATCAGATCCCAATGTGTTCTCAACCTCACTCCAACCTCACACCAACCTCACTCCAATATTTAAATTTAGCTAATTATTAGTCGAGTATAGTTTTCAAACTCGATATTACAGAGAAAAGAAGAAAAAAACTGTTGGCTGTATTTTTGAGTGGGTGAATAAAGGTTGAGTATTCCAACGTCTCAAACAAATATTACTCACATTTCCACGTTGAAATTACGTGATGTGCCTGTTGGGATATTTGTCCAAAAACAAATTGCTAGGTAGTTAATGTTAGCCAGTGCTATTCTGCTGTACCTGCGCCAATACTCTGTTTTTTCTCCTTCTAAATCTTAGCCTCAGTATTTTTTTTAAAGTGAGCCAACACGTTTTCAACACTTAATATTGCCATGACTGATCAAACATTTCCCCATTTTTCTCTCTTGTCTATTGCAGACATACTGTATAGTGAGCAATATGTTTGGAACATCGAAACGCGATACAATCGCTGTATCGTATCGCGATACGTACAAAATCACGATCAATTGTGATACATATAGAATTGCAATACATATCATATTGGTGCCTTAGGTATTACAAAATTGTATTGTGAGGTACCTGACAATTCCCAACCCTAGAAATAAGGACCAAGAGAGGACAGACAGAGAGAGGACAGACCGAGAGAGGACAGACAGAGAGAGGACAGACAGAGAGAGGACAGCGATACAGACAGAGAGAGGACAGACAGAGAGAGGACAGACAGAGAGAGGACAGACAGAGAGGACAGACAGAGAGGAAAGACAGAGAGAAGACAGACAGAGAGAGGACAGACAGAGAGAGGACAGACAGAGAGAGGACAGACAGAGAGAGGACAGACAGAGAGAGGATAGACAGAGAGAGGACAGACTGAGAGAGGACAGCGATACAGACAGAGAGAGGACAGACAGAGAGAGGACAGACAGAGAGGACAGACAGAGAGGAAAGACAGAGAGAAGACAGACAGAGAGAGGACAGACAGAGAGAGGACAGACAGAGAGAGGACAGCGATACAGACAGAGAGAGGACAGACAGAGAGAGGACAGACAGAGAGGACAGACAGAGAGGAAAGACAGAGAGAAGACAGACAGAGAGAGGACAGACAGAGAGAGGACAGACAGAGAGAGGACAGCGATACAGACAGAGAGAGGACAGACAGAGAGAGGACAGACAGAGAGGACAGCGATACAGACAGAGAGAGGACAGACAGAGAGAGGACAGACAGAGAGAGGACAGCGATACAGACAGAGAGAGGACAGACAGAGAGAGGACAGACAGAGAGGACAGCGATACAGACCGAGAGAGGACAGACTGAGAGAGGACAGACAGAGAGAGGACAGACAGAGAGGACAGACAGAGAGAGGACAGACAGAGAGAGGACAGCGATACAGACCGAGAGAGGACAGACTGAGAGAGGACAGACAGAGAGAGGACAGACAGAAACAGGACAGACAGAGAGAGGACAGACTGAGAGAGGACAGCGATACAGACAGAGAGGACAGACAGAGAGAGGACAGACAGAAACAGGACTGACAGAGAGAGGACAGAGAGAGAGAGAGAACAGAGAGAGAGAGGACAGACAGAGAGAGGACAGACAGAGAGAGGACAGACAGAGAGGACAGACAGAGAGAGGACAGACAGAGAGAGGACAGACAGAGAGAGGACAAACAGAGAGGACAGACAGAGAGAGGACAGACTGAGAGAGGACAGCGATACAGACAGAGAGGACAGACAGAGAGAGGACAAACAGAGAGAGGACAGACAGAGAGAGGACAGACAGAGAGAGGACAGCGATACAGACAGAGAGAGGACAGACAGAGAGAGGACAGACAGAGAGGACAGACAGAGAGGAAAGACAGAGAGAAGACAGACAGAGAGAGGACAGACAGAGAGAGGACAGACAGAGAGAGGACAGACAGAGAGAGGACAGACAGAGAGAGGACAAACAGAGAGAGGACAGACAGAGAGAGGACAGACTGAGAGAGGACAGCGATACAGACAGAGAGGACAGACAGAGAGAGGACAAACAGAGAGAGGACAGACAGAGAGAGGACAGACAGAGAGAGGACAGCGATACAGACAGAGAGAGGACAGACAGAGAGAGGACAGACAGAGAGGACAGACAGAGAGGAAAGACAGAGAGAAGACAGACAGAGAGAGGACAGACAGAGAGAGGACAGACAGAGAGAGGACAGACAGAGAGAGGACAGCGATACAGACAGAGAGAGGACAGACAGAGAGAGGACAGACAGAGAGAGGACAGACAGAGAGAGGACAGACAGAGAGGACAGACAGAGAGGACAGACAGAGAGGACAGACAGAGAGGACAGCGATACAGACAGAGAGGACAGACAGAGAGAGGACAGACAGAGAGAGGACAGACAGAGAGAAGACAGACAGAGAGAGGACAGACAGAGAGAGGACAGACAGAGAGAGGACAGACAGAGAGAGGACAGACAGAGAGAGGACAGACAGAGAGAGGACAGCGATACAGACAGAGAGAGGACAGACAGAGAGAGGACAGACAGAGAGGAAAGACAGAGAGAAGACAGAGAGAAGACAGACAGAGAGAGGACAGACAGAGAGAGGACAGACAGAGAGAGGACAGACAGAGAGAGGACAGACAGAGAGAGGACAGCGATACAGACAGAGAGAGGACAGACAGAGAGAGGACAGACAGAGAGGAAAGACAGAGAGAAGACAGAGAGAAGACAGACAGAGAGAAGACAGACAGAGAGAGGACAGACAGAGAGAGGACAGACAGAGAGAGGACAGACAGAGAGAGGACAGCGATACAGACAGAGAGAGGACAGACAGAGAGAGGACAGACAGAGAGAGGACAGCGATACAGACAGAGAGAGGACAGACAGAGAGAGGACAGACAGAGAGAGGACAGACAGAGAGAGGACAGACAGAGAGAGGACAGACAGAGAGAGGACAGACAGAGAGAGGACAGACAGAAACAGGACAGACAGAGAGAGGACAGACAGAGAGAGGACAGACAGAGAGAGGATAGACAGAGAGAGGACAGACAGAGAGAGGACAGACAGAGAGAGGACAGACAGAGAGAGGACAGACTGAGAGAGGACAGCGATACAGACAGAGAGGACAGACAGAGAGAGGACAGACAGAGAGGAAAGACAGAGAGAAGACAGAGAGAAGACAGACAGAGAGAGGACAGACAGAGAGAGGACAGACAGAGAGAGGACAGACAGAGAGAGGACAGACAGAGAGAGGACAGCGATACAGACAGAGAGAGGACAGACAGAGAGAGGACAGACAGAGAGGAAAGACAGAGAGAAGACAGAGAGAAGACAGACAGAGAGAGGACAGACAGAGAGAGGACAGACAGAGAGAGGACAGACAGAGAGAGGACAGCGATACAGACAGAGAGAGGACAGACAGAGAGAGGACAGACAGAGAGAGGACAGACAGAGAGAGGACAGCGATACAGACAGAGAGAGGACAGACAGAGAGAGGACAGACAGAGAGAGGACAGACAGAGAGGACGGACAGAGAGAGGACAGACAGAGAGAGGACAGACAGAGAGAGGACAGACAGAGAGAGGACAGACAGAGAGAGGACAGACAGAGAGAGGACAGACAGAGAGAGGATAGACAGAGAGAGGACAGACAGAGAGAGGACAGACAGAGAGAGGACAGACAGAGAGAGGCGACAGACTGAGAGAGGACAGCGATACAGACAGAGAGGACAGACAGAGAGAGGACAGACAGAGAGCATAAACAGAGAGTATTAGATACAGAGAAAAGACACTACAGTATCTAACCTTGAAGACTGACAGAAGCAATGAAACGTTTTTTTTGTTGGTGAAAGTATATACCATGACCGTACAGGGGAAACTGTCACCTTGAGATAGTGCCATGTCTTTACTCTACTCCCCGTTCCATTGTGAGGAAAACAATGGCTGGTATCAATCTAGTCACATCTGGTTTCAGTGTACCAGAGTTAAAACTGATCTTGCTGATTCATTGGGAGAGAAAAAAAATAAAGGTTATACCGTACAAGCTAAGAAACTACAACAGACCAGTATAAACCATTCCTCGTGGGACTTTCCGCTGCTGCAATGGATAGAAATATTTCAGCAATCACGGCCAATAAATTGTTTCTGTTTACGCTCTGTTGAGTTGTCTTGCAGTTAACGGCAGCAGGCATCAAACCAGGAACTATAGAACACACACACAGACAGACACACACACACACACCACACACACACACACACACACACACACACACACACACACACACACACACACACACACACACACACACACACACACACACACACACGCACAGAGTGACCTCGTTACCGACCGTCATGCAAACACATCATCAGTCATTTAAAGTGGCGTGTTTTGACATCTCCATTTCCCTGCATTGTTTCCTGTTCCTCAAACACTTTTTGTTTTTATCTTTATTTCTTTTCTATCTGATCCTTGGAACAGAATTCTGGAACGGTCAGGTAAGAGATGTTTCTCTTTTCAAGGGGATAGAAATGTGGTTCATTCCCCCCCCCCCCCCCCCCCCCCCCCCTGCTAGGTCGTTCAGGATATTGTTGACCGCTGTTGACCCAATTCGATTCCCAGGAGAGAACATCTCTTCGTTTGTCCAGTGGGCCGGGAAAGTCAACGGTCCTGTCACTGACAGTTTCCCTTCATGACACCGTCCCCCCCCCCCCCCCCCTTCCTTCGGTAGTTACGCGAAGGAATTTTCACTCAAATTTCGTTGCTTTACAAACTGAGTTGCTTCTTGATTGCTTTGTGAAACACCCCCCATCCCCTTGTAACTAAGGCTTCCGCTACAAGACCATGGTGCTTGCCTACGGAGCTGTGAGGGGAACGGCACCTCCGTACCTTCAGGCTCTGATCAGGGCCTGCCATATGAGTTCAAGAGCCTGTCCTAATCCAGGCACTTGTCATCTCCCGTCTGGATTACTGCAACTCGCTGTTGGCTGGGCTCCCTGCCTGTGCCATTAAACCCCTTCAACTCATCCAGAACGCCGCAGCCCGTCTGGTGTTCAACCTTCCCAAGTTCTCTCACGTCACCCCGCTCCTCCGCTCTCTCCACTGGCTTCCAGTTGAAGCTCGCATCCGCTACAAGACCATGGTGGTTGCCTACGGAGCTGTGCGGGGAACGGCGCCTCCGTACCTTCAGGCTCTGATCAGGCCCTACACCCAAACAAGGGCACTCCGTTCATCCACCTCTGGCCTGCTCGCCTCCCTACCTCTGAGGAAGCACAGTTCCCGCTCAGCCCAGTCAAAACTGTTTGCTGCTCTGGCACCCCAATGGTGGAACAAGCTCCCTCACGACGCCAGGACAGCGGAGTCAATCACCACCTTCCGGAGACACCTGAAACCCCACCTCTTTAAGGAATACCTAGGATAGGATAAAGTAATCCTTCTAATCCTTCTAATTCTGAGAGAGATAGCAAGAGAGCTGGCCAAGGACGGCACGCTCAAGAGTTTGAGAGAAAAGAAAGAAGGGAAACTGGTCTGTAGTTGTTGACATCGGAGGGATCGAGTGTAGGTTTTTTCAGAAGGGGTGCAACTCTCGCTCTCTTGAGGACGGAAGGGACATGTCCAGTGGTCAAGGATGAGTTGATGAACGAGGTGAGATAAGGGAGAAGGTCTCCGGAAATGGTCTGGAGGAGAGAAGAGGGGATAGGGTCAAGCGGGCAGGTTGTTGGGCGGCCGGCCGTCACAAGTCGCAAGATTTCATCTGGAGAGAGAGGGGAGAAAGAGGTCAAAGCATAGGGTAGGGCAATGTGAGCAGGACCAGTGGTAGAAAGTTGACCAGCGGTGTCGTTTGACTTAACAAACGAGGAGCGGATGTCGTCAACCTTATTTTCAAAATGGTTGACGAAGTCATCCGCAGAGAGGGAGGAGGATTCAGGAGGGAGGAGACAGAATAGACATTAGCACAACGGTATTAGGGCTAGTCATGGTTGGTGAACATGGTTTGGCAGTGATTAAATGCACTGGTGTAAAGTACTTCAAGTAAAAATACTTTAAAGTACTACTTAAGTGTTTTTTTGGGGGGGTATCTGTAGTTTACTATTTATATTTTTGACAGCTTTGACTTCACTTCATTTATAAAAATGATTAACTTTTTACTCCGCACATTTTCCCTGACACCCAAAAGTACTTGTTACATTTTGAATGCTTAGCAGGACAGGAAAATTGTCTAATTCACACGCTTATCAAGAGAACATCCCTGGTCATCCCTACTGCCTCTGCTCTGGAGGACTCACTAAACAGAGAACATCCCTGGTCATCCCTACTGCCTCTGATCTGGAGGACTCACTAAACAGAGAACATCCCTGGTCATCCCTACTGCCTCTGATCTGGAGGACTCACTAAACAGAGAACATCCCTGGTCATCCCTACTGCCTCTGATCTGGCAGCATACTCACTAAACAGAGAACATCCCTGGTCATCCCTACTGCCTCTGATCTGGCAGCATACTCACTAAACAGAGAACATCCCTGGTCATCCCTACTGCCTCTGATCTGGAGGACTCACTAAACAGAGAACATCCCTGGTCATCCCTACTGCCTCTGATCTGGAGGACTCACTAAACAGAGAACATCCCTGGTCATCCCTACTGCCTCTGATCTGGCAGCATACTCACTAAACAGAGAACATCCCTGGTCATCCCTACTGCCTCTGATCTGGAGGACTCACTAAACAGAGAACATCCCTGGTCATCCCTACTGCCTCTGATCTGGAGGACTCACTAAACAGAGAACATCCCTTGTCATCCCTACTGCCTCTGATCTGGCAGCATACTCACTAAACAGAGAACATCCCTGGTCATCCCTACTGTCTCTGATCTGGAGGACTCACTAAACAGAGAACATCCCTGGTCATCCCTACTGCCTCTGCTCTGGAGGACTCACTAAACAGAGAACATCCCTGGTCATCCCTACTGTCTCTGCTCTGGAGGACTCACTGAACACACGTGCTTCGTTTGTAAATGATGTCTGAGTGTTGGAGCGTGCCCCTGGCTATGCATAAATAAAAAAATAAAAAAATAAAATGGTGCCGTCTAGTTTGACTTATATAAGGAATTTGAAATGATTTATATTTTAGCAATTACATTTACTTTTGATACTTAAAGTAGGATTTTACTCTGGGACTTTCACTACTACTTGAGTCAATAGCTATTCATGTGTCTTTACTTTTACTCAAGTATGACGATTGGGTACTTTTTCCACCACTGACTAAATGTAATTTTCTCAAATGAAACCAGACCTCTCTGACCAGTTTCAACTGAAATTATCACCATGAACTGTGATTCGTTGCTAGCTCAGTTAGCTCGTTGCTAGCTAGCTGAGCTGATGTTATTGTTTCGCCAGCTAGCTAAAATTGTACAGGCTCCATTTTGTCTATATACATGCTATAACAATAACCGAACGGTAAGATATAGAAATCATTTGTGAAACCACAATGTAACGCGTTTTAGTTACAAAGTTGCTTGAAATGATGTCACCTGCAACATACAACTGCAACTAAAAGCTCTCTTCAGGACACCATCCTCCTAACTTCCCACACACCATAATACCTCTATAGTGAAGTCAACTATACACCTGTAATTTCTCTATAAGTGCACGGCCTTTCAACTTTCCCATAGGGCTCTGGTCAAAGGTCGTACACTATAAAACCTCTACTATGAATTCAGCTGAAGGAGATGCAGATTCCAGGGAAGCATGCTAACGCCTCCTCTGCCAAGCATGCTGACGCCTCCTCTGCCAAGCATGCTGACGCCTCCTCTGCCAAGCATGCTAACGCCTCCTCTGCCAAGCATGCTGACGCCTCCTCTGCCAAGCATGCTGACGCCTCCTCTGCCAAGCATGCTGACGCCTCCTCTGCCAAGCATGCTGACGCCTCCTCTGCCAAGCATGCTGACGCCTCCTCTGCCAAGCATGCTGACGCCTCCTCTGCCAAGCATGCTAACGCCTCCTCTGCCAAGCATGCTAACTCCTTCTCTGCCAAGCATGCTAACATTATTCTCAATAAGCGTGTGGCCTTTTTGACATTACTTGCAGTCCGGTGAGATCTGGTGACATGGTCGCTGACAGATCCAGATCCAGTGAGTCTTAGTAATGTTTCTGGAACTCCTGCATCCCTGAGAGGGGAAGTTCAGTTGACTTTTTACAATCTGTCCAGCAGTTTGATTAGACTATCTGGAGGGGTACAGGGGAGAGGGGTTAAACACAACCCAGACCGTTCTGGAGGGGTACAGGGGAGAGGGGTTAAACACAACCCAGACCGTTCTGGAGGGGTACAGGGGAGAGGGGTTAAACACAACCCAGACCGTTCTGGAGGGGTACAGGGGAGAGGGGTTAAACACAACCCAGACCGTTCTGGAGAGGTAAAAAAAGGGGGGGGGGGGAATCCAGAACCCATCTTTACATTTTTTTGTATTTTATTAGACATTCCTATCCATTGTGATTTACAGTTAGTGAGTGCACAGATTTTCATACGTTTTCATACTGGTCCCCCATGGGAATCTAACCCACAACGCTGGCATTGCAAGCGCGGGACATCACACAAGTTGATTAGAACTCTGGCTATGCTCACACAGGCAGTCTACTGGAACCTGTACAGTCAAGGCTGAGGATAAAGTAGGTCGTGTGGGGTGGTGGGGGGGGGGGGGGGGGACGGACGGACTGGAAACTCTCTCCCTCTTTCTCTTTCACTTTCCAAATAAAACCAAATGAAAATTGTCACATGCGCCGAATACAACAGGTGTAGACTTGACCATGAAATGCTTGCTTCCCTTCCCAGTGATGCAGTGATGAGTAAAAAAAAAAAAAAAAATGTATACATATAAAATATTCACCATCTGTCACTGTCTCTCTAACTTTCGATGAGTCACATCCCAGCTAGCACATTTGGTTCCTTGGAAGTTGAGGGAACGTATGTTTTTGGTTTCACATTGGTTTTGGGAGCGAAACCATAAGTTTCTTGACTGGTAAAACATAAAGTTTTTTTTTTTAATATTCTGAGAACGGAAGTGAAATGTTTTTCTGTTCTAGGAATGTTACTTTGAAGTCGCAGGGAGGTTCTGGGAACGTTTGACCTTGGTTCCCTGAACGTTTTCCTGGTAGGTTTTATTAACACCCTGAGAACCAATGTTCCAGTGTTCCAAATTGTAAACAAGGCTGCATAGGATTTCTCTTAATGTAGCCTAGTGGTTAGAGCGTTGGGCCACTAACCGAAAGGTTGCTGGATTGAATCCCTGAGCTGACAAGGTAAAAATCTGTGCTAGAAACAATTTATCCAATCTTTATCTAGCATATAGTCTTCATTTTTGGTATTTGGTATTTTATTAGGATCCCCATTAGCTCTTCCTGGGGTCCACACAGAACATGAAACATGACATAATACAGTACATTAATAGACTAGAACAGCTCAAGGACAGACCTACCGACATGTTTAAAGGCACAGGTAGCCAACATATCAATCTATACACACCAACTATCTGGGTCAAATAGGGGAGTGGCGTTGTGGCGTGAGGTGTTGCTTTATCTGTTTATTGAAACCAGGTTTGCTGTTTATTTCAGCAATATGAGATGGAAGGAAGTTCCATGCAATAAGGGCTCTATATAATACTGTACGCTTTCGTGAATTTGTTCTGGATTTGGGGACTGTGAAAAGACCCCTGGTGGAATGTCTGGTGGGGTAAGTGTGTGTTTCAGAGCTGTGTGTAAGTTGACTATGCAAACAATTTGGGATTTTCAACACATTAATGTTTCTTATAAAAAGAAGAAGTGATGCAGTCAGTCTCTCCTCAACTCTTAGCCAAGAGAGACTGGCATGCATAGTATTTATATCAGCCCTCTGATTACTTTTGGAATGGTTTTAGAATGATTTACTAAACTTCATATTAGCAGACCTTACAGGTGGCTAGATTTCCAGAAAGACGGATAGAGTACCCTGGTGTAAGTACAGTACAAAACAAGTCCCCATCCGATTAAACAGATCAGGTCAAATCAAGTTTTTATTAGAGATATAAACAGGAATACAAGGTAGTGTCTAACCTTCCTCAAAATAACAAAAGCTCAATATAACGGAAAACAAGGTCTTCAACTGATATCAAACAGACCAAGGAAACATTTACAAAACGACCTACAAAGATATCACCAAATGGACTATTTTTCCTACTTGGGATCCAATTGAGGAATAAACTACAGTGTAGTAATGAAAAAAGGGTCAACCTGTTATGTAAACATACTTGGTAATAAATACAATGAAATATTGCAGTTGTGAAATGGCAGCTGCAGTTGTGTGTGGTAAGGTGCAGGAGTCTCCCTGCAGTTCAGGCAGGTGAGGATATGTGGAGACCTTGGGATAGCTCTGCCATGCTCCAGATGAATCACTCCGTGTGACTTAGTACAGGTACAACCATGTCAGATGTACAGCACTTTGAGTTATCAGCTGATCTAAAAAGGGCTATATAAATAAATTTGATTTGATTTGAGATCCATCAGTCCACACCGTAGTTCTACCAATCCGTTTCACGGCCTCTGCGTACGATACTTCATAACTGGTCTTATATATCTGAGTCTCTCTAGCCACTCTCTGTACCTGGCATTCACCTCTCTCTGTACCTGGCATCCACCTCTCTCTGTACCTGGCATTCACCACTCTCTGTACCTGGCATCCACCTCTCTCTGTACCTGGCATCCATCTCTCTCTGTACCTGGCATCCACCTCTCTCTGTACCTGGCATCCATCTCTCTCTGTACCTGGCATCCACCTCTCTCTGTACCTGGCATCCATCTCTCTCTGTACCTGGCATCCATCTCTTTCTGTACCTGGCATCCACCACTCTCTGTCCCTTGCATCCACCTCTCTCTGTACCTGGCATCCACCACTCTCTGTACCTGGCATCCACCTCTCTCTGTACCTGGCATCCACCTCTCTCTGTACCTGGCATCCACCTCTCTCTGTACCTGGCATTCACCACTCTCTGTACCTGGCATCCATCTCTGTACCTGGCATCCACCACTCTCTGTCCCTTGCATCCACCTCTCTCTGTACCTGGCATCCACCACTCTCTGTACCTGGCATCCACCACTCTCTGTACCTGGCATCCACCACTCTCTGTACCTGGCATCCACCTCTCTCTGTACCTGGCATCCACCACTCTCTGTACCTGGCATCCACCTCTCTCTGTCCCTGGCATCCATCTTTCTCTGTACCTGGCATCCACCACTCTCTGTACCTGGCATCCACCACTCTCTGTACCTGGCATCCACCTCTCTCTATACCTGGCATCCACCTCTCTCTATACCTGGCATCCACCTCTCTCTATACCTGGCATCCACCTCTCTCTATACCTGGCATCCACCAAATGCTGCTCCATGTTCTCCTCCACAATTACAGCACTTAACCTTCACATTGCTTCCACATTCCCCATAATCACGTCCCCGTCCACACTTGGCACATCTTTACCTTTCCTTTACACTGAGCAGCTACATGTCCCATTCTTTGCCATTTATAAACACAGCAGTGCATATGGGACAAATTCTCTAACGTTGAAAATAAGTAATCCTACTTGTACTTTTCCTGGCAAGACTTTCTTAAACCTCAGCAGCACTGATAGGCTTTCACTTCTTCGATCCTCTTTTTCCTACAGATCAATCTTTTCGGACTCACTCTGCCCTCCCATCACATTAACTTGTATATCATCTGCAGACATAGATATAGGGACACCAGTGATGACTCCCCTGGGACTCTGCTTCCTAGCTTGGCCCCTCGTTATGCTTTCTTTACTAGACGCTCTAATGCTTTCTGTATCATGATCTCTCTCTTCTGCCTCTTTGGCAGGGTAGCCGAGTGGTTTGAGCGTTGGGCCAGTAGCCGTAAAGGTTGCAGGATCGAATCCCCCCAAGCTTCTGACAAGGTACAAATCTGTCGTTCTGCCCCCTGAACAAGGCAGTCGACCCCACTGTTCCTAGGCCGTCATTGTAAAGAAGAATTTGTTCTTAACTGACTTGCCTAGTTTAAATAAAAGGTCAAATAAATCTATATATTTCAATGTCTTTCCACTACCGACCACTCCGGTCCTTGACCCTCGTCCTTCTGCTCCATACTATCAGCGCTGACACCCATATTGTCCTCATTCCGGCACAGCTGTTGCTTCACCAACTCTTTCTTCCATTTCGTCCGCCCTACTCGCCGCCGTTTCCGACCTCCAACATTCTCTCACACTCCAATGGCGAACTCTGCTGCTGCCCCCCCCCCCCCAATTTCCCAAAACTCTGTTGTGTTGTCACTAGTTACCACAGCCACAAAGTCTCGGGAGCGCGTGTGTGTTGATGTATCAGGTAATTCCTGAGCCGACTGCCTATGAGAGTGTGGTGTTCTGGGAAATGTAGTTCTATTCTATAAAATATACTGTATTATAACAAGAGGGGGTCTTCAAAAACACCTGTGCACACACTCACGTAAGCAGTGCAGCTTTAAAAGTACTGAAAAACCAAGACAATCAACAACAACAAAAATTCAAGTTCCTTAAATGTTCCTTAAAAACGATATCTTTCTTAAGTGAGAATTCAGTACGTTAGCGTAACGTTTTCTATAGGTTTCCCCTTTGGTTCTATTTAAAGTAATGTTCTCAGAACGTTAAGAAACAACATTCTGTGGGAATTTCTGTACAGCTAACGTTTTTCTACAAGTTTCCTCATGATTCAATTTAAAGTCACATTCTCAGAACATTAAGACAACTTTCCATAAAAAAAGACAAGAAAACATTAGTAACGTTTAAAGAACGTTCTAACAATGTTATTTGTTACAAGTAATCAACAGGGTGGGGATTCCTATGGGTTGTAGTCTCAATCGTGCTGCTCACGCTGTCACAGACGCTAGCTATAATGGCACAAATATAAAGAGAAGTCCTATCTATCTATCTATCTATCTATCTATCTATCTATCTATCTATCTATCTATCTATCTATCTATCTATCTATCTATCTATCTATCTATCTATCTATCTATCTATCTATCTATCTATCTATCTATCTATCTATCTATCTATCTATCTATCTATCTATCTATCTATCTATCTATCTATCTATCTATCTATCTATCTATCTATCTATCTATCTATCTATCTATCTATCTATCTATCTATCTATCTATCTATCTATCTCTATGGTTTGAATAGACTCAAATTAACAGCTTTATATGAGTTAAGAAAAAAATGGCATGTTAGCTCCATCCTGATGGCACCGTGGACTAATTCCATGGGATAGAGAATAGAAGATCAGAGAGTCTGAATCTCACTGACGCTGTGCCACAATCAAAAATACATTTGTTTGCACGATTGTTAACTAAGCAAATGAATTTCAATGTATCCTATCTGTGCTTGTAGTTATAAACTGTTATTAAGTGTTATTATAAAATCTTCCTAAAAGATCTTCTCAGAAACTTAAAATGTATGTTTCCAGAACAGGTAAAAAAAAAAAAGATTTTGTTTTACCGGTCAGGAAACGTATGGCTTTGTTCCCAAAACCAATGGGATACCAAAAACTTGCGTTCCCACAACTTCCCAGAAACCAAATGAGCAAGCTGGGTGTGTGACTACTGCTACACTTTAGAGAGATGGCTGCATGTATGAACCCTGAAAATACTTTTGTGCATGAGTGTACATTTCAACAGCGGTCTTTTGCATTTGGATCAAGTTCATGAAAGGTATTTTCAAGGTAATTCAAAAATCACAGGCGGCCCGGTGGCACCTTAATTCGGGAGGACGGGCTCACAGTAATGGCTGGAACGGAACAAATGGAACGGTATTCGAACACATCAAACATGTAGGTTTCCATGTGTTTGAAACGGTTCCATTCCAACCATTATCACGAGCCGTCCTCAGCAACCTACTGTGTACTAAATACTTGTGGGGAGAAAGGAAGAAATGAATGGGGAAGGCATTTGTGATTCAGTCTACAGAAAAGCCCTTGAAGCGTAAAGTGTAACCAGGGAGTTGGATGATTCACTTGATAGATGCCTGGAGTGATGCAGCACAGACCACAATCCTAACCCAACACCCCTCCCTTTAAATACTTGGGTTTGAGTCCCAAATGGCACCCTATTTTCTGTGTAGTACACTACTGTTGATCAGAGCCCTAGGTTTTATTTATTTTATTTCACTTTTATTTAAACCAGGTAGGCTAGTTGAGAACAAGTTTTAATTTGCAACTACGACCTGGCCAAGATAAAGCATAGCAATTCGACACATACAACAACACAGAGTTACACATGGAATAAGCAAAACATACAGTCAATAATACAGTAGAAAAAAGAAAACAAAAAGTCTATATACAGTGTGAGCAAATGAGGTAAGATAAGGGAGTTAAGGCAATAAATAGGCCATGGTGGTGAAGTAATTACAATATAGCAATTAAACACTGGAATGGTAGATGTGCAGAAGATGAATGTGCAAGTAGAAATATTGGGGTGCAAAGGAGCAAAATAAATAAATAAATACACTATGGGGATGAGGTAGATAGATGGGCTGTTTGCAGATGGACTCTGTACAGTGATCTGTGTAGGTAGATAGATGGTGTCACGTTCGTCATATGAAGGAGACCAAGGCGCAGTTCCACATCTTTATTATATTGTGAAACTATGCAAGACATACTATAAACAAAACAACAAACCGTGACGACAGAGGTGCAACATACACTAACTCAAATTAATCTCCCACAAACACAGGTGGGAAAAACAACTACTTAAATATGATCCCCAATTAGAGACAATGATGACCAGCTGCCTCTAATTGGGGATCATCCAAAAACCCCAACATAGAAAAAAGAAACTATAACATAACATAGAAAATGTAAACTAGACAAAACCCCCCCAGTCACGCCCTGACCTACTCTACCATAGAAAAATATGAGCTCTCTATGGTCAGGACGTGACAGATAGGCTGTTTACAGATGGGCTATGTACAGGTGCAGTGATCTGTGAGCTGCTCTGACAGCTGGTGCTTAAAGCTAGTGAGGGAGATATGAGTCTCCAGCTTCAGAGATTTTTGCAGTTCGTTCCAGTCATTGGCAGCAGAGAACTGGAAGGAAAGGCAACCAAAGGAGGAATTGGCTTTGGGGGTGACCAGTGAAATATACCTGCTGGAGCGCGTGCTACGAGTGGGTACTGCTATGGTGACCAGTGAGCTAAGATAAGGCGGGGCTTTACCTAGCGACGAGTATGAAGCGAGGGCCAACCAACGAGAGCTTACAGGTCGCAGTGGTGGGTAGTGTATGGGGCTTTGGTGACAAAACGGATGGCACTGTGATAGACTGCATCCAATTTGTTGAGTAGAGTGTTGGGGGCTATTTTATAGATGACATTGCCGAAGTCGAGGATCGGTAGGATGGTCAGTTTTACGAGGGTATGTTTGGCAGCATGAGTGAAGGATGCTTTGTTGCGATATAGGAAGCCAATTCTAGATTTAATTTTGGATTGGAGATGCTTAATGTGAGTCTGGAAGGAGAGTTTACAGTCTAACCAGACACCTAGGTATTTGTAGTTATCCACGTATTCTAAGTCAGAACCGTCCAGAGAAGTGATGCTAGACAGGCGGGCGGGTGCGGGCAGTGATCGATTGAATAGCATGCAATTAGTTTTACTTGCATTTAAGAGCAGTTGGAGGCCACAGAAGGAGAGTTGTATGGCATTGAAGCTTGTCTGGAGGTTAGTTAACACCGTGTCCAAAGAGTGGCCAGAAGTATACAGAATGGTGTCGTCTGCGTAGAGGTGGATCAGCGAATCACCAGCAGCAAGAGTGACATCATTGATGTATACAGAGAAAAGAGTCGGCCCGAGAATTGAACCCTGTGGCACCCCCATAGAGACTGCCAGAGGTCCGGACAACAGGCCCTCCGATTTGACACACTGAACTCTATCAGAGAAGTAGTTGGTAAACCAGGCGAGGCAATCATTTGAGAAACCAAGTCTGTCGAGTCTGCCAATAAGAATGTGGAGATCGACAGAGTCGAAAGCCTTGGCCAGACCGATGAATACGGCTGCACAGTAATGTCTCTTATCGATGGCGGTTATGATATCGTTTAGGACCTTGAGCGTGGCTGAGGTGCACCCATGACCAGCTCTGAAACCAGATCGCATAGCGGAGAAGGTGAGATTTGAAATGATCGGTAATCTGTTTGTTAACTTGGCTTTCGAAGACCTTAGAAAGACAGGGTAGGATAGATATAGGTCTATAGCAGTTTGGGTCTAGAGTGTCACCCCCTTTTGGAATCTCAGACGATACGAAAGAGAGGTTGAACAGGCTAGTAATAAGGGTTGCAACAATTTCAGCAGATAATTTTAGAAAGAGAGTGTCCAGATTGTCTAGCCCGGCTGATTTGTAGGGTTCCAGATTTTGCAGCTCTTTCAGAACATCAGCTATCTGGATTTGGGTGAAGGAGTAGCCAGGTAGGGTAGCCAGGTGGAAAGCATGGTCAGCCGTAGAGAAATGCTTATTGAAATTCTCAATTATAGTGGATTTATCGGTGGTAACAGTGTTTCCTAGCCTCAGAGCAGTGGGCAGCTGGGAGGAGGTGCTCTTATTCTCCATGGACTTTACAGTGTCCCAGAACGTTTTTTGAGTGTACTACTGTTGATCAGAGCCCTATGTAGTGTACTACTGTTGATCAGAGCCCTATGTAGTGTACTACTGTTGATCTTTGCCCTATGTAGTGTACTACTGTTGACCAGAGCCCTATGTAGTGTACTACTGTTGATCAGAGCCCTATGTAGTGTACAACTGTTGATCAGAGCCCTATGTAGTGTACTACTGTTGATCAGAGCCCTATGTAGTGTACTACTGTTGATCAGAGCCCTATGTAGTGTACTACTGTTGATCAGAGCCCTATGTAGTGTACTACTGTTGATCAGAGCCCTATGTAGTGCACTACTGTTGATCAGAGCCCTATGTAGCGCACTACTTTTGACATAGACCTGACCTCTGAGACGTTTAAAAGACATCTTGGAAGAAAACATAATTAAAATATTATTTTGTTTTCAACGTCTTGATGCCTAACCACAGACTTAAGATCTTAAACATCTCCCTGGAACATAATCCCTGGCCAACTAATCAGTGAATATGTATGTGTCCTCATCAGTCAGAACCTGGTCACATGGTCACCGATCAGCAGGTATCTAATGCAGTGGTTTTCAACTGGTTTTGCCTTCTGTGTAAATGGGTCCTGTGTGTAGCTGGTGTAGAGAGTCAAGCACAGGACAGCAGATATGAGTAATCAACGTACTTTACTCAAAAAATACACAAATACAAAGCAACAATGCGAGCCCACAATAACGGACCGATATACAACGAACAATTACTCACAAACAAACATGGGGGAACAAAAGGGTTAAATAATGAACAAGTAATTGGGGGGGGATTGAAACCAGGTGTGTAAGAAAAAAGACAAAACAAATGGAAAATGAAAAGTGGATCGGCGATGGCTTGAAGGCCGGTGACGTCGACCGCCGAACGCCGCCCGAACAAGGAGAGGGAACGACTTCGCAGGAAGTTGTGACGTTCGCACCAAACTTGAACCATGTCCCAATTTAATATTGGCATTGCATTTTTTTTTTTTTTTTTATGTTATGCAATGATTACATTTTACATTTAAGTCATTTAGCAGACGCTCTTATCCAGAGCGACTTACAAATTGGTGGATTCACCTTATGATATCCAGTGGAACAACCACTTTACAATAGTGCATCTAAATCTTTTAAGGGGGGGGGGGGGGGTTAGAAGGATTACTTTATCCTATCCCAGGTATTCCTTAAAGAATTATGATAATAAATGTGCCATTTATATGACAAGGGAATAACAGTCCCACACCTTTTTTCATTGTCAATAATTACGTTGAAGTTTATATCGAAAATACTGTGATTGACGAAAAAAAATGTAGAGGTAAAATTATAAAAAAAAAATAGTTTCATTATCATTTCTACTCTGGTTTTAGTTGTTCAGACTGGACCATTTCTTAGTCAGACACTTGCTAACCGTTCAAAACATCCTGCGACCCAAATTTGGGTCCACCAGTTGAGAATCGCTGATCTAACGCATCCCAGTGACAGGGAGAACACCAGGGGAGATGGGTGAAGGGGCGAGGAGAGAGGAGTTGAAAGTTGGAGAAGGTGTGGTGAAATGGTGTGGAAGTATAGGTGGAGGGAGGAGTGGAGAGTGGAGGAAATGGGGGGGGGGGGGGGGGGGGAGTTTTGTCTCTGTTGTTGTCTGTGTGTGTGTAAAGGGACCATGGGATGGGGTGGGGTCGGTCCCTCGTTTTCATCACTGCCCCTGTTCGAGGAGGTTTTAATCTCCCTTTGACCTGGCCAGGGGGTGGAGGGGTGGAGTGGAAGAGAGATCTCTCTCACACATCAGTGTTTTCCCTAGGATCTTTTTCAGCTGTGGTGGCAAGGGTAGCCGGTGGAGGGGGGGGGGGGGGGGGCATTGCTAGTAGCTGTTCACATAGACTTCCATTCATTGAGTCTATCCATTTAAAAGCATGTCAGGGCAGAAATATATATCTATTTTTAATTACATCATATTTCTTTGCAGTTATGTCAACAATAAATTCAGTTAGGGGAAACACTGCACACACACACACACACACACACACACACACACACACACACACACACACACACACACACACACACACACACACACACACACAACACACACACACACACACACACATGATCCTACGTATGTGGTGTAGACATAGTTTTGTCTATCACATCACAGCTGGAAAAGAATAGATATTTTCATTGGAAAATCTGTGGTTAGACACATTTTCAGAAACACCTTTTCACTCAACACCTCTGCGCACTATAGCACACTGTAATTACATGCCTCCCTTCACACTTTGACATCTTTCATGAATTATTACAGTTTGTCTTGTGTGTTGAAAGCAGCCAAGTCACCCGCGATACAAGTCAGTATTCTACGTCCATCCATGTCACAGGACGTCGGGAGAGGACGTGGGAAACTAGCCATTAGGGGGCAACAGTGAGCGCTGTTACCTCTAAGTACGTTTCAGTTTTACTAGATCGTTGTGGATGGGCGTTAGAATCTGCCTCTGATTACAAAGGTTGTAAATTTGAATCCAGAGATAGAAAGTTGTTTTTGAGATTTTATTTAGATGTTATTTTTAAGCTTATCCAAAACCCGTAAACCTTACTTTAACCATTCAGAGTTAATGCCTAACCTTAACCATTCAGAGTTAATGCCTAACCTTAAACATCTTGAAATTTGACGTTTGAGAAACTTGGGTGAACGTCTAACTTTGACCTGAGACTGTGAGAGCTAGTTTGTTGAAAATACCCCAAAATTGAATGACAAAGCTGTGAAAAATTATCCTAAATATAACCCTCCAACTTACTGTATACCATTTGTGGGGATTTAATATTGAATTCGGCCGTAACTATTAACGCATTGAATAACACATTCAGAAATGGCTTATAAGACAATCAAAAAGTAAATCATAAGAAACACGTTTTTTAAAGTGTTTGTCCTAATATCTAGGAGATATAAGAAAGCTCAGAATATATATATATTTTACACATATTCAACCCCTTTTTTGGGTGTCTGGGTTTGGGGTCTGGGGATCTGGAGGACTGGGTGTCTGGGGGTCTGGAGGACTGGGTGTCTGGGGATCTGGAGGACTGGGGGTCTGGAGGTCTGGGTGTCTGGGGGTCTGGAGGTCTGGGTGTCTGGGTGTCTGGGGGTCTGGAAGTCTGGGGGTCTGGAGGTCTGGGGGTCTGGGTCTGGAGGACTGGGTGTCTGGGTGTCTGGGGGTCTGGGGGTCTGGAGGACTGGGTCTGGAGGTCTGGGGGTCTGGGGGTCTGGAGGACTGGGTGTCTGGGGGTCTGGAGGACTGGGTGTCTGGGTGTCTGGGTCTGGAGGTCTGGGGGTCTGGGTGTCTGGGTGTCTGGAGGTCTGGGGGTCTGGGGTCTGTGTGTCTGGGGGTCTGTGGGTCTGGGGGTCTGGGTATCTGGAGGTCTGGGTGTCTGGGGGTCTGGAGGTCTGGGTGTCTGGAGGTCTGGGTGTCTGGGGGTCTGGAGGTCTGGGGGTCTGGGTGTCTGGGTCTGGAGGTCTGGGGGTCTGGGTGTCTGGGGGTCTGGAGGACTGGGTGTCTGGGTGTCTGGGTCTGGAGGTCTGGGGGTCTGGGGTCTGTGTGTCTGGGGGTCTGTGGGTCTGGGGGTCTGGGTATCTGGAGGTCTGGGTGTCTGGAGGTCTGGGTGTCTGGGGTCTGGAGGTTTGGGGGTCTGGAGGTCTGGGGGTCTGGACGTCTGGGGGTCTGGAGGTCTGTGGGTCTGGGTGTCTGGGGGTCTGTGGGTCTGGGTGTCTGGGGGTCTGGGGGTCTGGGGTCTGTGTGTCTGGGGTCTGGGGGTCTGTGTGTCTGGGGTCTGTGTGTCTGGGGTCTGGGGGTCTGTGTGTCTGGGGGTCTGGGGGTCTGGGGTCTGTGTGTCTGGGGTCTGGGGGTCTGTGTGTCTGGGGGTCTGGAGGTCTGGGGGTCGGGGTCTGGAGGTCTGGGGGTCTGGATGTCTGGGGGTCGGGGTCTGGAGGTTTGGGGGTCTGGGGGTCTGAGGGTCTGGAGGTCTGGGGTCTGTGTGTCTGGGGGTCTGTGGGTCTGGGTGTCTGGGGGTCTGGAGGTCTGGGTATCTGGAGGTCTGGGTGTCTGGAGGTCTGGGTGTCTGGAAGTCTGGGTGTCTGGGGGTCTGGAGGTCTGGGGGTCTGGAGGTCTGTGGGTCTGGGTGTCTGGGGGTCTGGAGGTCTGGGGGTCTGGAGGTCTGTGGGTCTGGGTGTCTGGGGGTCTGGGGGTCTGGAGGTCTGGGTGTCTGGGGGTCTGGAGGTCTGTGGGGTCTGGGGGGTCTGGGGGTCTGGGGTCTGTGTGTCTGGGGTCTGAGGGTCTGTGTGTCTGGGGGTCTGTGTGTCTGGGGTCTGGGGGTCTGTGTGTCTGGGGGTCTGGAGGTCGGGGTCTGGAGGTCTGGGGGTCTGGATGTCTGGGGGTCGGGGTCTGGAGGTTTGGGGGTCTGGGGGTCTGGGGGTCTGAGGGTCTGGAGGTCTGGGGGTCTGGAGGACTGGAGGACTGGAGGACTGGGGGTCTGGGTGTCTGGGGGTCTGGGGGTCTGGGGGTTTGGGTGTCTGGGTGAACACTGATTTTCATAGGGTGCCATTTAGGACACACGTTGTGGAATAGATGAAGCTAGTAGATATTCCTGGAATATGTCCCTGTAGGTCACTGTTGAGAAGTACTGCAGCTAATTCATGGTGAGCAGTTTGTCTGGATACCTTATCCATAGGTAATATAGGCAACTGAGGCAAACACTTACAGTTGAAGTCGGAAGTTTACATACACCTTAGCCAAATACATTTAAACTCAGTTTTTCACAATTCCTGACATTTAATCCGAATAAAAATTCCATGTCTTAAGTCAGTTAGAATCACCACTTTATTTTAAGAATGTGAAATGTCAGAATAATAGTAGAGAGAATTATTTATTTCAGCTTTTATTTCTTTCATGACATTCCCAGTGGGTCAGAAGTTTACATACACTCAATTAGAACTTGGTAGCATTGCCTTTAAATTGTTTAACTTGGGTCAAACGTTTCGGGTAGCTTTCCACAAGCGTCCCACAATAAGTTGGGTGAATTTTGGCCCATTCCTCCTGACAGAGCTGGTGTAACTGAGTCAGGTTTTTAGGCCTCCTTGATCGCACATGTTTTTTTAGTTCTACCCACAAATGTTCCATAGGATTGAGGTCAGGGCTTTGTGATGGCCACTCCAATACCTTGACTTTGTTGTCCTTAAGCCATTTTGCCACAACTTTGGAAGTATGCTTGGGGTCATTGTCCATTTGGAAGACCCATTTGGGACCAAGTTTTAACTTCTTGACTGTTGTCTTGCGATGTTGCTTCAATATATCCACATACATTTCCTTTCTCATGATGCCATCCATTTTGTGAAGTGCACCAGTCCCTCCTGCTGCAAAGCACCCCCACAACATGATGCTGCCACCCCCGTGCTTCACGGTTGGGATCGTGTTCTTCGGCTTGCAAGTCTCACAATTTTTTCTCCAAACATAACGATGGGCATTATGGCCAAACACTTCTATTTTTGTTTCATCAGTTCAGAGGACATTTTTCCAAAAAGTACGATATTTGTCCCCATGTGCAGCTGCAAACCGTAGTCTGGGTTTTTTATGGCGGTTTTGGAGCAGTGGCTTCTTCCTTGCTGAGCGGCCTTTCAGGTTATGTCGATATAGGACTCGTTTTACTGTGGATATAGATACTTTTGTACCTGTTTCCTCCAGCATCTTCACAAGGTCCTTTGCTGTTGTTCTGGGATTGATTTACACTTTTCACACCAAAGTACGTTCATCTCTAGGAGACAGAACGCATCTCCTTCCTAAGCGGTATGACAGCTGTGTGGTACCATGGTGTTTATACTTGCATACTATTGTTTGTACAGATGAACGTGGTACCTTCAGGCATTTGGAAATTGCTCCCAAGGATGAACCAGACTTGTGGAGGTCTACAATTGTTTTCTGAGGTCTTGACTGATTTCTTTTGATTTTCCCATGATGTCAAGCAAAGAGGCACTGAGTTTGAAGGTAGACCTTGAAATACATTCACAGGTATACCTCCAATTGACTCAAATGATGTCAATTAGCCTATCAGAAGCTTCTAAAACCATGACATAATTTTCTGAAATTTTCCAAGCTGTTTAAAGGCACAGTCAACTTAGTGTATGTACACTTGTGACCCACTGGAATTGTGATACAGTGAATTATAAGTGAAATAATCTGTCTGTAAACAATTGTTGGAAAAAACTATAGTTTGTTAACAAGAAATGTGTGGAGTGGTTGAAAAATGAGTTTTAATGACTCCACCTAAGTGTATGTAATCTTCCGGCTTCAACTGTATATCCAAAGCAACTTACAGTGAATTTATACATTTTTTCTGTATGCAAAAAGGGTGTGTCATCCTTTTAGGAATTGACACACAACCCTGCTGCAAGGTTTATCGCAGCCAAATTGAGGAACCCTGAATGAGACGAAGGATATTTGAAGATAGTTAATTTCTCTCGTGAAGCAGCCTGAGGATCCATCTTTTTAAAATACCATCCACCACAATAGTTTTATATTTCATTGAAGTAAAATATAGTCCTGGCCATGATCAAGTCTTCAATTACATAACGAGAGAGAGAGACAGAGAGAGAGAGGCAGAGAGAGAGAGAGAGACACACAGAGTGCGAGACAGAGAGAGAGAGGCAGAGAGAGAGAGAAACAGAGAGAGAAAGAGAGACAGAGACAGAGAGAGAGAGAGACAGAGCGAAAGAGAGACAGAAAGACAGAGAGAGGGAGAGAGAGCGAAAGCGAGACAGAGAGAGAGGCAGAGAGAGACAGAGAGACAGAGACAGAGAGAGAGAGAGAGACAGAGCGAGAGAGACAGAGAGACAGAGACAGAGAGAGAGAGACAGAGCGAGAGAGAGAGAGGGAATGTTTTGTTATTGAGACGAGATAATTAGGTTCTTCCTCTCATTCATCTATTCCTCCAGATGGATCTGAGTGTTAGCAGACAAAGTGAATGGCATAAACACGCCCGTACACCAGCAGTTATGTGTGTGTGTGTGTGTGTGTGTGTGTGTGTGTGTGTGTGTGTGTGTGTGTGTGTGTGTGTGTGTGTGTGTGTGTGTGTGTGTGTGTGTGTGTGTGTGTGTGTGTGTGTGTGTGTGTGTGTGTGATTTGATATGAAGAGGAAAAGCACAGTGTGTCTGAACGGTAATAATGACACTTCCTGTGTGCATCCCATATGGCTCCACTATATTCCCTACATAGTGCACTACTTTTAACCACAGTCCTACGGTCCCAGGTTAACTACAGTCCTACGGTCCCAGGTTAACTACAGTCCTACGGTCCCAGGTTAACTACAGTCCTACAGGCCAAGGTTAACCAGAGTACTCTGGGCCCAGGTTAACCACAGTTCTACGGTCCCAGGTTAACTACAGTCCTACGGTGCCAGGTTAACTACAGTCCTACGGTTCGAGGTTAACCACAGTCCTACGGTCCCAGGTTAACCACAGTCGTACGGTCCCAGGTTAACCACAGTCCTACAGGCCAAGGTTAACCAGAGTACTCTGGGCCCAGGTTAACCACAGTCCTACGGTCCCAGGTTAACTACAGTCCTACGGTCCCAGGTTAACTACAGTCCTACTGTCCCAGGTTAACCACAGTCCTACGGTCCCAGGTTAACCACAGTCCTACAGGCCAAGGTTAACCAGAGAAATCTGGGCCCAGGTTAACCACAGTCCTACGGTCCCAGGTTAACTACAGTCCTACGGTCCCAGGTTAACTACAGTCCTACGGTCCCAGGTTAACTACAGTCCTACGGTCCCAGGTTAACTACAGTCCTACGGTCCCAGGTTAACCACAGTCCTACGGTCCCAGGTTAACCACAGTCCTACGGTCCCAGGTTAACTACAGTCCTACGGTCCCAGGTTAACCACAGTCCTACAGGCCAAGGTTAACCAGAGTACTCTGGGCCTAGGTTAACCACAGTCCTACGGTCCCAGGTTAACTACAGTCCTACGGTCCCAGGTTAACTACAGTCCTACGGTCCCAGGTTAACTACAGTCCTACGGTCCCAGGTTAACTACAGTCCTACTGGCCCAGGTTAACCACAGTCCTACGGTCCCAGGTTAACCACAGTCCTACGGTCCCAGGTTAACTACAGTCCTACGGTCCCAGGTTAACCACAGTCCTACAGGCCAAGGTTAACCAGAGTACTCTGGGCCTAGGTTAACCACAGTCCTACAGGCCCAGGTTAACCACAGTACTCTGGGCCCAGGTTAACCACAGTCCTACAGGCCAAGGTTAACCACAGTGCTCTGGGCCCAGGTTAACTACAGTCCTACGGTCCCAGGGTAACTACAGTCCTACGGTCCCAGGTTAACTACAGTCCTAGGGTCCCAGGTTAACCACAGTCCTACGGTGCCAGGTTAACTACAGTCCTACGGTCCCAGGTTAACTACAGTCCTACTGTCACAGGTTAACCACAGTCCTACGGTCCCAGGTTAACCACAGTCCTACATGCCAAGGTTAACCAGAGTACTCTGGGCCCAGGTTAACCACAGTTCTACGGGCCCAGGTTAACCACAGTACTACGGTCCCAGGTTAACTACAGTCCTACGGTCCCAGGTTAACTACAGTCCTACGGTCCCAGGTTAACTACAGTCCTACGGTCCCAGGTTAACCACAGTTCTACGGGCCCAGCTTAACCACAGTCCTACAGGCCCAGGTTAACCTCAGTACTATGGGCCCAGGTTAACCACAGTTCTATGGGCCCAGGTTAACCACAGTCCTACGGTCCCAGGTTAACTACAGTCCTACGGTCCCAGGTTAACTACAGCCCTACGGTCCCAGGTTAACCACAGCCCTACGGTCCCAGGTTAACCACAGTCCTATGGTTCGAGGTTAACCACAGTCCTACGGTCCCAGATTAACCACAGTCCTACGGTTTCGAGGTTAACCACAGTCCTACGGTCCCAGGTTAACTACAGTCCTACGGTCCCAGGTTAACTACAGTCCTACGGTCCCAGGTTAACTACAGTCCTACTGGCCCAGGTTAACCACAGTCCTACGGTCCCAGGTTAACCACAGTCCTACGGTCCCAGGTTAACTACAGTCCTACGGTCCCAGGTTAACCACAGTCCTACAGGCCAAGGTTAACCAGAGTACTCTGGGCCTAGGTTAACCACAGTCCTACAGGCCCAGGTTAACCACAGTACTCTGGGCCCAGGTTAACCACAGTCCTACAGGCCAAGGTTAACCACAGTGCTCTGGGCCCAGGTTAACTACAGTCCTACGGTCCCAGGTTAACTACAGTCCTACGGTCCCAGGTTAACTACAGTCCTAGGGTCCCAGGTTAACCACAGTCCTACGGTGCCAGGTTAACTACAGTCCTACGGTCCCAGGTTAACTACAGTCCTACTGTCACAGGTTAACCACAGTCCTACGGTCCCAGGTTAACCACAGTCCTACATGCCAAGGTTAACCAGAGTACTCTGGGCCCAGGTTAACCACAGTTCTACGGGCCCAGGTTAACCACAGTACTACGGTCCCAGGTTAACTACAGTCCTACGGTCCCAGGTTAACTACAGTCCTACGGTCCCAGGTTAACCACAGTCCTACGGTCCCAGGTTAACCACAGTCCTACGGTCCCAGGTTAACCACAGTCCTACAGGCCAAGGTTAACCACAGTACTCTGGGCCCAGGTTAACCACAGTCCTACAGGCCAAGGTTAACCACAGTACTCTGGGCCAAGGTTAACCACAGTCCTACAGGCCAAGGTTAACCACAGTGCTCTGTAAGGAAATTTCACGAAAATGAAGCTGTGTGTGTTTGAAAATTATGTATATCTCTGGTGTATGTAATATATCTGATTAGAGCCATAAAGGAGACTACCACCCCACTACCAGATTAGAGACATACAGGAGACTACCACCCCACTACCAGATTAGAGACATACAGGAGACTACCACCCCACTACCAGATTAGAGACATACAGGAGACTACCACCCCACTACCAGATTAGAGACCTACAGGAGACTACCACCCCACTACCAGATTAGAGACATACAGGAGACTACCACCCCACTACCAGATTAGAGACATACAGAAGACTACCACCCCACTACCAGATTAGAGCTATAAAGGAGACTACCACCCCTCTACCAGATTAGAGCCATAAAGGAGACTACCACCCCTCTACCAGATTAGAGCCATGAGGGAGACTACCACCCCTCTACCAGATTAGAGACATACAGGAGACTACCACCCCACTACCAGATTAGAGCTATAAAGGAGACTACCACCCCACTACCAGATTAGAGACATAAAGGAGACTACCACCCCACTACCAGATTAGAGACATACAGGAGACTACCACCCCACTACCAGATTAGAGACATAAAGGAGACTACCACCCCACTACCAGATTAGAGCCATACAGGAGACTACCACCCCTCTACCAGATCAAAACCATAAAGGAGACTACCACCCCACTACCAGATTAGAGCCATGAGGGAGACTACCACCCCTCTACCAGATTAGAGCCATGAGGGAGACTACCACCCCTCTACCAGATTAGAGCCATAAAGGAGACTACCACCCCACTACCAGATTAGAGACATAAAGGAGACTATCACCCCACTACCAGATTAGAGCCATACAGGAGACTACCACCCCTCTACCAGATTAGAGCCATGAGGGAGACTACCACCCCACTACCAGATTAGAGACATAAAGGAGACTACCACCCCACTACCAGATTAGAGCCATACAGGAGACTACCACCCCTCTACCAGATTAGAGCCATACAGGAGACTACCACCCCTCTACCAGATTAGAGCCATGAGGGAGACTACCACCCCACTACCAGATTAGAGCCATGAGGGAGACTACCACCCCTCTACCAGATTAGAGCCATGAGGGAGACTACCACCCCACTACCAGATTAGAGACATAAAGGAGACTACCACCCCACTACCAGATTAGAGCCATAAAGGAGACTACCACCACACTACCAGATTAGAGCCATAAAGGAGACTACCACCCCACTACCAGATTAGAGCTATAAAGGAGACTACCACCCCACAATCAGATTAGAGGAAAAAGAGGGACAACCACCCCACTATTAGAAATGAGCCATAAGGGAGACTAGACATCTACCACCCCACTATCAGATTAGAGCCATAAAGGAGACTACCACCCCACTATCAGATTAGAGCCATAAAGGAGACTACCACCCCACTACCAGATTAGAGCCATAAAGGAGACTACCACCACACTACCAGATTAGAGCCATAAAGGAGACTACCACCCCACTACCAGATTAGAGCTATAAAGGAGACTACCACCCCACTACCAGATTAGAGCCAAAAGAGAGACAAGAAATCTACCACCCCACTACCAGATTAGAGCCATGAGGGAGACTACCACCCCACTACCAGATTAGAGCCACAAAGGAGACTACCATAAAGGAGACTACTCTATACCCCCCCAGTCTCTCAACCCCCCAGTCTCCCAACCCCCCCAGTCTCTCAACCCCCCAGTCTCTCAACCCCCCAGTCTCTCAACCCCCCAGTCTATCAACCCCCCCAGTCTCTCAACCCCCCAGTCTCTCAACCCCCGCAGTCTCTCAACCCCCCCAGTCTCTCAACCCCCCCAGTCTCTCAACCCCCCCAGTCTCTCAACCTCCCCAGTCTCTCAACCCCCCAGTCTATCAACCCCCCCAGTCTCTCAACCCCCCAGTCTCTCAACCAACCCCCAGTCTATCAACACCCCCAGTCTCTCAACCCCCCCTCCACCCCCCCAGTCTATCAACCCCCCCAGTCTCTCAACCCCCCAGTCTCTCAACCAACCCCCAGTCTATCAACCCCCCCAGTTTCTCATCCCCCCCTCCACCCCCCCCAGTCTCTCAACCCCCCAGTCTATCAACCCCCCCAGTCTCTCAACCCCTCCAGTCTCTATACCCCCCCCAGTCTTTCACCCCCCCAGTCTCTATACCCCCCAGTCTCTATACCCCCCAGTCTCTCAACCCCCCCAGTCTCTCAACCCCCCCAGTCTCTCAACCCCCCAGTATCTCAACCCCCCAGTCTCTCAACCCCCCCAGTCTCTCAACCCCCCAGTATCTCAACCCCCCCAGTCTCTCAACCCCCCCAGTCTCTCACCCCCCCAGTCTCTCAACCCCCCCAGTCTCTCAACCCCCCCAGTCTCTCAACCCCCCAGTCTCTCAACCCCCCCGTCTCTCAACCCCCCCCAGTCTCTATTCCCCCGTCTCTCAACCCCCAGTCTCTATACCCCCCAGTCTCTCAACCCCCCCAGTCTCTCAACCCCCCCAGTCTCTCAACCCCCCAGCCTCTCAACCCCCCCAGTCTCTCAACCCCCCCAGCCTCTCAACCCTCCAGTCTCTCAACCCCCCCAGTCTCTATACCCCCCAGTCTCTCAACCCCCCCAGTCTCTATACCCCCCCAGTCTCTCAACCCCCCAAGTCTCTCAACCCCCCCCAGTCTCTCAACCCCCCAGCCTCTATATCCCCCCAGACTCTCAACCCCCCCAGTCTCTCAACCCCCCCCAGTCTATCACCCCCCCAGGCTCTCAACCCCCCCCAGTCTATCACCCCCCCAGTCTCTCAACCCCCCCAGTCTTGAAATAGTGAGGACAGGGTCAAGGCACCAAGATGATTTGGATGGACTCCTATCCTCGACTCAGAAATGGCACTGGTCTGAAAAAAATGGATGTTTTATTGGAGTCCTTCAGAGTTCCAACCAGTTCTATAAATCAATTTTTCAGCCGTTCCGAGCTAGCCATCCTAATGTCATTAGACCCCACATGGACTACGACCGTGATAGTGACGGCTCTGTGTTCTGGCGTAAAACAGTAGGAAGCAGCCTTGTCCTGTATCTGAGCCCCAGGATATCACAAGTTGTTTTTCCCCGGGGAACCAAGATTCTTCTGACCATAGAGCAGTCGATTATAACGGCTGGTGTGATGGCAGAAGAGTTCCAGCAGTTTTTGCGCCTCGAGCCGGCGGAGCGACCACACCCTCGAGGTCCAGTGATCCGAGTCCAAGGCAGAATCCGAAGCAGAATACCCCTGGGAAAGAGTCAGGAAAACGGGACGATGGCACTGGAACCTCCGAAGCAAGAACGGCAAAGCTGTTCGATAACTGGATTTGGTTCAGGTTTCCCTATCACCAAAGAAGCCCCGCTGGCCAGAGGCCGCTTCCCTCCATTTTGGGCAATGGCGGGTGACGTGCTGCTTGGGAAGGGGGGGGGGGGAATCAGGAATGGTGAAAGTCGACTAACTCGATCAAAAGTGATAGTCCTGCTCTATTTTTCAGGGAAGTGGGAGACTTCTTCAGGGAGGCGTCCCTGGAAGGCATTGACCATTCAGTCAATGAGTGCTGACATGACAGTGATACTCTCAACACATTGGAGGACCGTCCAGCCTGTGCAGCACAGAAGGAGAAGGTAGGAGGTGCTGCTTTCCGCCAGTAGATTGTGTACATTCTTAATCTGTAGCTACTTCTTCTCTGTGGTCCTCCGCAAGTACACAATTGTTGCATTGGAACTCCGGTTGGACCACATTGTCCTGGAAGAGAGCGTAGTAAAAACACAGCTCCTGCAAGAACACAACATGTTCTATGTTTCCTCTGAACGGGGAAGCCACCAAGAACACAACATGTTCCATGTTTCCTCTGAATGGGGAAGCCACCAAGAACACAACATATTCCATGTTTCCTCTGAATGGGGAAGCCACCAAGAACACAACATATTCCATGTTTCCTCTGAACGGGGAAGCCACCAAGAACACAACATATTCCATGTTTCCTCTGAATGGGGAAGCCACCAAGAACACAACATATTCCATGTTTCCTCTGAATGGGGAAGCCTCCAAGAACACAACATGTTCCATGTTTCCTCTGAATGGGGAAGCCTCCAAGAACACAACATGTTCCATGTTTCCTCTGAATGGGGAAGCCACCAAGAACACAACATGTTCCATGTTTCCTCTGAATGAGGAAGCCACCAAGAACACAACATGTTCCATGTTTCCTCTGAATGAGGAAGCCACCAAGAACACAACATGTTCCATGTTTCCTCTGAATGAGGAAGCCACCAAGAACACAACATGTTCCATGTTTCCTCTGAATGGGGAAGCCTCCAAGAACACAACATGTTCCATGTTTCCTCTGAATGGGGAAGCCTCCAAGAACACAACATGTTCCATGTTTCCTCTGAATGGGGAAGCCTCCAAGAACACAACATGTTCCATGTTTCCTCTTAATGAGGAAGCCACCAAGAACACAACATGTTCCATGTTTCCTCTGAATGGGGAAGCCTCCAAGAACACAACATGTTCCATGTTTCCTCTGAATGGGGAAGCCTCCAAGAACACAACATGTTCCATGTTTCCTCTGAATGGGGAAGCCACCAAGAACACAACATATTCCATGTTTCCTCTGAATGGGGAAGCCTCCGCGAGAACAGACAGAACAACAGAATCAGAGATAATGATTTACAAGAAGATACAATAACGGATGTTTTTTTCTGGACCTATAAATCCCATCAGTTAATGCACCCTAAACCAAAACATCTAATGAATCAAATAAACTCTAGCCTGTAATAAACAATTCACTCTCAACAATGTGATGCACTTGCTCTCCAGTCAAAGAGTGGGCGAGTCATGTCAATACACTAAAAGCAAAACACCGTCATAGAAAACCAACACATTCTTCAGTAATAAGGTCTTTGGATCAGACTCTTCACCTCCAACACCCCACTCCCCCCTCTACACCCCCCCTCCTCCTCTCCTCTCTCCACCCCCCTCTACACCCCCCCTCCTCCTCTCCTCTCTCCACCCCTCCTCCTCTCCTCTCTCCTCCCCCCTCTACACCCCCCCTCCTCCTCTCCTCTCTCCACCCCTCCTCCTCTCCTCTCTCCTCCCCCCTCTACACCCCCCCTCCTCCTCTCCTCTCTCCACCCCTCCTCCTCTCCTCTCTCCTCCCCCCTCTACACCCCCCCTCCTCCTTTCCTCTCTCCACCCCTCCTCCTCTCCTCTCTCCTCCCCCCTATACACCCCCCCACCTCCTCTCCTCTCTCCACCCCCCTCTACACCCCCCCACCTCCTCTCCTCTCTACACCCCCCACTACACCGTCCCTCTACACCCCCACCTCCTCCCCCCTCTACACCCCCCCTCCTCTTCTCCTCTCTCCACCCCTCCTCTTCTCCTCTCTCCACCCCTCTCTCCACCCCCACCTCCTCTCCTCTCTCCACTCCTTCTCCTCTCCTCTCTCCACCCCCCTCTTCACCCCCCTCCTCCTCTCCTCTCTCCACCCCTCCTCCTCTCCTCTCTCCACCCCCTCTACACCCCCACCTCCTCTCCTCTCTACACCCCCACCTCCTCTCTTCTCTCCACCCCCCTCTACACCCCCACCTCCTCTCCTCTCCCCACCCCCTCTACACCCCCACCTCCTCTCCTCTCTCCACCCCTCTCTCCACCCCACCTCCTCTCCTCTCTCCACCCCCCCTCTACACCCCCACCTCCTCTCCTCTCTACACCCCCACCTCCTCTCCCCTCTACACCCCCACCTCCTCTCCTCTCCCCACCCCTCTACACCCCCACCTCTCCTCTCTCCATCCCCTCTGTCCACCCCCCGAAAACACTCCCACCTTTTCTCCACTAACCCATCCCCGTCAACACCGCCGCCTCTCCTACGTCCATCCCCTCTGTCCACCCCCTATACACCCCCACCTCCTCTCCTCTCTACACCCCTCTCTCCACCCCCACCTCCTCTCCTCTCTCCACCCCTCTCTACACCCCCGCCTCCTCTCTTCTCTCCACCCCCCTCCCCACCACCATCTCCTTTCTCCACCCCCACCTCCTCTTCTCTCTCCACCCCCCTCCCCACCACCCCTCTACACCCCCATCTCCTCTCTCCACCCCCACCTCCTCTTCTCTCTCCACCCCCACCACCTCTCCACCCCCACCTCCTCTCCTCTCTCCACCCCCACCTCCTCTTCTCTCTCCACCCCCACCTCCTCTCCTCTCTCCACCCCCACCTCCTCTTCTCTCTCCACCCCCACCTCCTCTCCTCTCTCCACCCCCACCTCCTCTCCTCTCTCCACCCCCACCTCCTCTTCTCTCTCCACCCCCACCTCCTCTCCTCTCTCCACCCCCACCTCCTCTTCTCTCTCCACCCCCACCTCCTCTCCTCTCTCCACCCCCACCTCCTCTCTCCACCCCCACCTCCTCTTCTCTCTCCACCCCCACCTCCTCTTCTCTCTCCACCCCCACCTCCTCTCCTCTCTCCACCCCCACCTCATCTTCTCTCTCCACCCCCACCTCCTCTCCTCTCTCCACCCCCGCCTCCTCTCTTCTCTCCACCCCCCTCCCCACCACCATCTCCTCTCTCCACCCCCACCTCCTCTCTTCTCTCCACCCCCCTCCCCACCACCATCTCCTTTCTCCACCCCCACCTCCTCTTCTCTCTCCACCCCCACCTCCTCTCCTCTCTCCACCCCCACCTCCTCTCTTCTCTCCACCCCCCTCCCCACCACCCCTCTACACCCCCATCTCCTTTCTCCACCCCCACCTCCTCTTCTCTCTCTACCCCCCTCCCCACCACCATCTCCTCTCTCCACCCCCACCACCTCTCCTCTCTCCACCCCCACCTCGTCTTCTCTCTCCATACCCCACCTCCTCTTCTCTCTCCACCCCCACCTCCTCTCCTCTCTCCACCCCCACCTCCTCTCTTCTCTCTCCACCCCCACCTCCTCTTCTCTCTCCACCCCCACCTCCTCTCCTCTCTCCACCCCCACCTCCTCTTCTCTCTCCACCCCCACCTCCTCTCCTCTCTCCACCCCCACCTCCTCTCCTCTCTCCACCCCCACCTCCTCTTCTCTCTCCACCCCCACCTCCTCTTCTCTCTCCACCCCCACCTCCTCTTCTCTCTCCACCCCCACCTCCTCTCCTCTCTCCACCCCCACCTCCTCTTCTCTCTCCACCCCCACCTCCTCTCCTCTCTCCACCCCCACCTCCTCTCCTCTCTCCACCCCCACCTCCTCTTCTCTCTCCACCCCCACCTCCTCTTCTCTCTCCACCCCCACCTCCTCTCCTCTCTCCACCCCCACCTCCTCTCCTCTCTCCACCCCCACCACCTCTCCTCTCTCCACCCCCTCCCCACCACCCCTCTCCACCCCCACCACCTCTCCTCTCTCCACCCCCCTCCCCACCACCCCTCTCCACCCCCACCACCTCTCCTCTGTCTACCCTCTCTTTTTTAGGAGCATGGCCTTATTTCTATTACAGTCATTCATAATCCATTCACCCAGCTCAGTGTAATATTGATAGGTTTAGACTACTACTTGATACTCTAATGTTCCCTTGTACCCATCATGAGGTTGCTACAACTTAGCCTATGAATGAAAGTTTACTACGTAGGAGCACACAGGTCGAGAGAAGAATTTGAGTAATCAAGGTGACAGACAGTGACATTCAATACCGTCTTGCACACACTTGCCTGCATCTAGCTGATCTAGGATGTAATAATTAGTCCAAACAGTTGCAAATGAGAGTTTCTATTGAACAAATTCAAGTATTGTTTGTCCGCGTTTGGTCCCGTATTCCTCCGTTTAAGATTTTTAATTTTTAATTTTTTTTATACAGAATCTGCAAAATGAATACACCCTTGATCACATGCAAACACAGTCCACTTTCATAGCAGCCACATAAAAACATAATTCCTGCTCACATCTACGCAATCTCCTCCGCTCACCTTTTCCCTTTGCTTGTGGACTTCAGTGCACAAGAAATCAGCTGTTTGTGACTAGGCAAAAAACTTCATATCATAACCGCTAACCGCTACACACATCGTTGTCACCATGTTAGCCAACGCCATAGTCAACATAGCTACTAGAACTAACGCCCACACACACACACACACACACACACACACACACACACACACACACACACACACACACACCACACCCACCCCCACACAGACACACAGCTTCAATTTCGTACAAATGTTTGACCATTTAAATCCTATTTCCCTAACCCTAACCCTGAACCTAACCGTAACACTAACTCTTAACCTAACCCTAACCTTAACCCTAACCTTAACCCTGCCCTTAACCCCAAAACCCAAAACTCCAAACCCTAAACCTAACTCTTATGCTTAAAATAACATTTGAACAAATTGACGACCTGAAAAAAGTCCTGACTTTTAACATGACAGCGCATATTAAAATGTAATTTTTTATTTGGTACCATTTAGGTTCACTTCCTAAAAGTTCTTCTTTTCCTACCTTGTCAGGACATTTGGGTGAAATGTTAGGATATTGGATATCCCAATTGGCCCAGCGTCGTCTGGGTTCAGCCGGTGTAGGCCGTCATTGTAAATAAGAATTTGTTCTTAACTGACTTAGTTAAATAAAGGTGAAATAAAATACATTAAAAAAAAAATCGGGGTCCTTTCCGGTAGGAAAACACACAGACTCTTGAAAGTTGAAAGTTTAACTCCACTTTTCTTTTCACCTGGTCCTGGAATTATAATCTATAATCTATATGATAATATATTCTCTTTACGTCTGTCTGTCTGTCTGTCTGTCTGTCTGTCTGTCTGTCTGTCTGTCTGTCTGTCTGTCTGTCTGTCTGTCTGTCTGTCTGTCTGTCTGTCTGTCTGTCTGTCTGTCTGTCTGTCTGTCTGTCTGTCTGTCTGTCTGTCTGTCTGTCTGTCTGTCTGTCTGGGTAAAAAAATCAACCACTATACCTTCCTTCCTGCTTTTTGTCTACCTGATGTATGGTGTTGTCTATGATTGCGACATACTGTAGTTCAGAATGAGGTGGTTAATCAAATCATACAGCAACCTCTCTCTGTTAGTTAGTCAGAGTGTGAGAGAGAGAGAGACAGAGTGAGAGAGAGAGAGAGAGACAGAGTGAGAGAGTGAGAGAGACAGAGAGACAGAGAGAGAGAGAGAGAGAGAGAGAGAGAGAGAGCGAGAGAGTCAAATTAATGGACATAAACTTGGCAGGTAACTCCCCCCCCCCCCTTCACACACCTCCAGAGAGTCAGATGTGTCTATATGAACATGTTAAACTGTCTGAATTTCTCAGACATGGCCTCGGGGGCAGAGAAAAGGGAGGGTATAGAGCCGTGCCTAGAACATAATCCTAGATCCTACAGTCGACACACAGTTGACGCCCATCCCGATGGAAATGTGTGTAACACACATATATACACGCTCACCCACGCACAGACACACAAACACTCACTCAGACACACAGACACACAAACACATTCTTTTGCCCGCACGCACACACACCAGGGGTCTACCTGTGTACAAGCACCTGCCGCTTTGCCCTCCCACTAGTGCCCTCCTAGCCAAGTGCCTTATTGGGTGGTGGTACTGCATATACATTTTTGGTGTTGTTCTGAACCGACTGCCCCCAAGTCGTTGTGACGTAGTCAACATTTTAGCCATACCCGTTGCTGACAGGTGTATAAAATCGAGCACACAGCCATGCAATCTCCACAGACAAACATTGGCAGTAGAAGCCCTGACCTCATCGAACGCCTTTGTGATGAATTGGAACGCCGACTGCGCCCAACATCAGTGCCCGACCTCAGTGATGCTCTTGTGGCTGAATGGAAGCAAGTCTCTGCAGCAATGTTACAACATCTAGTGGAAAGCCTTTCCAGAAGAGTGGAGGCTGTTATAGCAGCAATGTTCCAACATCTAGTGGAAAGCCTTCCTAGAAGAGAGGAGGCTGTTATAGCAGCAATGTTCCAACATCTAGTGGAAAGCCTTCCCAGAAGAGTGGAGGCTGTTATAGCAGCAAAAGGGGGGGGACCAACTCCATATTAATGCCCATGATTTTGTAATGAGAGGTTTGACAAACAGGTGTCCACATTAGTTTGGTCATCTAGTGTATTTTCTTCAACTGCCTACAAGCAACAATTCTCACCGAGCTAGCTAACACAGCTAGGTAGGCTAACACAGCTGCCTTAGCTAGCTAGCTAGCTCCTATAACTTTCCACCCCAACATGCAGTTTTACAGACCAAGGTAAGAATTGTTTTGGATATTAATGAGTTAGTGTCATGTACTCTGAGTGTACAAAACATTAGAAACACCTTCCTAATTTCTCTCAAACACTGGCATATGGGCTTTTTTAGGTGAGCGCTGTTGCCGCCCTGTGATAAGCAGTGCCCACTTTGTCAAAGGCAAGGGCGCAAAAATATTTTTGCTTGTCCATTCCCAGCGCATCTCTCCAGGTTACTGTTAGGCTAGGCTGACACAGCTAGGCTAGGCTAACACAGCTAGGTTAGGCTAACACAGCTAGGTTAGGCTAACACAGCTAGGCTAGGCTAACACAGCTAGGCTAGGCTAACACAGCTAGGTTAGGCTAACACAGCTAGGCTAGGCTAACACAGCTAGGCTAAGCTAACACAGAGAAAGATTCATTGCTGCGGTGCTCCACCAACGTTCCGTCAAAAAGATCACCTAACATAAATAATGTAGAAGAAATAGGACAAGGTAGAAAGAGTGCCTTTTTCTGCAGGAGATAAAATGGATGACAACGTCATGACCGTTTTTACATCATGCAAGGTTTCTCTGACGAAATAGGCAACAACCTAAATGGCACCAAATAAAATATATTTAAAAAAAAAATGCACTGTCGTGTTAACAAACAACAGAAAGTAAAATTGACAATATGGAATGATCGATCACAACTGTTGTCCAGGAGTTTCACCCCGTTGTCATGATCAGTGGTTTTAAGTGTGTATCCGTCCAATTTTGCTGATCATAGGTAAAAAGAAAATACTTATAATTTCCCGCTGTGTAAATACATTGCAAATAGGCTCACGATAACTCCTGATAAAGTTGGGTAGCTGATATTTACAACTTAAATAGCCAAATTGATTAGACACAGGAATGAGGACCAAGAAATCCAATGCAATGGCTTGTTTTTAAAAATGGTGGGCCTACCACATGGAGGGGCGTTCAAGAAAATTCCATTGCATGCGACATGGTTAACCCCAGTAAGCACGAGCCGATGTCTTTCGGACGTCTTTTTTTGGTGCAGTCTGGACAAGCCTTGATTAGGCCCAAACATGGACTGTAAACAAATTGACAACAGACTACGAAAGATTGTGGGAGCTGTTTTGTTAGACTTCAGTACGTCTTTTGATATTATCGATCATAGTCTGCTGCTGGAAAAAAAACATATATGTTATGACTTTACGCCGCCTAAAGCTATATTGTGGATAAAGAGTTACCTGTCTAACAGATTAGGGTTATATAATAATAAATAATATGTACGCTTTTCGCCCCGTCGTCCCAGTAACATGATGTAAAGAAAGGCCTACCTGTGTTTGAACAACTCTATTGGAGAAACAAGGCAGTACAGTGACTGTAAACTCCATTTATAACATTTTCTAATGATAGAACCACGGCTAGTCAGTCTAACAGATCACCCTAACAGATGTCCTCCTGCTCGCTCCTCTAAACCCCATTGGATGTGTCCCAAATTAAACTCTATTACCTTTTATAGTGCACTGCTTTTGACCAGGGGCCATACTGTTTAGGACAGACACTTTCCGGCGTCATTCTGCCTCGTTCAGTTTTATTGGGTATAGATATATGCCGTTTGTTTTTTAGTTTTTTAAACTAGGTCACTAATGCAACCACTCAATCCAGCATTGTTCATCCAGCAACCATGGTGGATGCCGTGTGTGTGTGTGTGTGTGTGTGTGTGTGTGTGTGTGTGTGTGTGTGTGTGTGTGTGTGTGTGTGTGTGTGTGTGTGTGTGTGTGTGTGTGTGTGTGTGTGTGTGTGTGTGTACCGAGGCCTTGTTCAAGCCCAGTTTGGTTCTGCTCAGATCGGCCCAGTTCGGCTCGGCTCAGTAATGTGAAAACAATGGACACCATTGCAATTCCACGAGAAAATATAATCTCTGGGTCCATTGTGACAGGAAGTCCATTGGGTCTTAGAAGGCTACTCACGGCTCCTGGAAGTTATGCACATTTTTAATATTTATATTTTCTCATATTTAGCAGATATTCTTATCAAATCAAACCAACTTTATTTATATAGCCCTTCTTACATTAGCTGATATCTCAAAGTGCTGTACAGAAACCTAGCCTAAAACCCCAAACAGAAAGTAGCGCACGTGTAGAAGCTTTGAGTTATAATGTCACGTGAACAAATTCAGTGAAATGCCTTTCTTGCAAGCTCTAAACCCAACAATCCAACAATGCAGTAATCACTATCAATGTATCACTAAAAAAAACATATGTTAGAACAAAAACACAAAAACACTTTCCCGTGGGAATCAAACCCAAAAACACCATGCTCTAACAACTGAGCCACATGGGACCACACATGCAGATGGAATCCCAGGAGGGTCATCTCTCTCTGGTGCTCTGCTGGAGGATTGGATGTGGGTCATGGATCAGTGACTTTACCAGTCTGAAGATTCCGCCACTCGATGCACACCAGTCTAGCTTCCCAGAGTCAGGAGTAATGATAGAGAAGACCCTGTAGTCTAGAGTCTAGAGTCAGGAGTAATGATAGAGAAGACCCTGGAGTCTAGAGTCTAGAGTCAGGAGTAATGATAGAGAAGACCCTGGAGTCTAGAGTCTAGAGTCAGGAGTAATGATAGAGAAGACCCTGGAGTCTAGAGCCTAGAGTCAGGAGTAATGATAGAGAAGACCCTGGAGTCTAGAGTCAGGAGTAATGATAGAGAAGACCCTGGAGTCTAGAGTCTAGAGTCAGGAGTACTGATAGAGAAGACCCTGGAGTCTAGAGTCAGGAGTAATGATTGAGAAGACCCTGTAGTCTAGAGTCTAGAGTCAGGAGTACTGATAGAGAAGACCCTGGAGTCTAGAGTCAGGAGTACTGATAGAGAAGACCCTGGAGTCTAGAGCCTAGAGTCAGGAGTACTGATAGAGAAGACCCTGGAGTCTAGAGTCAGGAGTAATGATAGAGAAGACCCTGGAGTCTAGAGTCAGGAGTAATGATAGAAGAAGACCCTGGAGTCTAGAGTCAGGAGTAATGATAGAGAAGACCCTGGAGTCTAGAGTCTAGAGTCAGGAGTAATGATAGAGAAGACCCTGGAGTCTAGAGTCAGGAGTAATGATAGAGAAGACCCGTGCGAGTCTAGAGTCAGGAGTAATGATAGAGAAGACCCTGGAGTCTAGAGTCAGGAGTAATGATAGAGAAGACCCTGGAGTCTAGAGTCAGGAGTAATGATAGAGAAGACCCTGGAGTCTAGAGTCTAGAGTCAGGAGTAATGATAGAAGAAGACCCCGGAGTGTCTAGAGTCAGGAGTAATGATAGAGAAGACCCTGGAGTCTAGAGTCAGGAGTAATGATAGAGAAGACCCTGGAGTCTAGAGTCTAGAGTCAGGAGTAATGATAGAGAAGACCCTGGAGTCTAGAGTCTAGAGTCAGGAGTACTGATAGAGAAGACCCTGGAGTCTAGAGTCAGGAGTAATGATAGAGAAGACCCTGGAGTCTAGAGTCAGGAGTAATGATAGAGAAGACCCTGGAGTCTAGAGTCAGGAGTACTGATAGAGAAGACCCTGGAGTCTAGAGTCAGGAGTAATGATAGAGAAGACCCTGGAGTCTAGAGTCAGGAGTAATGATAGAGAAGACCCTGGAGTCTAGAGTCAGGAGTAATGATAGAGAAGACCCTGGAGCGAGCGGGCGTGGGACCCGAGTCTAGAGTCAGGAGTAATGATTGAGAAGACCCGTGCGAGTCTAGAGTCAGGAGTACTGATAGAGAAGACCCTGGCGAGTCGGGCGTGGGACCGGAGTCGAGCGAGTCAGGAGTACTGATAGAGAAGACCCTGGGCGAGTCGGGGTGGGACCCGGAGTCTAGAGTCAGGAGTAATGATAGAAGAAGACCCTGGAGTCTAGAGTCAGGAGTAATGATAGAGAAGACCCTGGAGTCTAGAGTCTAGAGTCAGGAGTAATGATAGAGAAGACCCTGGAGTCTAGAGCCTAGAGTCAGGAGTAATGATAGAGAAGACCCTGGAGTCTAGAGTCTAGAGTCAGGAGTAATGATAGAGAAGACCCTGGAGTCTAGAGTCAGGAGTACTGATAGAGAAGACCCTGGAGTCTAGAGTCTAGAGTCAGGAGTAATGATAGAGAAGACCCTGGAGTCTAGAGTCTAGAGATCAGGAGTAATGATAGAGAAGACCCTGGAGTCTAGAGTCAGGAGTAATGATAGAGAAGACCCTGGAGTCTAGAGTCTAGAGTCAGGAGTAATGATAGAGAAGACCCTGGGAGTCTAGAGTCAGGAGTACTGATAGAGAAGACCCTGGAGTCTAGAGCTCTAGAGTCAGGAGTAATGATAGAGAAGACCCTGGAGTCTAGAGTCAGGAGTAATGATAGAGAAGACCCTGGAGTCTAGAGTCTAGAGTCAGGAGTAATGATAGAAGAAGACCCTGGAGTCTAGAGTCAGGAGTAATGATAGAGAAGACCCTGGAGTCTAGAGTCAGGAGTAATGATAGAGAAGACCCTGGAGTCTAGAGTCAGGAGTAATGATAGAGAAGACCCTGGAGTCTAGAGTCAGGAGTAATGATAGAGAAGACCCTGGAGTCTAGAGTCAGGAGTAATGATAGAAGAAGACCCTGGGCAGTCTAGAGTCAGGAGTAATGATAGAGAAGACCCTGGAGTCTAGAGTCAGGAGTAATGATAGAAGAAGACCCTGGAGTCTAGAGTCAGGAGTAATGATAGAGAAGACCCTGGAGTCTAGAGTCAGGAGTAATGATAGAGAAGACCCTGGAGTCTAGAGTCTAGAGTCAGGAGTAATGATAGAGAAGACCCTGGAGTCTAGAGTCAGGAGTACTGATAGAGAAGACCCTGGAGTCTAGAGTCTAGAGTCAGGAGTAATGATAGAGAAGACCCTGGAGTCTAGAGTCTAGAGTCAGGAGTACTGATAGAGAAGACCCTGGAGTCTAGAGTCAGGAGTAATGATTGAGAAGACCCTGTAGTCTAGAGTCTAGAGTCAGGAGTACTGATAGAGAAGACCCTAGGAGTCTAGAGTCAGGAGTACTGATAGAGAAGACCCTGGAGTCTAGAGTCTAGAGTCAGGAGTAATGATAGAGAAGACCCTGGAGTCTAGAGTCTAGAGTCAGGAGTAATGATAGAGAAGACCCTGGAGTCTAGAGTCAGGAGTAATGATAGAGAAGACCCGTGCGAGTCTAGAGTCAGGAGTAATGATAGAGAAGACCCTGGAGTCTAGAGTCAGGAGTACTGATAGAGAAGACCCTGGAGTCTAGAGTCTAGAGTCAGGAGTAATGATAGAGAAGACCCTGGAGTCTAGAGTCAGGAGTAATGATAGAGAAGACCCTGGAGTCTAGAGTCAGGAGTACTGATAGAGAAGACCCTGGAGTCTAGAGTCAGGAGTACTGATAGAGAAGACCCTGGAGTCTAGAGTCTAGAGTCAGGAGTAATGATAGAGAAGACCCTGGAGTCTAGAGTCTAGAGTCAGGAGTAATGATAGAGAAGACCCTGGAGTCTAGAGTCAGGAGTAATGATAGAGAAGACCCTGGAGTCTAGAGTCAGGAGTAATGATAGAGAAGACCCTGGAGTCTAGAGTCAGGAGTAATGATAGAGAAGACCCTGGAGTCTAGAGTCTAGAGTCAGGAGTAATGATAGAGAAGACCCTGGAGTCTAGAGTCAGGAGTAATGATAGAGAAGGCCCTGGAGTCTAGAGTCAGGAGTACTGATAGAGAAGACCCTGGAGTCTAGAGTAATGATAGAGAAGACCCTGTAGTCTAGAGTCTAGAGTCAGGAGTAATGATAGAGAAGACCCTGTAGTCTAGAGTCTAGAGTCAGGAGTACTGATAGAGAAGACCCTGGAGTCTAGAGCCTAGAGTCAGGAGTAATGATAGAGAAGACCCTGGAGTCTAGAGTCTAGAGTCAGGAGTAATGATAGAGAAGACCCTGGAGTCTAGAGTCTAGAGTCAGGAGTAATGATAGAGAAGACCCTGGAGTCTAGAGTCAGGAGTAATGATAGAGAAGACCCTGGAGTCTAGAGTCTAGAGTCAGGAGTAATGATAGAGAAGACCCTGGAGTCTAGAGCCTAGAGTCAGGAGTAATGATAGAGAAGACCCTGGAGTCTAGAGTCTAGAGTCAGGAGTAATGATAGAGAAGGCCCTGGAGTCTAGAGTCTAGAGTCAGGAGTAATGATAGAGAAGACCCTGGAGTCTAGAGTCAGGAGTAATGATAGAGAAGACCCTGGAGTCTAGAGTCTAGGAGTCAGGAGTAATGATAGAGAAGACCCTGGAGTCTAGAGTCTAGAGTCAGGAGTACTGATAGAGAAGACCCTGGAGTCTAGAATCAGGAGTAATGATAGAGAAGACCCTGTAGTCTAGAATCTAGAGTCAGGAGTAATGATAGAGAAGACCCTGGAGTCTAGAGTCTAGAGTCAGGAGTAATGATAGAGAAGACCCTGGAGTCTAGAGTCAGGAGTAATGATTGAGAAGACCCTGTAGTCTAGAGTCTAGAGTCAGGAGTACTGATAGAGAAGACCCTGGAGTCTAGAGTCAGGAGTACTGATAGAGAAGACCCTGGAGTCTAGAGTCAGGAGTAATGATAGAAGAAGACCCTGGAGTCTAGAGTCAGGAGTAATGATAGAGAAGACCCTGGAGTCTAGAGTCAGGAGTAATGATAGAGAAGACCCTGTAGTCTAGAGTCTAGAGTCAGGAGTACTGATAGAGAAGACCCTGGAGTCTAGAGTCAGGAGTAATGATAGAGAAGACCCTGGAGTCTAGAGTCAGGAGTAATGATAGAGAAGACCCTGGAGTCTAGAGTCAGGAGTACTGATAGAAGAAGACCCCAGTGTCTAGAGACTAGGCCCTAATAGATAGGGGACAGACGCACCAGATCATCAGAAAATAGTAGATATTTGACTTCAGAGTCTAGTAGCGTGAGGCCGGGTGCTGCAGACTGTTTCTAGTGTCCTCGCCAATTCGTTGATATATACAATGAAGAGCGTGGAGCTTAAGCTGCATCCCTGTCTCACCCCACGACCCTGTGGAAAGAAATGTGAGTGTTTTTTGCCAATTTTATCCGCACACTTGTTGTTTGTGTACATGGATTTTATAATGTGGTAAGCCTGTGGGCTCTCCTTCTCTGTGGCCAACGTGAGTAAAACATTTCAACGTGTTAACCCTCGCAAGGCCGCCGAACCAGACGGCATACCTAGCCGCGTCCTCAGAACATGTGCAGACCAGCTGCGCACCCTTGCTGTGCTTACGGACATATTCAACCAATCCCTATCCCAGTCTACTGTCCACATGCTTCAAGATGTCCACCATTGTTCTTGTACCCAAGAAAGCAAAGGTAACTGAACTAAATGACTATCGCCCCGTAGCACACACCTCTGCCATCATGAAGTGCTTTGAGAGACTAGTCAAGGATCATATCACCTCCACCCTACCTGACACCCTAGACACACTTCAATTTGCTTACCGCCCCAATAGGTCCACTGACGATGCAATCGCCATCACACTGCACACTGCCCTATCTCATCTGGACAAGAGGAATACCTATGTATGAATGCTGTTCATTGACTACAGCTCAGCATTTAACACCACCCTGTGCAACTGGGTCATGGACTTTCTGACGGGCCGCCACCCCGGTGGTGAAGGTAGGAAACAACATCTCCACCCCGCTGATCCTCAATACTGGGGCCCCACAAGGGTGTGATCTCAGCCCTCTCCTGCACTCCCTGTTCAACCATGACTGCGCGCTTCCAACTCAATCATCAAGTTTGCAGATGACACCACAGTGGTAGGCTTGATTGCCAACAATGACGAGATGGCCTACAGGGAGGAGGTGAGGGCCCTCAGAGTGTGGTGTCAGGAAAATAACCTCTCACTCAACGTCAACAAAACAAAGGAGATGATCGTGGACTTCAGGAAACAGCAGAGGGAGCACCCCCCTATCCACATCGACGGGACAGTAGTGGAGAAGGTGAAAAGTTTTAAGTTCCTCGGCGTACACATCACGGACAAATTGAAATGGTCCACCCACACAGACAGCGTGGTGAAGAAGGCGCAACGGCGCCTCTTCAACCTCAGGAGACTGACAAAATTTGGCTTGTCATCTAAATCACTCACACATTTTTACAGATTCACAATCGAGAGCATCCTGTCGGGCTGTATCACCGCCTGGTACAGCAACTGCACCGCCCTTAACCGCAAGGCTCTCCAGAGGGTAGTGAGGTCTGCACAACGCATCACCGGGGGCAAACTACCTGCCCTCCAGGACATCTACACCACCTGATGTCACAAGAAGGCCAAAAAGATCATCAAGGACAACAACCACCTGAGCCACTGCCTGTTCACCCCGCTGTCATCCAGAAGGCGAGGTCAGTACAGGTGCATCAAAGCTGGGACCGAGAGACTGAAAAACAGCTTCTATCTCAAGGCCATCAGACTGTTGAACAGCCTTCACTAACATAAAAAGGCTGCTGCCAACATACAGACTCAAATCTCTGGCCACTTTAATAAATCGACTTAATAAAGTTATCACTAGTCACTTTAAATAACACCACTTTAATAATGTGTAGATATCCTACATTACTCATCTCATGTATATACTGTATTCTATACCATCTACTGCATCTTGCCTATGCCGCACGGCCATCGCTCATCCATATATTTATATATACGTATTTTTATTCATCCCTTTACATTTGTGTGTATTAGGTAGTTGTTGTCAATTTGTTAGATTACTTGTTAGATATTACTGCATTGTCGGAACTAGAAGCACAAGCATTTCGCTACACTCGCATTAACATCTGCTAACCATGTTTATGTGACCAATAAAATTTGATTTCATTTGTTTTTCCCCCAATACCACTTTCCATCAATTTGTATAGCAGACCCTAATGCCAATTTGAAGTCAAAAACTTTTTCGAAATCAACAAAGCATGAGAAGACTTTGCCTTTGTTTTGGTTTGTTTGTTTGTCAATTAGGGTGTGCAGGGTGAACACGTGGTCTGTCGTATGGTAATTTGGTATAAAGCCAATTTGACATTTGCTCAGTAGATTGTTTTCATTTAGGAAATCCACGATTCTGCTGTTAATAATAATGCAGAGGATTTTCTTACTGCCCCGCCTGTAGTCCCTGGCCCCTAACTTTAACAACGAGGGGGCAACTGTAAGAGGGCAAATTACTTACTTTTCCCAAACATCTAGTGGTACCTCACAAAGAGAACCCAGCCTCCACCCCTTGCCCTTGGTATCTGTCTGAGGGAAGTTCTGCATTAGGTATATGCTTAAAACTTTTCATAATACCGATGTTAGAAATTGAAAATAGGACCTTAATGTTTTTAATGATATTGAACTGAAATGTCTTTATCACAGATGAATACCCTACAAATCATTATCCATCTGAGCGTCATCGAAAAGCTCCTCTCCTCCCTCTCCGCTTTGTTTGGTTTGTTAGTGAGGATTAGTGAGGGTTTTCCGTGTTAGGTTTGTTAGTGAGGGTTAGTGAGGGTTTGCTTTGTTTGGTTTGTTAGTGAGGGTTAGTGAGAATTCGCTGTGTTAGGTTTGTTATTGTGTATTAGTGAGGGCTCACTGTGTTAAGGCCGGTACAGATCCTAAGGAGACGGAATATTCGGAGCATAACCCGATGTCACAATGTTGTTTTTCATCACAAAAGGGGTGGCTCCTTGAAGTGCACTCAGACATTCAAAGTATTCCCGTGCGGCATGAATATTTTAACGTGCCATATCATTGCTTACGCAGCCATGGGGCCAGTGTTGTCGCTTGGTTCCTTGATCTGATTTATAGGCTATAGGCTATGCATCAAATTAGCCTATTTTGCATTGATAAGCAAATATAATCTCAATGACTGTTCGAACAGTGAACTAAACAACATTGTAGCCTTATTAGAATCCCCCCCCCCCCCCCAAAAAAAAGGTTAAGTAATAACTAGTGATTCTATTGTGAAATGGTAAAAACTGCTTCGGCCATCTTCCTTTTTTCTCGGCAACCAAAACAAGACATTCTATTTTTAGCTGATATGGGAGTGAACACATTCAAGCAGCACATTAAACTGGGATAATACATTGTAAGTTACACTGGCCAGTAAATAATATTTGCCAGGGCATGTTATTTAATAATTATAAATCTGATTATTTCACATGAAGCTATAAAGGCTAGCTAGCTTGCTATGTTTTTAGCCATGCTAAAGCCAGGCAGCTAGCTACTACTAGCAAGGGGGAAAAAACTCTGCTATCACCCCATTGTGATTGGGAGTCTAGAAAACAAGGACCGGCAAGGGTATCATGTTACCAAAAGGTGTCCGCTGCTCCAGAAATCAGACTCCACCCACACGCTGCATGTAGATCAATGGAGTGAAGCTTGTAGTAATCTTTAGCTTGTAGTAACCTTTAGCTTGTAGTAATCTTTAGCTTGTAGTAATATTTAGCTTGTAGTAACCTTTAGCTTGTAGTAATCTTTAGCTTGTAGTAATCTTTAGCTTGTAGTAACCTTTAGCTTGTAGTAATATTTAGCTTGTAATCAGCTTTAGCTTGTAGTAATCTTTAGCTTGTAGTAATCTTTAGCTTGTAGTAACCTTTAGCTTGTTGTAATCTTTAGCTTTTAGTAATATTTAGCTTGTAGTAATATTTAGCTTGTAGTAATATTTAGCTTGTAGTAACCTTTAGCTTGTAGTAATATTTAGCTTGTAGTAATATTTAGCTTGTAGTAATCTTTAGCTTGTAGTAACCTTTAGCTTGTAGTAATCTTTAGCTTGTAGTAATATTTAGCTTGTAGTAACCTTTAGCTTGTAGTAATCTTTAGCTTGTAGTAATCTTTAGCTTGTAGTAACCTTTAGCTTGTAGTAATATTTAGCTTGTAATCAGCTTTAGCTTGTAGTAATCTTTAGCTTGTAGTAATCTTTAGCTTGTAGTAACCTTTAGCTTGTTGTAATCTTTAGCTTGTAGTAATATTTAGCTTGTAGTAATCTTTAGCTTGTAGTAATATTTAGCTTGTAGTAACCTTTAGCTTGTAGTATTCTTTAGCTTGTAGTAATATTTAGCTTGTTGTAATCTTTAGCTTGTAGTAATATTTAGCTTGTAGTAATCTTTAGTTTGTAGTAATATTTAACTTGTAGTAATATTTAGCTTGTAGTAATTTTTAGCTTGTAGTAATATTTAGCTTGTAGTAATCTTTAGCTTGTAGTAATATTTAGCTTGTAGTAACCTTTAGCTTGTAGTAACATTTAGCTTGTAGTAATATTTAGCTTGTAGTAACCTTTAGCTTGTAGTAATCTTTAGCTTGTTGTAATCTTTAGCTTGTAGTAATCTTTAGCTTGTAGTAATCTTTAGCTTGTACTATTCTTTAGCATGTTGTAATCTTTAGCTTGTAGTAATCTTTAGCTTGTAATATTTAGCTTGTAATATTTAGCTTGTAATATTTAGCTTGTAGTAATCTTTAGCTTGTAGTAATCTTTAGCTTGTAGTAATCTTTAGCTTGTAGTAACATTTAGCTTGTAGTAATATTTAGCTTGTAGTAATATTTAGATTGTAATATTTAGCTTGTAGTAATATTTAGCTTGTAGTAATCGTTAGCTTGTAGTAACATTTAGCTTGTAGCATTCTTTAGCTTGTAGCATTCTTTAGCTTGTATTAAAATTTAGCTTGTAGTAATATTTAGCTTTTAGTATTCTTTAGTTTGTAGTATTCTTTAGCTTGTAGTATTCTTTAGCTTGTAGTATTCTTTAACTTGTCGTAATATTTAGCTTGTAATATTTAGCTTGTAGTAATATTTAGTTTGTAGTAATATTTAGCTTGTAGTAATATTTCGTTTGTAGTAATCTTTAGCTTGTAGTAACATTTAGCTTGTAGTAATCTTTAGCTTGTAGTAATATTTAGCTTGTAGTAATCTTTAGCTTGTAGTAATCGTTAGCTTGTAGTAACATTTAGCTTGTAGCATTCTTTAGCTTGTAGCATTCTTTAGCTTGTATTAAAATTTTGCTTGTAGTAATATTTAGCTTGTAGTATTCTTTAGCTTGTAGTATTCTTTAGCTTTTAGTATTCTTTAGCTTGTAGTATTCTTTAGCTTGTAGTATTCTTTAGCTTGTAGTAATATTTAGCTTGTAGTAATATTTAGTTTGTAGTAATATTTAGCTTGTAGTAATATTTCGTTTGTAGTAATATTTAGCTTGTAGTAACATTTAGCTTGTAGTAATCTTTAGCTTGTAGTAATATTTAGCTTGTAGTAATCTTTAGCTTGTAGTAATATTTAGTTTGTAGTAATATTTAGCTTGTAGTAATATTTAGCTTGTAGTAATCTTTAGCCTGTAATAACATTTAGCTAGTAGTCAGCTTTAGGTTTAGTAAGGTTTGTGCACAGAGACTGAGGTTGTGTCTCAAATGGCACCTGATTCCCTGTGAAGTGTCCTACCCATATAGGGCTCTGGTAAAAGTTGTGCACTACATAGGGAATAGGGTGACATTTAGGACGCAACCAGTGAGGTAGTATTTAAGTTTCTCTAGTCACTCCTGGCTCTATTGGTACTAAACAGCCCATGGAGAGGACCTCAGCACCTCATTACCTCTTTACCCTCCTCCTGTCTTCTCTCTACTCTCCCTCATCCTCACCCTCCTCTCTCCTCTCTCTACCCTCCCTCCCTCCCTCCCTCCCTCCCTCCCTCCCTCCCTCCCTCCCTCCCTCCCTCCCTCCCTCCCTCCCTCCCTCCCTCCCTCCCTCCCTCCCTCCCTCCCTCCCTGCTGTCTTCTCTCTACTCACCCTCATCTTCCTTTTCCTCCCTCCCTCCCTCCCTCCCTCCCTCCCTCCCTCCCTCCCTCCCTCCCTCCCTCCCTCCCTCCCTCCCTCCCTCCCTCCCTCCCTCCCCTCCCTCCCCTCTTTACTCTCCCTCATTCACACCCTCCTCTCTCCTCTCCTCTCCTCTCCCACCCTCCTCTCCCACCCTCCTTCCTAGTAATCAAATGAAATGTATTGGTCCATACACATATTTAACCTGTTGGGGATAGGGGGCAGTATTTGCACGGCCGGATAAAAAATGTACACGATTTAATCTGGTTACTACTCCTGCCCAGTAACTAGAATATGCATATAATTGTTTGATTTGGATAGAAAACACTCTAAAGCTTCTAAAACTGTTTGAATGGTGTCTGTGAGTATAACAGAACTCATTTGGCAGGCCGAAACCTGAGAAGATTCCAAACAGGAAGCGCTCTCTCTGACCATTTCATGGCCTTCTTGATCATCTCTAACCAAAACAGGGGATCTCTGGCATAACGTGACATTTTCTAACGCTCCCATAGACTCTCAGAAGGCGCCAGAAAGATTAATGGTGGCTTTGCAGGCCATGGCTGAAAAACATTAGCGCATTTTGATAGTGGTCGATCTGAGGACAATGAGACTGGAGGCGCGTGCACGAGCCGACACCATGTTTACTTTCTCTCTCTTTGAACGAAAACAACGACTCCCGGTCGGAATATTATAGTTTTTTTTACGAGAAAAATAGCATAAAAATTGATTTTAAACAGTGGTTGACATGCTTCGAAGTACGGTAATGGAATATTTAGAATTTTTTTGTCACGAAACGCGTCACCCTTCTTTACCATTCGGATAGTGTCTTGAACGCATGAACAAAACGCCGCTATTTGGATATAACTATGGATTATTTGGGACCAAACCAATATTTGTTATTGAAGTAGAAGTCCTGGGAGTGTATTTTCACAGCCGGATAAAAAACGTACCCGATTTAATCTGATTATTACTCCTGCCCAGAAACTAGAATACGCATATAATTATTAGCTTTGGATAGAAAACACTCCAAAGTTTCTAAAACTGTTTGAATGGTGTCTGTGAGTATAACAGAACTCAAATGGCAGGTCAAAACCTGAGAAGATCCTGTACAGGAAGTACCCTGTCTGACCATTTCTTGGCCTTCTTTGCCATCTCTATCCATTACAAAGGATCTCTGCTGTAACGTGACACTTTCTACGGCTCCCATGGGCTCTCAGAAGGCGGCAAAAAGCTGAATGTGGCTTTGCAGGCTCTGGTTGAAAAAAAGTAGCGCGTTTGGGTGGTGGCTGGTTACAGTACTGTGAGACTCAGGCGCGTGCCCGCGTCGACCGAATGCTTTGTTTTCTTTCCTCTGTTTACCTAAACGCAGATTCCCGGTCGGAATATTATCGCTTTTTTACGAGAAAAATTGCATAAAAATGCATTTTAAACAGCGGTTGACATGCTTCGAAGTACGGTAATGGAATATTTAGAATTTTTTGTCACGAATTGCGCCATGCTCGTGACCCTTATTTACACTTCGGATAGTGTCTTGAACGCACGAACAAAACGCCGCTATTTGGATATAACGATGGATTATTTTGGACCAAACCAACATTTGTTATTGAAGTAGCAGTCCTGGGAGTGCATTCTGACGAAGACAACAAAGGTGATCAAACTTTTGTAATAGTAAATCGGAGTTTGGTCAGGGCTAAACTTGGTCGGTGTCTAAATGGCTAGCCGTGATGGCTGGGCTATCTACTGAGAATATTGCAAAATGTGCTTTCACCGAAAAGCTATTTTAAAATCGGACACCTCGATTGCACAAAGGAGTTCTGTATCTATAATTCTTAAAATAATTGTTATGTTTTTTGTGAACGTTTATCGTGAGTAATTTAGTAAATTCACCGGAGGTTTGCGGGGGGTATGCTAGTTCTGAACGTCACATGCTAATGTAAAAAGCTGTTTTTTGATATAAATATGAACTTGATTGAACAAAACATGCATGTATTGTATAACATAATGTCCTAGGTGTGTCATCTGATGAAGATCAAAGGTTAGTGCTGCATTTAGCTGTCTTCTGGGTTTTTGTGACATTATATGCTAGCTTGAAAAATGGGTGTCTGATTATTTCTGGCTGGGTACTCTGCTGACATAATCTAATGTTTTGCTTTCGTTGTAAAGCCTTTTTGAAATCGGACAGTGTGGTTAGATTAACGAGAGTCTTGTCTTTAAAATGCTGTAAAATAGTCACATGTTTGAGAAATTGAAGTAATAGCATTTCTAAGGTCTTTGAAAATCGCGCCACGGGATTACACTGGCTGTTGCGTAGGTGGGACGATTTCGTCCCGCCTAGCCCAGAGAGGTTATTAAGGGGGGTGATACGTTTTAGATTTTTTTTTCAAATTTTCTACATTTGACCCTTGGGTCTCGACTTGATGTGCATTTGCAATATGAAAATTTACGGTGGAGCGCGCTCGCCATCTATTGGATTTTTGCTGTGTTACACTTGGCATTTGCAATATGGCATTTGCAACATGTTTTGAATGAAACGGCGTCCAAATGAGTGGTATTGCACATCGTGTATATGTTTCGTACGGTACCAATAAGATCCCATTCATTTTTGTCAATTTCAGGGCTTTGTTCCCTTACATACATCTCCTGACTTATCCAAAAGAGTGGAGGGATATTTAAAGAAATGTCCAAGGAATGGGTGCATTTTCCTTATGGTTATAAAATAGATTTTAATGTTTGGGTTAATTGTTAAAGAATCCACTTAAAAGGCTCAGTGCTATCAAATTCATCAACATAGCCTCCTCTTCCCCTTTCCCTCCTCTCTCCTCCTTTCCCCTCTTCCCTCCTCTCCCCTCTCCCTTTCTCCCCTTTCCCCCTCTTCTCCATCTCCCCTCTCCTCCTTTCTCCCCCTCCTCTCACACTCCCCTCCTCTCTCCTCTTCTCTCTCTCCCTCTTCCCTTCTTCCCTATTTCCTCCTTTCCCCCTCTCCCTCCTCTTCCCCTCTCCCTCCTTTCCCCCTTCCCTCCTCTCCCCTCTCCCTTTCTCCCCTTTCCCCCTCTTCTCCGTCTCCCCTCTCCTCCTTTCTCCTCCTCCTCTCACACTCCCCTCCTCTCTCCTCTCCTCTCTCTCCCTCTTCCTTTCTTCCCTATTTCCTCCTTTCCCCCTCTCCCTCCTCTTCCCCTCTCGCTCCTTTCCCCCCTTCCCTCCTCTCCCCTCTCCCTTTCTCCCCTTTCCCCCTCTTCTCCGTCTCCCCTCACCTCCTTTCTCCCCCTCCTCTCACACTCCCCTCCTCTCTCCTCTCCTCTCTCCCCCTCTTCCCCTCTTCCCTATTTCCTCCTTTCCCCCCTCTCCCTCTTCTCTCCCCTTCCCCCTCCTCCTCCCCTCTCCTTCTCTCCCTCTCCTCCCCACTCCTCCTCTCCCCATTTCTCCTATCCCCTCTCCTCCTCTCTCTTTCTCTCGATGTTCCTGAAGGTAACAACAACAACAACACTCTGTGAGACTGAAGGGCTATTTGATCCCGTCTCTTTCCATTTTTAGACCATGTCCATCTCTTTATGGTTGTCCCGCCTCGGAGACGTGCCCGGACTTGTTCCTCGGTTTTGCAACCCCCTCCACCCCCCCACCCCCACCCCCCTCCTCAGCCCATTGACGACAGGGACCTGTCTCTGTGTCAGACGGACGACTTAAGGAGAGACGACAAGACCCGCATCATGAAAACAAGCCAAGGTTCTACACCCCCCTAAATGGCACCCTATTCCCTATGTAGTGCACTCGTTTCTATCAGGGCCAATAGGGATTAGGGTGCAGTTTGCGAGGCCCCCCCTCACCCAGGTCTCATATAGAACAGCGGTTACCAAGCTTCATTCTAATTTTATCCTCTTGGACAGTGGGAGAGAGGTCAATGCGCAGGGTAATTCTGCTCGACGTGAT
>NC_138314.1:46962500-46975000 GCF_965601325.2 Salmo salar
AACTAGGAAGATTGCAGAGGTACTCACCAGAGTAGTACAGTAGGCAGCCAAGGAGTGGCCAGAGCCCGGACTTGAACCCGATCGGACATCAAACCAGACCTGAAAATAGCTGTGCAGCGACGCTCCCCATCCAACCTGACAGAGCTTGATATAATCTTTTGATAGGATCTGCAGGGAAGAATGGGAGAAACTCCCCAAATACAGGTGTGCCAAGCTTGTAGCATCATACCCAAGAAGACTCGAGGCTGTAATCGCTGCCAAAGGTGCTTCAACAAAGTACTCAGTAAAGGGTCTGAATACTATATGTAAATGTGATATTTCTGTTGTATTTTTTTATAAATGTGCAAAAATTCGAACAACCTGTTTTTGCTTTGACATTATGGGCTATTGTGATGTCATTATGGGCTATTGTGATGTCATTATGGGCTACTGTGATGCCATTATGGGCTATTGTGTGTAGATTGATGAGAAAAAAAAAGGATTTAATTAAATTTAGAATAATGCTGTAAACTAACAAAATGTGGAAAAAGTCAAGGGGTCTGAATAATTTCCGAAGGCGCCGTACATACTTGGACACCAGGTACCACTCTCCCTCAGTTACAGGGCTCTTCTCACAGGCTCTATTTCCCTAAGTGGGAGCATCCGAAGGGTCGGGATTTTTGACCTGGTTACATTTTCATTGAACAACACAGCAGCTATTCGGCATGTTATGTAATTTCTGCATAGCAAAAAAATGTTCTACAAAGTTGTCTCTTTTTACAATGGGTTACCAATGTTTGTTTTGCCCAATTTGTGGACGTGGTCAAGGGAAAACTCCATCTTTTTGACATGGATATCGACTGGGATTATAGACAAGATCAGGGGTGACATTATGGTTCGGTACGGCGTCCGGGCAAAATAATTAGAGGGTGTACGTCGTACCAGTAAAACATGAGCCAATCACGAGAATAAAAAACAAAGCAAACTGCTGACAGCAGTGAACGCATACATTCTGACCTAATGACAATCGGCAAATGTCAATAAGATTTTTGTTGTTGTTGTTGTTGTTGTTGTTTTTGTGTAACAGGTGTCTCTTTCATTCACCACTGTTTGGAAGCTGGAAATATTGTTGTGAGTGGATGAACTTACATAAACACTGTCCACGTGGTACCCTAACCCCCTGTCATCTCAGCCATACAGAACAGATATGTCATGTCAACATAGAAGTTACAACACCCTGAAGCTTTACATGAAATAGAATGTAATTCCCGATAATTAACTCACGCTTCAAATAATGTTATCATCAATGTGGTTCTGAGAGCACTGGTATTCAGCTAGCAAGAAGCTAACTTCCTCATGTCACTCTGAAAGTATCAACAGGCTAATATGACCAACAGGCATAAATATTACAAAAAATGTACTCTTATCCTCTCACGTCCGGATGAAAAGTGTGCCGAAAGTAAACTGCCTGCTACTCAGGCCCAGAAGCTAGGATATGCATGCATATCATTAGTAAATTTGGATAGAAAACACTCTGAAGTTTCTAAAACTGAACTCATATGGCAGGCAAAAAACCTGAGAAAAATCCAACCAGGAAGTGGGAAATCTGAGGTTTGTAGTTTTTCAAGAGATTGCCTATCCAATGTGGGGTCAGATTGCACTACCTAAGGCTTCCACTAGATGTCAACAGTCTTTAGAATGTTGCTTTAGGCTTCTATTGTAAAAGGGGAGCGAATAAGACCACCTAGAGTAAGTGGACCAGCTGAAAGCTATGAGTTGTTTCTAAAACTGTTTGTATGATGTCTGTGAGTATAACATAACTTATTTGGCAGGCAAAACCCCGAGGACAAACCATCCAGGAATTTGTTTTTTGAGGTCACTCACTTTTCTAAGGGGATCTAGATTTCTAAGGCACTTGCTTGCAGTTCCTATCGCTTCCACTGGACGTCAACAGTCCTTAGAAATTGGTTGATGTTTTTCCTTTGAGAAATGAAGAAGTAGGGCAGTTCAGAACGAGGGTCGAGTCTAGTGTACTGTTGTGGTTGGGGAGCGTGTCCTGAAAGCTCGCTCCACTTTGTTTTTATCCGCTATTGAACGCAGTTTGTCCTGTCTTAAATTTGATCAATTATTGATGTTAAAAAAATACCTAAAATTGTATTAGGAAAGTTGTTTGAAATGTTTGGACAAAGATTACAGGTAATTTATTAGATATTTTGTAGTCATGTTGCGCGAGTTGGAACCGGTGTTAAATAAATGGACATTTTGGAGATATAACGACGGAATTAATCAAACAAAAATACAATTTGTGATGTTTATAGGACATATTGGAGTGCCAACAGAAGAAGCTCTTCAAAGGTAAGGCATGAATTACATCGTTATACACTGCTCAAAAAAATAAAGGGAACACTTAAACAATACAATGTAACTCCAAGTCAATCACACTTCTGTGAAATCAAACTGTCCACTTCAGAAGCAACACTGATTGACAATACATTTCACATGCTGTTGTACAAATGGAATAGACAACAGGTGGAAATTATAGGCAATTAGCAAGACACCCCCAATAAAGGAGTGGTTCTGCAGGTGGGGACCACAGACCACTTCTCAGTTCCTATGCTTCCTGGCTGATGTTTTGGTCACTTTTGAATGCTGGCGGTGCTTTCACTCTAGTGGTAGCATGAGACGGAGTCTACAACCCACACAAGTGGCTCAGGTAGTGCAGCTCATCCATGATGGCACATCAATGCGAGCTGTGGCAAGAAGGTTTGCTGTGTCTGTCAGCGTAGTGTCCAGAGCATGGAGGCGCTACCAGGAGACAGGCCAGTACATCAGGAGACGTGGTGGAGGCCGTAGGAGGGCAACAACCCAGCAGCAGGACCGCTACCTCCGCCTTTGTGCAAGGAGGAGTAGGAGAAGCACTGCCAGAGCCCTGCAAAATGACCTCCATCAGGCCACAAATGTGCATGTGTCTGCTCAAACGGTCAGAAACAGACTCCATGAGGGTGGTATGAGGGCCCGACGTCCACAGGTGGGGGTTGTGCTTACAGCCCAACACCGTGCAGGACGTTTGGCATTTGCCAGAGTACACCAAGATTGGCAAATTCGCCACTGGCGCCCTGTGCTCTTCACAGATGAAAGCAGGTTCACACTGAGCACGTGACAGACGTGACAGAGTCTGGAGACGCCATGGAGAACGTTCTGCTGCCTGCAACATCCTCCAGCATGACCGGTTTAGCGGTGGGTCAGTCATAGTGTGGGGTGGCATTTCTTTGGGGGGCCGCTCAGCCCTCCATGTGCTCGCCAGAGGTAGCCTGACTGCCATTAGGTACCGAGATGAGATCCTCAGACCCCTTGTGAGACCATATGCTGGTGCGGTTGGCCCTGGGTTCCTCCTAATGCAAGACAATGCTAGACCTTATGTGGCTGGAGTGTGTCAGCAGTTCCTGCAAGAGGAAGGCATTGATGCTATGGACTGGCCCGCCCGTTCCCCAGACCTGAATCCAATTGAGCACATCTGGGACATCATGACTCGCTCCATCCACCAACGCCACGTTGCACCACAGACTGTCCAGGAGTTGGCGGATGCTTTAGTCCAGGTCTGGGAGGAGATCCCTCAGGAGACCATCTGCCACCTCATCAGGAGCATGCCCAGGTGTTGTAGGGAGGTCATACAGGCACGTGGAGGCCACACACACTACTGAGCCTCATTTTGACTTGTTTTAAGGACATTACATCAAAGTTGGATCAGCCTGTAGTGTGGTTTTCCACTTTAATTTTGAGTGTGACTCCAAATCCAGACCTCCATGGGTTGATAAATTGGATTTCCATTGATTATTTTTGTGTGATTTTGTTGTCAGCACATTCAACTATGTAAAGAAAAAAGGTTTTAATAAGATTATTTCTTTCATTCAGATCTAGGATGTGTTGTTTAAGTGTTCCCTTTATTTTTTTGAGCAGTATATATCGTTATTTCTGAGTTTTGTGTCGCGCCTGGCGGGATGAAATATGATTGTCATGTGTTTGTTTGATGGGGTGCTGTCCTCAGATCATCACATGGTTTGCTTTCGCCGTAAAGCCTTTTTGAAAATCTGACACCGTGGCTGGATTAGCAAGAAGTCAAGCTTTAATTTGACATATTGCATGTGTATTTTGAAGAATGTTAAATATTTACAATTCTGTAGTTTGAATTTGGCGCCCTGCACTTTCACTGGATGTTGGTCAGGTGGGACGGTAGCATCCCATCTAGCCAAGAGTGGTTAAACACTGCAGATGATGTGAAATATGATATATTCAAAGTACAGTTGGACACACGATGCATTTCAACAGCTTTCCAGTGTAATTGCTTTGCTCTCACTCTTACACACTGCGCATACGCAATCCCATAACCGCTTGCACACATTATTTAGGGGTCTCTTAAAGGGACAGTGCCATCTAGTGGATATAAATTAATCCAGCTATGTGCTTTTACCACCTGGCTACACATGTAAAAAGAGCTCTTTGACGTAATTGTTTGACAATCAGATAAAAACATCATGACTGGTTGTGTTTATGCCACAATGAAAGTTAAAACATTTTAAAAGTTAAATGACATATCTTTATGACTAGATCCACAGAGATCCTATTGAATGAATAGGGATTATTTATGTAATTCTATGATTAGGATCATTAAGTTAGGCCCATGGCGTACTGGGAAGAAATTAATTATGCTTTCACTCTTGGATATGATTTAGATCTGTTTTAACAGGATTCCAGAACACAGAATATGTTCCAGAATATTTTGTGAGTTGTTTGAAATACGTTCATGATCCTGTGTGGCTGTATAGTACAGGGATAAACCCTTAGAACAGAGATCTCTATAGAGAAACATTACCTTATTTCATGTTCATCCTACAAGCAATCTGTCTGTCTGTCTGTGTGTCTGTCTGTCTGTCTGTCTGTCTGTCTGTCTGTCTGTCTGTCTGTCTGTCTGTCTGTCTGTCTGTCTGTCTGTCTGTCTGTCTGTCTGTCTGTCTGTCTGTCTGTCTGTCTGTCTGTCTGTCTGTCTGTCTGTCTGTCTGTCTGTCTGTCTGTCTGTCTGTCTGTCTGTATGTCTGTCTGTGTAGGTCTGTAAGGATACCCTAGCGTGAGACCTCTCTCTCTCTCTCTCTCTCTCTCTCTCTCTCTCTCTCTCACCATCTCTCTCTCTCTCTCTCTCTCTCTCTCTCTCACCATCTCTCTCCACTCTCTCCCTCCTTCCCTCCCTCTTCTCACACCACCAGGCATCCAAAGCAAGCACCAGGTAAACACAGAACCAGACGTGTAACAGATAGTTATTAAAGCAGCAGTCTTCAAAGTGCATACCTGATTCCAAGGCCCACTGAGGCAAGCCCTTCTGTTTGGATTAGAGAAAACGGTGGCCTGGGGGAACACACCTGAACCTCAGCCTCAACGCCCGGCCACACCCTTACCTTTGCACAAACACCTCCCAGCTCTGTCTGCTTACAGGGAAAGGGTACCGCAGGCTGACACACAAAGGCTCGCCCTGTGTGCCAGATAGAGAGAGAGAGGGAAAGAGAGAGAGGGAAAGAGAGAGATAGAGATCGAGTGAGATAGATAGCGAGATAGATAGATAGATAGATAGATAGATAGATAGATAGATAGATAGATAGATAGATAGATAGATAGATAGATAGATAGATAGATAGATAGATAGATAGATAGATAGATAGATAGATAGATAGATAGATAGATAGATAGATAGATAGATAGATAGATAGATAGATAGATAGATAGATAGATAGATAGATAGATAGATAGATAGATAGATAGATAGATAGATAGATAGATAGATAGATAGATAGATAGATAGATAGATAGATAGATAGATAGATAGATAGATAGATAGATGGGGGGAGAGAAAGAGAGAGAGAGAGAGAGAGAGATCGAGATAGATAGAGAGAGAGAGAAAGATTTAAGTTCATATAATTTGAGGAAATCTATCTGAGCAGCTAGGTCTGCTTTCTCTCGGACTGTGGGAGTGGAGGAGGTAACACTTTACAGACAGTTTTATTACAGACAGCAGTAACCCATTTCCATAACTCTTACCATAACCCCAAGGTGCCAACTTTACTCGGGCTCAGTTGCATGTTTTGTTACGCCACAACCTGCTTCATATTTCCACACAATTCTAATAACTACATCAAATTACATCAAATCCATCCCCCTTCTCCATCAAATTACATCAAATCAGTCCCCCTTCTCCATCAAATCAGTCCCCCTTCTCCATCAAATTACATAAAATTAATCCCCCTTCTCCATCAAATTACATCAAATCAGTCCCCCTTCTCCATCAAATCAGTCCCCCTTCTCCATCAAATCAGTCCCCCTTCTCCATCAAATCAGTCCCCCTTTTCCATCAAATCAGTCCCCCTTCTCCATCAAATCAGTCCCCCTTCTCCATCAAATCAGTCCCCCTTTTCCATCAAATCAGTCCCCCTTCTCCATCAAATCAGTCCCCCTTTTCCATCAAATCAGTCCCCCTTCTCCATCAAATCAATCCCCCTTCTCCATCAAATGAGCATGTTTATTTTTGTTACCTCCTAGGAGTTGATGCTTACTGTCAAATAAACTGTTGATTAGGGTTGCTAGGGTTAACTAGTGATTGTTTCAACACACAGGCATGTAGCCCTGGGATTGGCTGAACCACATCACAGGTGTTCCTCTGATTGGCCTCGCAAAATCGAATTAGCATAATAAAAAAATACCCATCAAAGTCTGTCAGTTTAAGCTAGAGAGCTAGCTGTTTCAATCCACCCGTATCCACCCGATATAGCACTTCCGCATCTGCAGAGAAAGTTGGCAGAGCTAGAGCGGTGTTTGTCAGACCGTGACATTGATGTATCTATACTGAACAAAAAATATAAAGACAACGTGTAAAATGTTGGTCCTCATGTTTCATGAGCTGAAATAAAAGATCCCAGAAATGTTACATAACTCAGAATAGTTTATTTCTATAAAATGTTTTGTACAAATTTGTTTACACCCCTGTTAGTGAGCATTTCTCTTTTGCCAAGATAATCGAGTCATCCACCTGACAGGTGTGGCATGCTGATTTAAACAGCATGATCATTACACAGGTGCACCTTGTGCTAGGGACAATAAATTGCCACTCCGTGCAGTTTTGTCACACAACACAATTCCACAGATGTCTCAAGTTTTGAGGGAGTGTGCAATTGGCATACAGACAGCAGGAATGTCCACCGAAGCGGTTGCACGATATTTGAATGTTTATTTCTCAATCATTAGATGCCTCCATCATCGCTTTAGAGAATTTGGCAGTAAGTCCAACCGCTGTCACAACCGCAGACCACGTGTAACCACGCCAGCCCAGGACCTCCACATCCGGCTTCTTCACCTGCGGGATCGTCTGAGACCAGCCACCTGGACAACTGATGAAACTGAGGAGTATTTCTGTCTGTAATAGAGCCCCATTTGTGGGGGAAAAAACGTATTCTGATTGGTTGGGCATGGCTACTAAGGCACATCCCCGGCTGTGCCCCTGATTAGAGTCTAATACATTTATTTCAATGGACTGATTTCCTTATATGAACTGTAACTCAGCAAAATTGTTGAAATTGTTGAATGTTGCATTTCTATTTTTGTTCAGTATATACAACACATTTGGAAAGTATTCAGACCCCTTGACGTTTTCCACATTTTGTTATGTTACAGCCTTATTCTAAAATGGATGAAATGTTTTTTTTCCCCTCATCAATCTACACACAATACCCCATAATGACATCACAATACCCCATAATGACATCACAATACCCCATAATGACATCACAATACCCCATAATGACATCACAATACCCCATAATGACAAAGCAAAACCAGGTTTTTAGAAATGTTTGCAAATGTATTAAAAATATAAAACAAAAATATCACATTTACATAAGCATTCAGACCATTTACTCAGTACTTTGTTGTAGCACCTTTGGCCACGATTACAGCCTCGAGTCTTCTTGGGTATGATGCTAAAAGCTTGACACACCTGTATTTGGGAAGCTTCTCCTATTCTTCTCTGCAGATCCTCTCAAGCTCTGTCAGGTTGGATGGGGAGTGTCCCTGCACAGCTATTTCCAGGTCTCTCCAGAGATTTTCGATCGGGTTCAAGTCCGGGTTCTGGCTGGGCCACTCAAGGACATTCAGAGACTTGTCCTGAAGCCACTCCTGTGTTGTCTTGGCTGTGTGCTTAGGGTTATGGTCCTGTTGGAAGTTGAACCTTTGCCCCAATCTGAGTTCCTGAGCGCTCTAGAGCAGGTTTTCATCAGTGATCTCTCTGTACTTTGCTCCGTTCATTTTTCCTTCGATCCTGACTAGTCTCCCAGTCCCTGCCGCTGAAAAACATCCCACAGCATGATGCTGCCACCGCCATGCTTCACCGTAGGGATGGTACCAGGTTTCCTCCAGACGTGACGCTTGGCATTCAGACCAAAGAGTTCAATCTTGGTTTCATCAGACCAGAGAATCTTGTTTCTCATGGTTTGAGAGTCCTTTAGGTGCCTTTTGGCAAACTCCAAGCGGGCTGTCATGTGTCTTTTACTGGGGAGTGGTTTCCGTCTGGCCACTCTACAATAAAGGCCTGATTGATAGAGTGCTGCAGAGATTGTTGTCCTTCTGTAAGGTTCTGCCATCTCTACAGAGGAACTCTGGAGCTCTGTCAGAGTGACCATCCTTTTCTTAGTCACCTCCCTGACCAAGGCCCAATGTTGGGACCTTCTATAGACAGGCATGCCTTTCCAAATCATGTCCAACCAGTTGAATGGACCACAGGTGGACTCCAATCAAGTTGTAGAAACAGCTCAAGGATGATCAATGGAAACAGGATGCACCTGAGCTCAATTTCGAGTCTCATAGCAATTGGTTTGTATACTAAGGTATTTTTTTTATATAAACCGTTTTTTGCTTTGTCATTATAGGGTATTGTGTGTAGATTGATGAGGATTTTTTATTTATTTTATTGTTTTTAGAATAAGGCTGTAACATAAAAAAAAATAGGAAAAAGTCAAGGGGGTCTGAAAACTTTATGAATGCATTGTATATATGGAGATAGTTTAGTGCCAAAAATAAGGGTTTTTAATATGAACACACGTAAAAATATACATATATATATATATATATCTTAAATCTCTCAGATATAGGACAGACACTTCACAACAAACCTCCTTTAGATCTGTTTTGGGGACTATCTGTTGTTCCATGTAGTGAATCTGATTTTCAATGCATTTGTATGGGCTAATAGCAGTTAGAACAAATTCAATGTTTTAAAAAGAAATAAACTACTAGACTGTAGAGGGCACGGGAGGTTGGTGGTACCTTAATTGAGGAGGACAGACTTGTGGTAAAGGCTGGAGTGGAATAGTATGAAATAAATCAAACACATGATTTCCATGTGTTTGATGCCATTCCGTTTGCTCCGTTCCAGCCATTATTATGAGCTGTCCTCCACTGCTAGAGGGTTAAATCACCCGTTCCAACCTTTTGATGTCTGTTGGGCTGAGGGGGGAGCCAATCCACATGCAGTCTGCTTGTTAGATGGACCAATCCCCATGCAGTCTGCTTGTTAGATGGACCAATCCCCATGCAGTCTGCCTGTTAGATTATCTTTTTTTCTCTCTATAGTCTGCCATGTTGCATAATGCCATGCCCATAATGCCAGGCCCATAAAGCCAGGCCCATAATGACATCATCATCAGTAGCTAGCTACCTAAATCAGACAGTACAGTAGCTAGATATCTAAATCAGACTACAGGGCAGTACAGTAGCTAGATATCTAAATCAGACTACAGGGCAGTACAGTAGCTAGCTATCTAAATCAGACAGTACAGAATCTATCTAAATCAGACAGTACGGTAGCTAGCTATCTAAATCAGACAGCATAGTAGCTAGCTCTCTAAATCAGACAGTACAGTAGCTAGCTATCTAAATCAAACAGTACAGTATCTATCTAAATCAGACAGTACAGTATCTATCTAAATCAGACAGTACAGTAGCTATCTAAATCAGACAGTACAGTAGCTAGCTATCTAAATCAGACAGTACAGTATCTATCTAAATCAGACAGTACAGTAGCTATCTGTCTAAATCAGACAGCACAGTAGCTAGCTATCTAAATCAGACAGTACGGTAGCTAGCTATCTAAATCAGACAGCATAGTAGCTAGCTCTCTAAATCAGACAGTACAGTAGCTAGCTATCTAAATCAGACAGTACAGTATCTATCTAAATCAGACAGTGCAGTAGCTATCTATCTAAATCAGACAGTACAGTAGCTAGCTATCTAAATCAGACAGTACGGTAGCTAGCTATCTAAAACAAAACAATACAGTAGCTAGCTATCTAAATCAGACAGTACAGTAGCTATCTATCTAAATCAGACAGCATAGTAGCTAGCTATCTAAATCAGACAGTACGGTAGCTAGCTATCTAAATCAGACAGTACAGTAGCTATCTATCTAAATCAAACAGTACAGTAGCTAGCTATCTAAATCAGACAGTACGGTAGCTAGCTATCTAAATCAGACAGTACAGTATCTATCTAAATCAGACAGTACATTAGCTAGCTATCTAAATCAGACAGCATAGTAGCTAGATGTCTAAATCAGACTACAGGGCTGTACAATGTGTGCCCAGTGGGTATAGGGGCCAGTGGCGGTTGGTGCCATTTAAGATTTGGGAGGACCCGTTTTTTTTAGGGGCCAGTGGCGGTCGGTGTCGTTTAAGACTAGGGTGGACATCATTTTATTTTTAGGGGGCATGGCCTTTTTTTCTATTACAGCATACTGGATGACTGTCATTCATAAGCCATTCACCCAGTTTAATGTAACATTGATAGGTTTAAACTACTACATGATACTCAAATTTTCCCTATACCCATCATGATGTTGCTACAACCTAGCCTACGAATAAATGTTTATAACATAGGTTCGAAGGTCGAGAGAAAAATTGGTGTAATCAAAGTGACAGACGGTGACATATTCAATACCGCCTTGCACACTCTTGCCTGCATCTAGCTGATATAGGGTGTAATAATTAGTCCAAACAGTTGCAAATTAGAGTTTCTATTGGACAAATTCAGGTAGGTTGATCACTGTTTCGTTCAGTTTACTTCCATTTAAGAAACTTTTTTCAACATAATGTGTGGAATGAATACACCCCTGATCACCCGCACACACAGTTCACTTTCATAGCAGCCACGTACAAACAGCATGATCACTCTGCTCATTGTATTATTCCTTCTCACATCAATGCACCCTCCTCCTCTCACATTTTCCCTTCGCTTGTTGACTTCAGTGCACAAGAAACCAGCTAGCTGTCTGTGACCAGGCGAAAAAAAAACTTTCCAGGCAAACCTTTATATCATAACTGCTAACCGCTACACACAGCGTTGTCACCATGTTAGCTAACGCCAAGTCAACATAGCTAATAGAACTAACGCGTTAGTAAACCTGCTACAATCACGCAGTACAGTGTACAGTAAACTGGCAGGCCCTGGTGGCAAAACATTTACAAATCCGAAAGCTTACCTTGACTTGGAAAAGTTCCAGTATTGGATAGCCTTAGCCAGCTAGCTAACATAAATAGCATTCTTCACTGTTTGAGTAGGATAAATTAGCTAGTTGAGTAAGTGAAAGTGAAAAAATACAACTAAATATCTCTCTCTTTCTCTCTCTCTGCTGCTTCTCCTTAATTTTTTAAGGAATGAATTTGTTCAAAACTGTTCAACTATTGTCTTTCTCTCTCTTTGAGTCAACTACTCACCACATTTTATACACTGCAGTGCTAGCTAGCTGTAGCTTATGCTTTCAGTACTAGATTCATTCTCTGATCCTTTCATTTGGTGGACAGAATGTCAGTTCATGCTACAAGAGCTCTGATAGGTTGGAGTCTATGGAAGGGGGTGAGAACCATGAGCCTCCCTAGGTTTTGTATTGAAGTTAATGTACCCAGAGGAGGATGGAAGCTAGCTGTCCTCCGGCTACACCATCGTGCTACCCTCCAGAGTGCTGTTGAGGCTACTGTAGACCTTCATTGCAAAACAGTGCGTTTTAATCAATTATTTGGTGACGTGATTATATTTAGTATAGTTTTATCTAAAAAGGAATAACTTTTTAAATGTTCCACTATTTACTGAGTAGGATGGTCCTCCCCTTTCTCCTCTGAGGAGCCTCCACTGTTAGGGGCTGAGACTTTAATATTTAATATTCCTCTTCTGGAACAAGAGTTTTTTTTTTTCAACCATATTTTTTTGTTGTTGTGAAGAACACATTTTTATTCAGCATTTTGCTTCAAAAGTGTCTATGTCTCTGCGTTAATAATGAGCCTATCAAACGATGTGACTTTAAGCATCTTACGTTTCTGTAACTGTAGCCTGTGGAAAATTAAATTACAGTGTCCATACCGGAGCTGCGGAAACAATACGTGCCAATCCATTACAGTTGAGATTAAAGGTCCCCCCCCCCCTTTAGCACAATGCTGTGT
>NC_138314.1:46980000-46982500 GCF_965601325.2 Salmo salar
TTTTGGACAGCTATACATATGTATACATAAATATACATGGTAGTGTTATCTGGTAGGCCATCGAACAAGATAAGTTAACTTGAAAATGCAAACTGGAGTTTTGTATTTAAATTTGGTCATAGATTATGTTCATAGAAAAACAATATTGCATGAGTCTTCATTCATGTTTTTTTTGGACAGCTATACATAAATATACATAAATATACATAAATTGCAGCCAAAAACTGCAATAAAAATCATAAAATGTAGCTCCGGTAACATGGGTCTCAAATCTTCTCTTTCATACATACAGTACAATATATACAGTACAAGTCAAAAGTTTGGACACATCTACTCATTCCAGGGTTTTTCTATATTGTTACTATTTTCTACATTGTTGAATAATAGTGAAGTTTTCAAAACTATGAAATAAGACATATCGAATCATGTAGTAACCAAAAAAGTGTTAAACAAATCAAAATATATTTTATATTTGAGATTCTTCAAAGTAGCCACCATTTTGCCTTGATGACAGCTTTGCACACTCTTGGCATTTCTCTCAACCAACTTCATGAGGTAGTCACCTGGAATGCATTTCAATATTCCAGCTACTTGGTCCAATGGCACGAAGGTAGAAATTGCTTATTTGGTTGATAGCACTTACCAAGCAGAGTTGTTTTATCGAGGTATAAATATATATATTTTTCATCTGGGCATACAGACACAGCTTGGCTACAATGTAACCTCCAAGCATATGGGGCTAAGACGGTACTGTTACTTTTGTAACTGAATGAAAACATTTTGAAAACACTGCTCAATACTCAACAGTACAATTTACTATCTTCTGTCTCCTGCCTCTATAGTAGTGCTGGGTTAAAAACCAAAAATGATTTGAAATACTTGAGCTGTGCTTGATTGAGCATTCCTGCTGCAAAATAACCAATAGAAAAAGTGCAAACCCCACCCATGTGGTAAACCCCACCCATCTGTCCAAAGCCCAAGTCTGGTATTGAGTGCATTACATTACATTATTGTGATACATGATGCATACATAGCAGGCTTAATTTCTGCCATGCGATCTGGCAGTCTGGATCAAAACAGGTAATTTGTTAAAATGTAGTCAAATATTAGTAGATTAGTTCTCACACAGAGATATGAAGATTATAAATGATAGTGTGGGGTTTCCATGGAATCCGTTGTTGGGACATTGTACATCTCACTCAGTCTGAGGACTGGGTTTCTTTAATTATTAAGGTTCCTTTAATTATTAAGGTTCCTTTAATTATTAAGATGAGTCGCAAATATCACTCTATTTTCTATGTAGTACTGTATGTAGCTTGACCAGTGCCCATAGAGTAGTGCTATATATAGGCAATAGAGTGCCTTTTGGGATGCCCTCTTAGTCTTTGTTCTGAATGGGTGAAAGTTGATCATGAACCTGACAGGACTTTATTATCTGTAAGTTAACATTAGCCCTTCTCAGAGAATGGCACATTACACTCTAATAAAGATTTGTTTTGTTTTTTTTAAATTTAAAGTTGAGAGGAAATTGTAGATGTAATCCAAATCCCAAATGTTGGAATGTTGGAATCCAAATCCCAAATGTTGCATGAACTTTCTGTGGTTCAATGATTTTCTGTGCAGCAATTCAACCTGATGGGGGTTGACAGCGCATGAACAACCTCCCAAAATTACTTTTATTGGCAGTTTGTTGAAGACGAGAAGCTATTTAGTAACGCTTGGTAGGAAAATTGAAGTTTGCATCAGAAATTGGCATAGTTTGGGACAGAGGCTAACACCAGAAGGAAACTTGTTAGTTGATTCATAAATGGGTAGTCAACCCAAAGTCCTGTGTCACTTCTGCACTTGTTGAACTTTGAAGGCTGGAAGCAGACATATGGGGTGCTATAAACTTGATTAGTCATCACGTGGTATCAGTCTGAGAGTTCTGGAAGTGTGTCTGAGAGTTCCATAAGTGTCTGAGAGTACTGGAAGTGTGTCTGAGAGTTCCATAAATGTCTGAGAGATCTAGAAGTGTGTCTGAGAGTTCCATACATGTCTGAGGGTTCTGGAAGTGTGTCTGAGCATTCCAGAAGTGTCTGAGAGTTCTGGAAGTGTGTCTGAGATTCCCATAAATGTCTGAGAGATCTAGAAGTGTGTCTGAGAGTTCCATCATTCCGTCATTTGTCTGGAACATTAGAGTTCCATCTGGCACATGGCATGTGTCACTGTGTCTGTTGATGCTGGTGGCTACGTGGCTGGTTGTTGAGGTAGGAGCCAGGTCGGGGCAAGTCACAGGCCCAACAGACGGATGACAACGGCGGATTGTGAGCAACCGAATGACCAAAAGCAAAATGTACTTGTTCCTGTTGGTGCTAGTGACAAGTGAACTTGTTATTAATTAGCATCCTTAGTGGAAACAGCTACAGTGTGCTACTTACGTCATAGTAAAGTGCATGAGATGTCTGATTCATAGCTGCATGGAGGAGAAAGTAAAGTTTATTTTGATTTATACCTGCCT
>NC_138314.1:46990000-47062500 GCF_965601325.2 Salmo salar
GTTGTTGTTTGTGTCGCACTGCTTTGCTTTATCTTGGCCAGGTCACAGTTGTACATGAGAATTTGTTCTCAACTGGCCTACCTGGTTAAATAAAGGTCAATTAAAATAAAAATTAAATACATGTATTTGTATGTTATTACGCACATGTTGGCTATGATACAATATGATCAGAGGTGTAAAGTCCTTAAGTAAAAATACTTTAAAGTACTACTAAGTCGTTTCTTTGGGGTGTCTGTACTTTACTATTTATATATTTTTTTACAACTTTTACTTTTACTCCACTACATTCCCAAATAAAATAATGTACTTTTTAAATACAATTAAATGATGTCTGAGTGTTGGAGTGGCTAACCTTAAACATTAAAAATAAAAGCAACAAGACAATGTGCCATCTAGTTTGCTTAAGAGGTTTTTAGTCCGTGTAGATATTTATCAGTCTTGTTGCTTGGGGATAGAAGATGTTCAAGAGCTTGTTGGTGCCAGACTTGATGCAGCAGTACCACTTGCCGTACGGAAGCAAAGAAAACAGTCTTTGGCTTGGGTGGTTGGAGTCTTTTAACGATTTTCCGGCACTAACCGCCTGACGTAGATTTGTTTGAATGGCAGGGAGCTCGGTCCCCAGTAATGTCCTGGGCACCACCCTCTGTAGTGCCATGTGATCCAGGGCGGTGCTATTGCCATACCAAGCAGTGATGCAGCCAGTCAAAATGATCTCAGTGGGACAGCTGTATATGTTTTTTTTGAGGATTTGAAGATCTGTGCTAAACTTTTTTCAGCCTACTGAGTGTGAAGAGGCACTGTCGCTCCTTCTTCATGACTGTGCGTGTGTGTTTGGGCTATTTAAAGCCTTTTAGTGATTTGGAGACCGAGGAACTTGAAGCTCTCGACCTGCTCCACTGCACCCCCCCCGTTTCCTGTAGTCCACGATCAGCTCCTTAGACTTACTGACGTCAAGGGAGAGGATGTTGTTCTGGCACCACACTGCCAGGTCACTGACCTCCTCCCTGTAGGCTGACTCATCATCACCGGTGATTAAGTCTACCGCTGTTGTGTTGTCAGCAAACTTGATGATGGTGTTGGAGTTGGGTGTGGCCATGCAGCCATGGGTGAAGAGGGAGTACAGGAGGGGACTAAGCACACACCCCTGTGGGGCCCCTGTGTTGAGGATCAGCGTGGCAGAGGTAATGTTGCCTACCCTCACCACCTGGGGTCGGCCCGTCAGGAAGTCCAGGATCCAGTTGGAGAGGGAGGTGTTCAGACTCAGAGTCCTAAGCTTGGTGACGAGCTTGGAGGGGACAATGGTGTTGAACGCTGAGCTGTAGTCAATGAACAGCGTTCTCATATAGGTATTCCTCTTATCTAGGTGGGTGAGGGCAGTGTGGAGAAGCAATTGCGATTGCTTCATCTATTGATCTGTTGGGGCACTATGCATATTGGAGTGAATCTAGGGTGTTTGGGATGATGGAGATGATGTGAGCCATAACCAGCCTCTCATGAATACAGATGTGTGTTACGGGGCGGTAGTCATTGTGGCATGAAGCCTTAGAGTTCTTGGGAACAGGAATGATGGTGGTCATGTTTAAAACGTGGTGTTTACAGACTGAGACAAGGAGAGGTTGAAAATTACCATGAATTTTGCTGCCGGCTGTTCTACGAGAACACGCCCTGGAATACCGTCGGACTCTACGGCCTACTGCTTCCTGCGTGTGTTGAACCGATTTAAATACCTTTCTCACGTCGGTCTCGGAGAGCAACACCCAATCCTCTGGGTCGGTGACGGCCCCTCACACCCAGCACTATGTTGTTGTTGTCAAAAGCATAAAATGCATTGAGTGCATCTGGTAGAGAGACATCGTTGGGCAGATCACGGCTGGGTCTTCCTCTGTAATCCATAATGGACTGTAGACCCTGCCACGTGAGGTGGGCGACAGAGCCTGTGTTATAATGATTACACATTAGTCCTATATTGTCCTTTTGCTCGTTGGATGACTCTGCAGAGATCATAGCGGGACTTCTTGTTCCTGTCCTCAGCTGTAGCCTCAGGGTTGTCTACGATAGCACTGTATGTGGTAGTTCTGTCCTTTAGTTTAACGCCAACCTCTGTTGGATTTATTCAGGGCTTTGATTGGGGATAAACTTCACTGATACATTTTCTAATGAAGCCGGTGACAGAGGTGGTTATCTCATCAATGTTATTGGGCGGAGTCTCTTAACATATTCCAATCAGTGTTAGCAAAGCAGTCCTGCAGCATAATCTCTGATTCTAGTGAACTTCCTGTTTGAGTTGTAAACAGGAAAGCAGGAGTACGGATGACGGAGGGCCTTGAATGCTTTGCTTGTGGGTAGAATAACAGTGGTTTAGGACTTTATCACCCCATAGTGGCATTGGACACGTGTTGATGGAAGTTGGGCATCATGTGTCTTTAGTGATGCAGAATTAATATCTCAGGTAACAAGAAAAGCAGTCTCTGAATGTAAGTTGTTTTCTTGCTTGTTTATAGCCTTGTGCAGTTCGGTAAGTGACAGCGTGTTATTTCTCTTATCCTGACTCGGAATGTATACAACAGTCACATGACAGCTGAAACACCCTCGGGTGGTAGAAGGGGCTTCAGGGGAAGGGGCTCCAGGGGAAGGGGCTCCAGGGGAAGGGGCTCCAGGGGAAGGGGCTCCAGGGGAAGGGGCTCCAGGGGAAGTGGAAGGGGCTCCAGGGGAAGGGGCTCCAGGGGAAGGGGCTCCAGGGGAAGGGGCTCCAGAGGAAGGGGCTCCAGAGGAAGGGGCTCCAGAGGAAGGGGCTCCAGGGGAAGTGGTTCCAGAGGAAGGGGCTCCAGAGGAAGGGGCTCCAGGGGAAGGGGCTCCAGGGGAAGTGGTTCCAGGGGAAGGGGCTCCAGGGGAAGGGGCTCCAAGGGAAGAGGCTCCTGGGAAAGGGGCTCCAGGGGAAGTGGTTCCAGGAGAAGGGGCTCCAGGGGAAGGGGCTCCAGAGGAAGGGGCTCCAGGGGAAGGGGCTCCAGGGGAAGGGGCTCCAGAGGAAGGGGCTCCAGGGGAAGGGGCTCCAGGGGAAGTGGAAGGGGCTCCAGGGGAAGGGGCTCCAGGGGAAGGGGCTCCAAGGGAAGGGGCTCCAGAGGAAGGGGCTCCAGGGGAAGGGGCTCCAGGGGAAGGGGCTCCAGGGGAAGGGGCTCCAGAGGAAGGGGCTCCAGGGGAAGGGGCTCCAGGGGAAGGGGCTCCAGGGGAAGGGGCTCCAGGGGAAGGGGCTCCAAGGGAAGGGGCTCCAGGGGAAGGGGCTCCAGGGGAAGGGGCTCTAGGAGAAGGGGCTCCAGGGGAAGGGGCTCCAAGGGAAGGGGATCCAGTGGAAGGGGCTCCAGGGGAAGTGGTTCCAGGAGAAGGGGCTCCAAGGGAAGGGGCTCCAGGGGAAGTGGCTCCAGGGAAAGGGGATCCAGTGGAAGGGGCTCCAGGGGAAGGGGCTCTAGGGGAAGGGGCTCCAGGGGAAGGGATCCAGGGGAAGGGGCTCCAGGGGAAGGGGCTCCAGGGGAAGGGGCTCCAGGGGAAGGGGCTCCAAGGGAAGGGGCTCCAGGGGAAGGGGCTCCAGGGGAAGGGGCTCCAGTGGAAGGGGCTCCAGGGGAAGGGGCTCCAGGGGAAGTGGAAGGGGCTCCAGGGGAAGGGGTTCCAGGGGAAGGGGCTCCAAGGGAAGTGGCTCCTGGGAAAGGGGCTCCAGGGGAAGTGGCTCCAGGAGAAGGGGCTCCAGGGGAAGTGGCTCCAGGGGAAGGGGCTCCAAAGGAAGGGGCTAAGGGGAAGGGGCTCCAGGGGAAGGGGCTCCAGGGGAAGGGGCTCCAAAGGAAGGGGCTCCTAGGGGAAGGGGCTCCAGGAAGGGGCCAAGGGAGGGCTCCAGAGGGAAGGGGCTCCAGGGAGGGGCTCCGGGAAGGGCTCAGGAAGGGGCTCCGAAGGGCTGAAGGGGCTCCAGGGGAAGGGGCTCCAGGAAGGCTCCAGGAGAGGGGCTCCAGGTGGAAGGGGCTCCAGGGAGAAGGGGCTCCAGGGGGAAGGTGGCTCCAGGGGAAGGGGCTCAGGGGGGGCTCAGGGAAGGGGCTCAGGGAAGGGGCTCCAGTGGAAGGGGCTCCAGGAGAGGGAGGGGCTCCAGGGGAAGTGGCTCCAGGGGAAGGGCTCCAGAGAAGGGGCTCCAGGGGAAGTGGCTCCAGGGGAAGGGGCTCCAAAGGAAGGGGCTCCAGTGGAAGGGGCTCCAGTGGAAGGGGCTCCAGGGGAAGGGGCTCCAGGGGAAGGGGCTCCCGGGGAAGGGGCTCCAGGGGAAGGGGCTCCAGGAGAAGGGGCTCCAGGGGAAGGGGCTCCAGGAGAAGGGGCTCCAGGGGAAGTGGCTCCAGGGGAAGGGGCTCCAAAGGAAGGGGCTCCAGTGGAAGGGGCTCCAGGAGAAGGGGCTCCAGGGGAAGTGGCTCCAGGAGAAGGGGCTCCAGGGGAAGTGGCTCCAGGAGAAGGGGCTCCAGGGGAAGTGGCTCCAGGGGAAGGGGCTCCAAAGGAAGGGGCTCCAGTGGAAGGGGCTCCAGTGGAAGGGGCTCCAGGGGAAGGGGCTCCAGGGGAAGGGGCTCCCGGGGAAGGGGCTCTAGGGGAAGGGGCTCTAGGAGAAGGGGCTCTAGGAGAAGGGGCTCTAGGAGAAGGGGCTCTAGGGGAAGGGGCTCTAGGGGAAGGGGCTCTAGGGGAAAGGGCTCCCGGGGAAGGTGAATCGAGCAGCAGCAGGGAGGGCACCGCACACTGACACAGATGTTCCCTGTCAGGTATATATGTTTACATTGCCAAAACATGTGAAAAAAAACTACAAACAATTAGAAACGAACAGTTAACATTGGTTTAAAAAAGATAGACATTCACATATTATATTATCAGTTGTGTACATTCTCTTTCTCTCTCCCTCTGTCTCTGTGTTTCTCTGTCAGTCTGTCGTTCTCTCTCTCTTTCTCACTCTCTCTCTCTATGTGTCTCTCTCTCTATGTGTCTCTCTCTCTTTCTCTCTCTCTCTCTATGTGTCTCTGTCTCTCTCTGTCTCTCTGTCTCTCTCTCTCTCTCTCTCTCTCTCTGTGTCTCTGTCTCTCTGTCTCTCTCTATCTTTCTCTCTCTCTCGCTGTCTGTCTGTGTCTCTCTCTCTGTCTCTCTCTCTGTCTCTCTCTCTCTCTCTCTCTGTCTCTCTCTCTGTCTCTCTGTCTCTCTGTCTGTCTCTCTCTGTGTCTCTGTCTCTCTCTGTGTCTCTGTCTCTCTCTGTGTCTCTGTCTCTCTGTCTCTCTCTCTCTCTCTCTCTCTCTCTCTATGTGTCTCTGTCTCTCTGTCTCTGTCTCTCTCTCTCTCTCTCTCTCTCTCTATCTTTCTCTCTCTCGCTGTCTGTCTGTCTTTCTCTCTCTCTCACTCTCTTTCTCTCTCTCTCTCTCTGTCTCACTCTCTCAATTCAATTCAACTAAATTCACTTTGCTTTATTGGCATGATGTAACAATGTACATATTGTACATATTGCCAAAGCTTACTTTGGATATTTACAATATTAACATAATTAATAATAATCATCAATATTATCAACGGGACAACAGTAACAACAATAACCAAGGGTCAAAATAACCATACATTGAACAATAACAATAAGCATACAGTAGAGGACATGTGCAGGTTGGTTGGTCTGTCAGACACTGTCCCTCATCTTATGGCAGGCAGCAATGTAGTGCGCTGCCAACCCACAGCTCTCTGCGTCCTCCCCCAACAGGACGGGTAGCCTATCCTCATCAGAGAGGTCTTTTTTTAATTCTGATTGATTGGATGTTCTGGTCCTGAGGCTTCAGTGTGTTAGTAGAACAGGTTTGTGAACTCAGCCCCAGGACCAGCTGGATGAGGGTCCTGAGGCTTCAGTGTGTTAGTAGAACAGGTTTGTGAACTCAGCCCCAGGACCAGCTGGATGAGGGTCCTGAGGCTTCAGTGTGTTAGTAGAACAGGTTAGTGAACTCAGCCCCAGGACCAGCTGGATGAGGGTCCTGAGGCTTCAGTGTGTTAGTAGAACAGGTTAGTGAACTCAGCCCCAGGACCAGCTGGATGAGGGTCCTGAGGCTTCAGTGTGTTAGTAGAATAGGTTTGTGAACTCAGCCCCAGGACCAGCTGGATGAGGGTCCTGAGGCTTCAGTGTGTTAGTAGAATAGGTTTGTGAACTCAGCCCCAGGACCAGCTGGATGAGGGTCCTGAGACTTCAGTGTGTTAGTAGAACAGGTTTGTGAACTCAGCGCCAGGACCAGCTGGATGAGGGTCCTGAGGCTTCAGTGTGTTAGTAGAACAGGTTTGTGAACTCAGCCCCAGGACCAGCTGGATGAGGGTCCTGCGGCTTCAGTGTGTTAGTAGAATAGGTTTGTGAACTCAGCCCCAGGACCAGCTGGATGAGGGTCCTGAGGCTTCAGTGTGTTAGTAGAACAGGTTTGTGAACTCAGCCCCAGGACCAGCTGGATGAGGGTCCTGAGGCTTCAGTGTGTTAGTAGAACAGGTTAGTGAACTCAGCCCCAGGACCAGCTGGATGAGGGTCCTGAGGCTTCAGTGTGTTAGTAGAACAGGTTTGTGAACTCAGCCCCAGGACCAGCTGGATGAGGGTCCTGAGGCTTCAGTGTGTTAGTAGAACAGGTTAGTGAACTCAGCCCCAGGACCAGCTGGATGAGGGTCCTGAGGCTTCAGTGTGTTAGTAGAACAGGTTTGTGAACTCAGCCCCAGGACCAGCTGGATGAGGGTCCTGAGGCTTCAGTGTGTTAGTAGAACAGGTTAGTGAACTCAGCCCCAGGACCATCTGGATGAGGGTCCTGAGGCTTCAGTGTGTTAGTAGAACAGGTTTGTGAACTCAGCCCCAGGACCAGCTGGATGAGGGTCCTGCGGCTTCAGTGTGTTAGTAGAACAGGTTTGTGAACTCAGCCCCAGGACCAGCTGGATGAGGGTCCTGAGGCTTCAGTGTGTTAGTAGAACAGGTTTGTGAACTCAGCCCCAGGACCAGCTGGATGAGGGTCCTGAGGCTTCAGTGTGTTAGTAGAACAGGTTAGTGAACTCAGCCCCAGGACCAGCTGGATGAGGAGACAATTTTCTTTGCTCAGCTCTTGGTATTGCAGGACTTGGTAATGAAATGAGAGGGGGTCGCTGTATTTTAGATGTTTCAAAACTTAATTGCTCTTTTTTCTTATTTGTGCATATTGGCCTAATTAGTGGATATTGGCCTAATTCTGCCCTGCATGCAGTTTTCCTCTGGACATGTAGGAGAATCTTACAGAATTCTGCATGAACTCTCTCTCTCTCTCTCTCTCTCTCTCTCTCTCTCTCTCTCTCTCTCTCTCTCTCTCTCTCTCTCTCTCTCTCTCTCTCTCTCTCCTATAAATGCACTTACTGCTGTATATCTGTAATAAAGCTGTTCCTCTTTTTCCCGCCCTTGTCACCTATCTTCAGTTGCCCTCGGTGATGGGGTCACAGTCTCAGCCATTGACCCTGCCAATTATTCTCAATTCTACAAAGCGGTCTGTCTTCCCCTCCTCCCTCCCTCTTTCTCCTCCCTTACCCCTCCTCGCCCCTCCTCCCCCTCCTCCTACTCCTCGCCCCTCCTCTCCCCCCTCCTACTCCTTGCCCCTCCTCCCCCTCCTCCCACCCCTCGCCCTTCCTCCCCCTTAGAGGCTTTGACCAGAGTCCTACGGGCTTAAATTAAAAGCCTACCCTGTGGCTCAGTTGGTAGAGCATGGTGTTTGCAACGCCAGCATGGTGTGTGCAACACCAGGGTTGTGGGTTCGATTCCCACAGGGGGCCAGTACAACAACAAATATAATGCATGAAATGAAATGTATGCATTCACTACTGAACAGGAGGCTGTTGAAGGGAGGACGGGTCAAAATAATGTCTGGATTGGAGGAAATGGATTGTTATCAAACAAATGGAAAATGTGTGTTTGATGTGTTTTGTACCATTCCATTTGTTCCGTTCCAGCCATTTCTATGAGCCCTTCCTCCCGAATTAAGGTGCCACCTGTGGTTGGAACATGTTTTCTACAAACACACGAACCACTGCATCTGCTGTCGCCACAAACTCACAAGCCACAAGATCCACACGATTAGAGAGTTGGGCCAACTTTCTTAGAATTTTGAATGTTGTTCTAATTCTAGACATTGTTACATAGCGTTGTTTAAATATTCCCCATGTGCTGTAAATGGAAATCTAACATGGCTGCCATAGAAGGTTGTAGTGACCTCAATGGGTTGCAGAAACCTCAATGTCTCAGCTCTCTGAATATGTGGCTCTGACTGAGCCTGGAGGAGCCAGCCAGCCAGCCACCCAGCTCAGCTCCCCTCTCTAAAAACAGCAGACGGTCTTGTTGGAACGGTCATTCAATCTCCATCATCAATCAAATATATTTTTGTAGTAAGTAGTCCTCTCCCTGTCAGAATAACCAACAGATGACTTGGAAAGCATATCAACTCTTGTAGAAATTTTCACCATGGTTATTGTGAGTAACCTAATTTATGTTCTTTTAACTCCGCCTTCTAGTGAGTTCAAAACAAAACTTTTATCTACTACCATTCTGATAGATTAGAGACTGTCAGAAAGTGTGGTTGTAACGTTAATAATTTTGTTGTTATTCCATTGGTTACCTCGATTCCGATGCCCCAGGTGCAGAGTGGCCACGTTCGTTGAATATGGTGCTTTTTTTTTTTTTTTAAGTTTGAGAAATCACTAGTAAAACCTTTCTCGTCAATGGCCTCATTACTGAGTGCAAAATTGATTGGATGTTTCTCACTTAAACATGGCTGTCTTCAGACTGTAGTGCCTCTCTTATTGAAGACTCCCCCCCCCCCCCCAGACTACAGCTTTTCATACTCTATCAGAAAAGGGAGAAAGGGTGGAGGGACAGCCTCTATTTTTACTATTGCTCTCAGCTGTAAAGTCATTTAGTTTAGAGACTTTGAGTCATTTGAGCATCATGCTATACTGTTTAAATGTCAGCCACCAGTGCTGACCAAAGCCCTGTCTCAGCCACCAAAGCACTGCCCCACTATCTTTACTTATTTCTCTGAACTATTGTCTATTATCCTTGAAAACTATGATAAAATCATTGTGTTGGTCGATTTTAATATTAATGTTGACAAAGAGACTGAATTTATGAATCTTTTGAGCTCTCTGGACTTTATCCAACGTGTTACTGGGCCCACCCATAACCACAGCCATACTCTGGACCTGGTTATAACCAAGGGGCTTTCTACTGGGCCCACCCATAACCACAGCCATACTCTGGACCTGGTTATAACCAAGGGGCTTTCTACTGGGCCCACCCATAACCACAGCCATACTCTGGACCTGGTTATAACCAAGGGGCTTTCTACTGGGCCCACCCATAACCACAGCCATACTCTGGACCTGGTTATAACCAAGGGGCTTTCTACTGGGCCCACCCATAACCACAGCCATACTCTGGACCTGGTTATAACCAAGGGGCTTTCTACTGGGCCCACCCATAACCACAGCCATACTCTGGACCTGGTTATTACCAAGGGGCTTTCTACTGGGCCCACCCATAACCACAGCCATACTCTGGACCTGGTTATTACCAAGGGGCTTTCTACTGGGCCCACCCATAACCACAGCCATACTCTGGACCTGGTTATTACCAAGGGGCTTTCTACTGGGCCCAGCCATAACCACAGCCATAATCTGGACCTGGTTATCCTGCCTGTTTGGCCCTGTCCGGGGGTATCATCGGATGGGGCCACAGTGTCTTCTGATCCCTCCTGTCTCAGCCTCCAGTATTTATGCTGCAGTAGTTTATGTGTCGGGGGGCTAGGGTCAGTCTGTTACATCTGGAGTATTTCTCTTGTCTTATCCGGTGTCCTGTGTGAATTTAAATATGCTCTCTCTAATTCTCTCTTTCTGTCTTTCTCTCGGAGGACCTGAGCCCTAGGACCATGCCTCAGGACTACCTGGTATGATGACTCCTTGCTGTCCCCAGTCCACCTGGCCGTGCTGCTGCTCCAGTTTCAACTGTTCTGCCTGCGGCTATGGAACCCTGACCTGTTCACCGGACGTGCTTGTTGCACCCTCGACAACTACTATGATTATTATTATTTGACCATGCTGGTCATTTATGAACATTTTAATATTTTAACATCTTGACCATGTTCTGTTATAATATCCACCCTGCACAGCCAGAAGAGGACTGGCCACCCCTCATAGCCTGGTTCCTCTCTAGGTTTCTTCCTAGGTTTTTGGCCTTACTAGCGAGTTTTTCCTAGGGAGTTTTTCCTAGCCACCGTGCTTCTTTCACATGCTTTGCTTGCTGTTTGGGGTTTTAGGCTGGGTTTCTGTACAGCACTTTGAGATATCAGCTGATGTACGAAGGGCTATATAAAAATAAATTTGATTTGATTTTGAAATTTGTTATAACCAAGGGGCTTTCTACAGGGCCCACCCATAACCACAGCCATACTCTGGACCTGGTTATTACCAAGGGGCTTCTACTGGGCCCACCCATAACCACAGCCATACTCTGGGACTTTTTGTAAATTTACATACACCTTAGCCAAATACATTTAAACTCAGTTTTTCACAATTCCTGATATTTAATCCTAGTAAAAATTCCTTGTTTTAGGTCAGTTAGGATCACCACTTTATTTTAAGAATGTAAAATGTCAGAATGATAGTAGAGAGAATTATTTATTTCAGCTTTTATTGCTTTCATCACATTCCCAGTGGGTCAGAAGTTTACATACACTCAATTAGTACTTGGTAGCATTGCCTTTAAATTGTTTAAAACTTCTTGCGGATTAGTGGGACGCTAGTGTGAAATTGCAGAGCGCCAAATTCAAATTAAATTACTATAAATATTAAACTTTCATGAAATCACAAGTGCAATACATCAAAATAAAGCTTAACTTGTTGTTAATCCAGCCGCCCTGTCAGATTTCAAAAAGGCTTTACGGCGACAGCAAACCATGCGATTATCTGAGGACAGCGCCCAGCATAACAAATCATTTTCAACCAGGGAGTTGCGACACGAAAGTCAGAAATAGCGATACAATATATGCCTTACCTTTGAAGATCTTCTATTGGCACTCCAAAAGGTCCCAGTTACATTACAAATGGTCCTTTTGTTCGATAAAGTCCTTTTTTATATCCATAAAAACTCTGTTTAGCTGTTGCGCTTCAGTCAATAATCCACTCAGTTTCCCTCCTTCAAAATGCCAATAAACTATAAAATTTAAGACGGAGAATCGCTATTGTCTTTACTGGAGAAAAATACCAAAGAACGTACTCACATTCACGTGCTTGGAAACACTACACACAGTATTTATGCTGCAGTAGTTTATGTGTCGGGGGGCTAGGGTCAGTCTGTTATATCTGGAGTATTTCTCCTGTCTTATCTGGTGTCCCGTGTGAATTTAAGTATGCTCTCTCTAATTCTCCCTTTTTCTCTTTCTCTCTCTCGGAGGACCTGAGCCCTAGGACCATGTCTCAGGACTACATGGCATGATGACTCCTTGCTGTCCCCAGTCCACCTGGCCGTGCTGCTGCTCCAGTTTCAACTGTTCTGCCTGCGGCTATGGAACCCTGACCTGTTCACCGGACGTGCTACCTGTCCCAGACCTGCTGTTTTCAACTCTCTAGAGACAGCAGGAGCGGTAGAGACACTCTCAATGATCGGCTATGAAAAGCCAACTGACATTTACTCTTGAGATGCTGACTTGTTACACACTCGACAACTGTGAATATTATTATTTGACCATGCTGGTCATTTATGAACATTTGAACATCTTGGCCATGTGCTGTTATAATCTCCACCCGACACAGCCAGAAGAGGACTGGCCACCCCTCATAGCCTGGTTCCTCTCTAGGTTTCTTCCTAGGTTTTGACCTTTCTAGCGAGTTTTTCCTAGCCACCGTGCTTCTACACCTGCATTGCTTGCTGTTTGGGGTTTTAGGCTGGGTTTCTGTACAGCACTTTGAGATATCAGCTGATGTAAGAAGGGCTTTATCAATACATTTGATTTGATACAACCAAAATGGGAGCCACCCAGAAAAACTACAATTTCTGGCTCATTTTTCCAAAAACCAGCCTGAAACTCTTTCTAAAGATGGTTGACATCTAGTGGAAGCCCTAGGAACTGCAATCGGGCACGATTTCGCCCTATTATAAAAGTGCCAGCCATTGAAATCAGTGATAGGATGAAATACATTTTTGGGGGGATGGTTTGTCCTCGGGTTTTCGCCTGCCATTTCAGTTCTGTTATCCCTGGAGAACATAACTCAGAGAAAATACATATCACATGTGACGTTCCACAAGGTTCAATTTTGGGTCCGATACGATTCATTTTATATATTTTACCCCTTGGCAGCATTATCAGAAAGCACAGCATTAATTTTCACTGCTACACAGACGACACACAACTTTACATTTATGTGTCACCAGCGGATTTTATCTCCACAGATAAATTATTAGACTGCATTAGTGATTTAAATACTTGGATGGCTAACAACTTATTCCAGTTAAATCAAGACAAGACCAAAGTACTTATTGTTGGAGCCAACGCACAGAGAGAGAATCTGCACATTTTAATTCACAGGGAAGGATGATAAAACACCAAATCAAATCAAATCACTTTTTATTTGTCACATATACATGGTTAGCAGATGTTAATGCGAGTGTAGTGAAATGCTTGTGCTTCTGCAGTGATATCTAACAAGTGCTTCTGCAGTAATATCTAACAAGTAATCTAACAATTTCACAACAACTACCTTATACACACAAGTGTAAAGGAATGAATAAGAATATGTACATATGAATATATATGGACGAGCGATGGCCGAACAGCATAGGCAAGATGTAGTAGATGGTATAGAGTACAGTATATATATATATATGAGATGAGTAGCATAGGGTATGTAAACATTATATAAAGTTGCATAGTTTAAAGTGACTAGTGATACATTTATTACATCCAATTTTTCATTATTAACGTGTTATGGCTAGGGGGCAGTATTTTCATGGCTGGATAAAAAACGTACCCGATTTAATCTGGTTACTACTCCTGCCCAGTAACTAGAATATGCATATAATTATTGGCTTTGGATAGAAAACACTCCAAAGTTTCTAAAACTGTTTGAATGGTGTCTGTGAGTATAACAGAACTCAAATGGCAGGTCAAAACCTGAGAGATTCCGTTACAGGAAGTGGCCTGTCTGACCATTTCTTGAACTTCTTTGCCATCTCTATCTTTTACAAAGGATCTCTGCTCTAACGTGACACTTCCTACGTCTTCCATGGGCGCTCAGAGCCCGGGAAAAACCTGAATGTCGTCATCCCAGCCCCAGGCTGAAACACATTATCGCCTTTCTCAAGTGGCCGATCAAGGGACTGTGGGCTTAGGCACGTGCCCTGGCCGCCCCCGTCTGTGTGATTTTTCCTCTGTTTGCCGAAAAGGAGATTCCCGGTCGGAATATTATCGCTTTTTTACGAGATAAATTGCATAAAAATTGATTTTAAACAGCGGTTGACATGCTTCGAAGTACGGTAATGGAATGTATAGTAATTTTTTGTCACGAATTGCGCCATGCGCGCGACCCTGATTTACCATTTCGGATAGTGTCTGGGACGCACGAACAAAACGCCGCTATTCGGATATAACGATGGATTATTTTGGACCAAACCAACATTTGTTATTGAAGTAGCAGTCCTGGGAGTGCATTCTGACGAAGACAACAAAAGGTAATCAAACTTTTATAATAGTAAATCTGATTTTGGTGAAGGCTAAACTTGCCGGGTGTCTAAATAGCTAGCCCGTGATGGCTGGGCTATGTACTTAGAATATTGCAAAATGTGCTTTCACCAAAAAGCTATTTTAAAATCGGACATATCGAGTGCATAGAGGAGTTCTGTATCTATAATTCTTAAAATAATTGTTATGCTTTTTGTGAACGTTTATCGTGAGTAATTTAGTAAATTGTTAGCAAATTCCCCGGAAGTTTGCGGGGGGTATGCTAGTTCTGAACGTCACATGCTAATGTAAAAAGCTGTTTTTTGATATAAATATGAACTTGATTGAACAAAACATGCATGTATTGTATAACATAATGTCCTAGGTGTGTCATCTGATGAAGATCATCAAAGGTTAGTGCTGCATTTAGCTGTCTTTTGGGTTTTTGTGACATTATATGCTAGCTTGAAAAATGGGAAATTTTTGAAATCGGACAGTGTGGTTAGATAAAGGAGAGTCTTGTCTTTAAAATGCTGTGAAATAGTCATATGTTTGAAAAATTGAAGTTTTTGTATTTTTGAGGAATTTGTAATTCGCGCCACGCCTATCATTGGATATTGGAGCAGGTGTTCCGCTAGCGGAGACGTATCCTTTATCTAACCACACTGTCCGATTTCAAAAAGGCTTTACAGCGAAAGCAAAACATTAGATTATGTCAGCAGAGTACCAAGCCAGAAATAATCAGACACCCATTTTTCAAGCTAGCATATAATGTCACAAAAACCCAAAAGACAGCTAAATGCAGCACTAACCTTTGATGATCTTCATCAGATGACACACCTAGGACATTATGTTATACAATACATGCATGTTTTGTTCAATCAAGTTCATATTTATATCAAAAAACAGCTTTTTACATTAGCATGTGACGTTCAGAACTAGCATACCCCCCGCAAACTTCCGGGGAATTTGCTAACAATTTACTAAATTACTCACGATAAACGTTCACAAAAAGCATTTAACAGTCTGATGGCCTTGAGATAGAAGCTGTTTTTCAGTCTCTCGGTCCCAGCTTTGATGCACCTGTACTGACCTCGCCTTCTGGATGGTAGCGGGGTGAACAGGCAATTGCTCGGGTGGTTGTTGTCCTTGATGATCTTTTTGGCCTTCCTGTGACATCTGGTGGTGTAGGTGTCCTGGAGAGCAGGTAGTTTGCCCCCGGTGATGTGTTGTGCAGACCTCACTACCCTCTGGAGAGCCTTACGGTTATGAGCGGAGCAGTTGCCGTACCAGGCTGTGATACAGCCCGACAGGATGCTCTCGATTGTGCCTCTGTAAAAGTTTGTGAGTGTTTTTGGTGACAAGCCAAATTTCTTCAGCAGACTGGGATAAGGATCGATTGAATATGTCCATAAACACACCAGCCAGCTGGTCTGCGCATGCTCTGAGGACGCGGCTAGGGATGCCGTCTGGTTCGGCAGCTTTGCGAGGGTTAACACATTTAAATGTTTTACTCACATTGGCTGCGGTGAAGGAGAGCCCACAGGTTTTGGTAGCGGGCCATGTTGTTGGCACTGTATTGTCCTCAAAGTGAGCAAACAAGTTGTTTAGTTTGTCTGGGAGCAGGACATCGTGGTCTGCGACGGGGCTGGTATTCTTTTTGTAGCCCGTGATTGACTGTAGACCCTGCCACATACCTCTCGTGTCTGAGCCATTGAATTGCGACTCTACTTTGTCTCTATACTGACGCTTAGCTTGTTTGATTGCCTTACGGAGGGAATAGCTACACTGTTTGTATTCGGTCATGTTTCCGGTCGCCTTGCCCTGATTAAAAGCAGTGGTTTGTGCTTTCAGTTTTGCACGAATGCTGCCATCAATCCACGGTTTCTGGTTGGGGAAGGTTTTTATAGTTGCTGTGGGTAAAACGTCAACGATGCGCTTGCTAATAAACTCGCTCACCGAATCAGCGCATTCATCAATATTATTGTCTGATGCTAAGCGAAACATATCCCAGTCCACGTGATCGGAGCAATCTTGAAGTGTGGAAATGCTTCTGTCGGCGCGATGCATGAAGAAACCAGGTGGCTGTACCGACTCCAATAGCGTGTCTTACGTTTCCGTGAAACAAAGAACGTTACAATCTCTGATGTCTCTCTGGAAGGCAACCCTTGCTCGGATTTAGTCTACCTTGTTGTCATGAGACTGGACGTTGGCGAGTAGTAAACTCGGGAGCGGTGCGCGATGTGCCCGTCTATGGAGCCTGACCAGAAGACCGCTTCTTCTGCCCCTCCTGCGGCGCCGTTGTTTTGGTTCGCCGGCTGGGATCCTATCCATTGTCCTGGGTGGTGGACCAAACAGAGGATCTGCTACGGGAAAGTTGTATTCCTGGTCGTAATGTTGGTAAGTTGACGTTGCTCTTATATCCAATAGTTCCTCCCGGTTGTATGTAATAAGACTAAAGATTTCCTGGGGTAACAATGTAAGAAATAATACGTAAAAAAAATAACAAATTAAAACAGAATGCTGCAGCACAGGTTCTGACGAAGACCTGACAGAGAGCTCACATTACACCAGTTTTAATGTCTCTGCACTGGCTGCCTGTGAGTTTTAGAATTAATTTTAAGATTCGTCTATTGTTTAAAAAAAAAAATCAATCCATGATTGTGCACCCCAATACATGTCAGATATGATTTTAAGTTATGTACCCAGTAGGTCCCTCAGGTCCTCTGCCACTGGCCTTTTAATAACTATCCCAAATCCTAGGACCAAGAGGCATGGAGAGACAGCCTTTAGTTACTATGCCCCCAGCCTCTGGAATAGCCTGCCAGAGAACCTGAGGACGCCTGAAACTGTGGACATATTTAAAAAGACACCTTTTTAGCTTTGCGTTTCCTTGCAGTGCTTTTTAGTCAGTCAGTTTTTGTCATTCTTTTGGTTTTATCTTATGTTTTTTGTGTAGGAAATATTTCTGTTTTTATTTTCAATGTTTTTTATTCGTTTTTTCCCTGTTAATCACATTGTGTTGCATTCCATGATCACACCACGTCTCCGACACCCTGTCGTTCTCCGCTAACATCAAGGCGGTGACCCGATCCTGTAGGTTCATGCTCTACAACATTCGCAGAGTACGACCCTGCCTTACACAGGAAGTGGCGCAGGTCCTAATCCAGGCACTTGTCATCTCCCGTCTGGATTACTGCAACTCGCTGCTGGCGGGGCTCCCTGCCTGTGCCATTAAACCCCTACAACTCATCCAGAACGCCGCAGCCCGTCTGGTGTTCAACCTTCCCAAATTCTCTCACGTCACCCCGCTCCTCCGCACACTCCACTGGCTTCCAGTTGAAGCTCGCATCTGCTACAAGACCATGGTGCTTGCCTACGGAGCTGTGAGGGGAACGGCACCTCCGTACCTTCAGGCTCTGATCAGTCCCTACACCCAAAGAAGGGCACTGCGTTCATCCACCTCTGGCCTGCTCGCCTCCCTACCTCTGCGGAAGCACAGTTCCCACTCAGCCCAGTCAAAACTGTTCGCTGCTCTGGCACCCCAATGGTGGAACAAGCTCCCTCACGACGCCAGGACAGCGGAGTCAATCACCACCTTCCGGAGACACCTGAAACCCCACCTCTTTAAGGAATACCTGGGATAGGATTAAGTAATTATTCTAACCCCCCCCCCCCCCCCCCCCCAATTGTAAAGTGGTTGTTCCACTGGATATCATAAGGTGTAAGTCACTCTGGATAAGAGCGTCTGCTAAATGATGTAAATGTGAAATGTGTTGTATAAATAAAGCGTGATTTGATTTGATTTGAAAGGCTAAAAGTTAAAGCTCCTCTCCCTCTGGCTCTTTTTGTCCTTAGCTCGCTCTCTCTCTCTCTCTCTCTCTCTCTCTCTCTCTCTCTGTCTCTCACCCTCTCTCTCTCTCCCCCCTCTCCTCTCTCTGCCTTTACGTATATGGAAACTCCATTAACAAAGTCCTGAAGCCTTAAGTGCTATAGCATTGTTCCAAGTCTTTCGCAGCAGAACTATCGCTGAGCACTGGTGTCCCGGTGCCGTCTGCTAGCAATTTATGACGCTGTGGAGACCGGCCTCTGATCGGCCCAGCGCTCTGTCGGCTAGCTTTGAGGCGTGGAGGAGAGTGGAGTGTTCCCGAGCAAACAACTCTTTGAACTGCCGCACCACATGGGGCTTGGGGAACTCCTCATTCCCCTCTCATTCCTCTCACTCTCTTCTCCCATCTGAAGCTGAGCAGTAAATCTGAGGTCTACAGGCAGAGGCGATGGTTTGAGGTCTGAGGTTCGCGTAGAGGGAGGGACGGGGAGCGAGGGTGGGTGGCTCTGAAGTCTTAATTTGTTGGCCGGACCAGGTTCGGCTTGGAGCTGGACTTCAGCATTCGCTCTTGCTCGATTCCAGGGGGTTATTGATATTGGACGACGCACAGAGAGACAGAAAGACAGTGAGGCAGTGAGGCAAAGAGAAAGAGACAGAGAGACAGAGGGAAACAGAAAAAGAAACAGAGAGCTGTGAGATCCACCTGAAGACCCATCCAGACCTCTCTATCCGTCTCTCGTTGGATCGCTGTATTCTATTTTGCCCCTTTGCTTTCTCCCGTTTCTCTTCTCTCCTTCTCCTCTTTCTCTGTTCTCTCCCTCTCTCCACCTGTACCCAGTCTGTAGGGGCCCTCCCCTTCTCTCCTTTCCTCTCCTCTCCCAACATCTCCTCTCCTCTCCTCTCCTTTAATCTCATCTCCTGGCTTGGGCCTAATCTGGCAACAGAGGTGACTGTGCTGCTAATACTATGCCTTATCAGGTGATGATATCCTTTAGCAGGTGATGATATCCTTTATCAGGTGATGATATCCTTTAGCAGGTGATGATGTCCTTTAGCAGGTGATGATATCCTTTAGCAGGTGATAATGTCCTTTATCAGGTGATGATATCCTTTAGCAGGTGGTGATATCCTTTAGCAGGTGGTGATATCCTTTAGAAGGTGGTGATATCATTTAGCAGGTGGTGATATCCTTTAGCAGGTGGTGATATCCTTTAGCAGGTGGTGATATCCTTTAGCAGGTGGTGATATCCTTTAGCAGGTGATAATGTCCTTTATCAGGTGATGGATATCCTTTAGCAGGTGGTGATATCCTTTAGCAGGTGGTGGAATCCTTTAGCAGGTGGTGATATCCTTTAGCAGGTGGTGATATCCTTTAGCAGGTGGTGGAATCCTTTAGCAGGCGGTGATATCATTTAGCAGGTGGTGATATAGTTTAGCAGGTGGTGATATCCTTTAGCAGGTGGTGATATTTTTTAGAAGGTGGTGATATTTTTTAGAAGGTGGTGATATCATTTAGCAGGTGGTGATATCCTTTAGCAGGTGGTGATATTTTTTAGAAGGTGGTGATATCATTTAGCAGGTGGTATTTACAGTATCTCCAGTAGGCCATCCCCCCAAGCAGTGGGAGGCGGTCAGTGTCACTTTGTCTCGATGTACTGAAATGATCTTGTATTTTTCTTGAAAATTCAAAGGTTTCAATGGATCTATGTGTGGGCCACTACACCTGGGGCTTGGTGTGGGCCACTTTACACCTGGATCTATGTGTGGACCACTACACCTGGGACTTGGTGCAGGCCGCCAAGTCCCAGTTGTAAAGTGGCCCGCACCAAGTCCCAGGTGTAAAGTGGCCCACACCAAGTCCCAGGTGCAAAGTGGCCCACACCAAGTCCCAGGTGTAAAGTGGCCCCCACCAAGTCCCAGGTGTAAAGTGGGCCACACCAAGTCCCAGGTGTAAAGTGGCCCACACCAAGTCCCAGGTGTAAAGTGGCCCACACCAAGTCCCAGGTGTAAAGTGGCCCACACCAAGTCCCATGTGATTGATATGTTGACAGGGCTATCCTGGCAGACAGGGATAATATTTGAGATGACGACTTTCCCTCGTTAGCTGACCTTAAAGCCTTACTGCTTTCTTCCAGTGGGCTACGGAGCGCACCTCCACCCCTCCACACCTTCCCCCCAAACCGTAACCCCCCCCCCCCCCCCCCTATCTCTTGTGAGTGCATGACAATCTGAAATGGGATATGGGATTACAATGGGGGTAAAAAGTATTTGATCCCCTGCTGATTTTGTACGTTTGTCCACTGATAAAGAAAGGAGCAGTCTTTAATTTTAATGGTAGGTTTATTTGAACAGTGAGAGACAGAATAACAACAAAAATATCCAGAAAAACGCATGTCAAAAATGTTATAAATTGATTTGCATTTTAATGAGGGAAATAAGTATTTGACCCCCTCTCAATCAGAAAGATTTCTGGCTCCCAGGTGTCTTTTATACAGGTAACGAGCTGAGATTTGGAGCACACTCTTAAAGGGAGTGCTCCTAACCGCAGCTTGTTACCTGTAAAAAAGACACCTGTCCACAGAAGCAATCAATCAATCAGATTCCAAACTCTCCACCATGCCCAAGACCAAAGAGCTCTCCAAGGATGTCAGGGACAAGATTGTAGACCTACACAAGGCTGGAATGGGCTACAACACCATCGCCAAGCTGCTTGGTGAGAAGGTGACAAGATTTGGTGTGATTATTCGCAAGTGGAAGAAACACAAAAGAACTGTCAATCTCCCTCGGCCTGGGGCTCCATGCAAGATCTCACCTCGTGGGGTTGCAATGATCATTAGAACGGTGAGGAATCAGCCCAGAACTACACGGGAGGATCTTGTCAATGATCTCAAGGCAGCTGGGACCATAGTCACCAAAAAAACAATTGGTAACACACTACGCCGTGAAGGACTGAAATCCTGCAGCGCCCGCAAGGTCCCCCTGCTCAAGAATACATATACATGCCCGTCTGAAGTTTGCCAATGAACATCTGAATGATTCAGAGGACAACTGGTGAAAGTGTTGTGGTCAGATGAGACCAAAATGGAGCTCTTTGGCATCAACTCAACTCGCCGTGTTTGGAGGAGGAGGAATGTTGCCTATGACCCCAAGAACACCATCTCCACCGTCAAACATGGAGGTGGAAACATTATGCTTTGGGGGTGTTTTTCTGCTAAGGGGACAGGACAACTTCACCGCATCAAAGGGACGATGGACGGGGCCATGTACCGTCAAATCTTGGGTGAGAACATCCTTCCCTCAGCCAGGGCATTGAAAATGGGTCGTGGATGGGTATTCCAGCATGACAATGACCCAAAACATACGGCCAAGGCAACAAAGGAGTGGCTCAAGAAGAAGCACATTAAGGTCCTGGAGTGACCTAGCCAGTCTCCAGACCTTAATCCCATAGAAAATCTGTGGAGGGAGCTGAAGGTTCGAGTTGCCAAACGCCAGCCTTGAAACCTTAATGACTTGGAGAAGATCTGCAAAGAGGAGTGGGACAAAATCCCTCCTGAGATGTGTGCAAACCTGGTGGCCAACTACAAGAAACGTCTGACCTCTGTGATTGCCAACAAGGGTTTTGCCACCAAGTACTAACTCATGTTTTGCAGAGGGATCAAATACTTATTTCCCTCATTAAAATGCAAATCATTTTATAACATTTTTGACATGCGTTTTTCTGGATTTTGTTGTTGTTATTCTGTCTCTCACTGTTCAAATAAACCATTAAAATTATAGACTGATCATTTCTTTGTCAGTGGGCAAACGTTCAAAATCAGCAGGGGATCAAATACTTTTTTCCCCCACTGTATGTGGTTGTGTGGGGTCATAAAACAGGGGTGAGAAAGCCAAAACTGACACAACGAGGAAAGCTTTTAAACAGACACTACTAAAGGAGAGGCCAGAAACACTTTTTGCAGACCTCTACAAAAACGGTGATGTGAGAAAATCTCATCTTCGTCACGGACCAGCCAAATGCTTGGCGCTCAGCAGTCTGCTCTCACTACCCATCCATAAAGAAAGAGAGAATCTGTAATGGGTGGAAGCTGAAAGTCAAAGAGACAGACGACCCTGACAGCACCATGATAACAATCAACCTCTACAAGACTGGGACTGTCATGGTGCCAGGTAACATCAGACTGGGACTGTCATGGTGCCAGGTAACAGGCTGTTTGAAAGAGACTTTCAGACCATTAAGGAGCGAGCAGAGAGAGAGAAGGACACCACCAGTGACATGCCCTCCCACAAGACAAACTCCACCAGCACCACCCTCACCCCTACTATCCCCACCCAGAGGCATATCCAGCACCTCTCTTCCCACCATAGTGGAGGACACGCCCCAGGAGCAGGGCGACCCGTCAGATGCAGAGCAGGCTCAGGCCCTCCTCACCACCATGGCTGCCTTGAGGGATGAGTTCACCAGACTGGAGGGGGAGGTGGTCCTGCTGAGGGAGAGCAAACAGCAACCAGACATCTTCACCTTAGAGGAGCTCCTAACCAAGGTGTAAACAGCAACCAGACCTTAGAGGAGCTCCTAACGAAGGTGTAAACATCAACCAGACCTTAGAAGACCTCCTAACCAAGGTGTTAACATCAACCAGACCTTAGAGGAGCTCCTAACCAAGGTGTAAACATCAACCAGACCTTAGAGGAGCTCCTAACCAAGGTGTTAACATCAACCAGACCTTAGAGGACCTCCTAACCAAGGTGTAAACATCAACCAGACATCCAGACCTTAGAGGAGCTCCTAACCAAGGTGCGGACAGAGCAGGACAGCAGCCATGCAAAACAGCTGAAAGAGTTTCAGCAAGACAGAGATGGACTCAAGAGAGAGCTGGCTGATCTAACAAAGGAGGTGAGAGAGCTGGCTGTTCGGACAAAGGAGGTGAGAGAGCTGGCTGTTCGGACAAAGGAGGTGAGAGAGCTCCAAAAAGACAGGCAGAACAGTAATAATGATCTGACCTCACTAAGAGAGGAGCTGCAGGAGAGAAAGAGAACAGAGGACAGGCTGCAGGAGAGAAAGAGAACAGAGGACAGACTGCAGGAGAGAAAGAGGACAGAGGACAGGCTGCAGGAGAGAAAGAGAACAGAGGACAGGCTGCAGGAGAGACAGAGAACAGAGGACAGGCTGCAGGAGAGAAAGAGAACAGAGGACAGACTGCAGGAGAGAAAGAGGACAGAGGACAGGCTGCAGGAGAGAAAGAGAACAGAGGACAGACTGCAGGAGAGAAAGAGAACAGAGGACAGGCTGCAGGAGAGAAAGAGAACAGAGGACAGGCTGCAGGAGAGAAAGAGAAAGAGGACAGGCTGCAGGAGAGAAAGAGAACAGAGGACAGACTGCAGGAGAGAAAGAGGACAGAGGACAGACTGCAGGAGCAGCCAGATCACCACTCTATAGATAAGACTCTCGTTAATCAAACCACATTGTCCAATTTCAAAAAGGCTTCCCCGCGAAAGCAAAACATTAGATTATGTTAGGACACCACCTAAACAAGAAAAACCACACAGCCATTTTCCAAGCAGGAGAGGCGTCACAAAAAACAGAAAAACAGCTCAAATTAAGCACTATCCTTTGATGATCTTCATCAGATGGCACTCATAGGACTTCATGTTACACAATACATGTATGTTTTGCTCGATAAAGTTCATATTTATATAAAAAAAAACATTTTACATTGGCCCGTAATGTTCAGAAATGTTTTTCCTTCAAAAACTTCCGGTGAATGAGCACATAAATTTATAGAAATACTCATCATAAACGTTGATAAAATATTAAACTGTTATTCAAAGAATTATAGATAAACATCTCCTTAATGCAACCGCTTTGACAGATTTCAAAAAAGCTTCACGGGGAAAGCACACTTTGCAATAATCTGAGTACGGCGCTCAGAAAACAACATCAGGCAATACAGATACCCGCCATTTTGGAGTCATCTAAAATCATAAATAGCATTATAAATATTCACTTACCTTTGATGATTTTCATCAGAATGCACTCCCAGGAATCCTAGGTCCACAATAAATGTGGTTTTGTTTGATAAAGTCCATAATTTATGTCCAAATACTTCCTTGTTGTTTGCACGTTCAGTAAACTACTCCAAATGTTGGAAGCGTGCCGAAAATTTCACGACGAAAAGTCCAAAAAAGTTCTATTTACGTTCGTAGAAACATGTCAAATGATGTATAGCATCAATCTTTAGGGCCTTTTTAACATAAAACTTCAATAATATTCCAACCGGACGATTCCAATGTCTTGAAAAATGTAATGGAACACAGCTACCTCTCACGTGAAAGCGCGCCAATGAAGTCATGTCCTTTCCTGAGTCAACAACTTCCAACTTCCTTTGTTCGCTCTCTGTTCCCCATAGATCTCTCAAACACGATTCTAAAGACTGTTGACATCTAGTGGAAGCCTTAGGAAGTGCAAAATGAACCCTAAGTCACTGTATACTGTAAAGGCAATCACTTGAAACAACTACAAGCCTCAGATTTCCCACTTCCTGGTTGGATCTTTGTCAGGGTTTTGCCTGCCATATGAGTTCTGTTATACTCACAGACATCATTCAAACAGTTTTAGAAACTTCAGAGTGTTTTCTGTCCAAATTTACTAATAATATGCATATCCTACCTTCTGAGTCTGAGTAGCAGGCAGTTTAATTTGGGCACGCCTTTCATCCGGACGTCAAAATACTGCCCCCTACAGTAGAGAAGTTAATTGAAGAAACATTTTTTAATAGTTCTTGTTGGATTGTTTGTCTCATTTTGAAGGTAAAGAAAAAAGTTAGGAAATCTTGTTGGAATTTACAAGAATTGAAGTCCTCTGCTTTTGGGCCAAAGAGCAGAAACCCAGACTTCCTGAAAGAAATTGATGATGTTGATATTGTAGTAGTACAGGAAACATGGTGCAGAGGTGATGTTTCCACTGGCTGTCCACTAGGTTATAGGGAGATCATCCTACCATCCACCAAATTAAAAGGAATCAGACAGGGCAGAGACTCAGGACAGGGCAGAGACTCAGGACAGGGCAGAGACTCAGGACAGGGCAGAGACTCAGGAGGAATGCTAATATGGTATAAATCTGAACTAATTCATTCAATGGAATTGATCAAAACAGGAGAATTCTTTATCTGGTTTAAAAATCAACAAGGAGGCTATCTTAACAGATAAAAACGTCTTCCTCTGTGCCACATACATCCCCCCCTCAGAGTCACCCTGCTTCAATGAAGAGAGTTTCTCCATTCTAGAGGGGGACATGAGTCACTTTCAGGCCCAAGACAACGTGCTGGTCTGTGGAGACCTGAATGGTAGAACAGCAGAAGAACAAGACACTATTAACAGTCATGGGGATAAACACCTACCAGGAAGCAACAGCCTTTCCCTCCCCACATACCCCCACAGAAACAACTAGGACAAAGTGAAAAACAAAAAAATGGAGTACAGCTCGTGAAGCTCTGTCAAACACTGGGTCTGTACATAGTCAATGGTAGGCTAAGATTGGACTCTTTTGGTAGGTACACCTACAGCTCATCCCTTGGCAGCAGAACTGTAGACTACTTCCTCACCGACCCAAACCCAGAGTCTCTCAGAGCGTTCACAGTCAGCCCACTGACCTAAACCCAGAGTCTCTAAGAGCCTTCACAGTCAGCCCACTGACCTAAACCCAGAGTCTCTCAGAGCCTTCACAGTCAGCCCACTAACACCTCTCTCAGACCACAGTAAAATCACAGTGTATCTGAGAAGAGCGGAACCCAACCATGAAGCATCGCGGCCCAGTAAATGACATGGTACTAAACAGGCCTATAGATGGAGTGGAAACAGTACAGACATCTACCCACAAGCAATTAGCAGCCAACAAATACAATCTCTCCTGGATTCCTTTTTAGCCTTAACATTCTCCTTCAGCAACGAAGGTGTACATTTTATATTTGACAAATTAGCCTCCTTGGCTAATTTAAAGAAGCATAAGAGCAAACCAGAAATAACAGAAAATGAAAAATGGTTTGATAATGATTGCAAAAATCTAAGAAAGTCATTGAGAAATATATCTAATCAAAAACACAGAGAACCAGACAACAAAAATATACGCCTTCAATATGGGGGAAACACTGAAGCAAAACAAACACACCCTGTGAACAAAAAAGGAACAGCACATTAGAAAACAGCTGGATGTAATTGAGGAATCCAGAGAATCAAACCACTTCTGGGAGAATTGGAATACATTAAACAAACCTCATCAGGAGGAATTGGCTATCCAACATGGGGATATGTGGAGAAATCACTTTGCAAACCTCTACAGCAATATAACAAAGAGCCCAGAACAAAAAGATATACAAGAAAAATTACAAATCCTTGAATCAGCAGTCAAAGACTGTCAGAATCCTGTGGATACCCCAATTACAGAAGAAGAATTATTGGAAAAACTATGCACTCTTCAACCCAAAAAGGCCTGTGGTGCTATTTGAAATGATCAAATATACTCAACATTATCCTCACTGCAGGTATTTTCCCCGATATTTGGAACCAGGGATTGATCACACCAATCTATAAAAATTTTGACAAATTTGACCCAAATAAATTACAGAGGAATTTGCGTTAACAGCAACTTGGGGAAAATTCTCTGCAATATTATAAATAGCAGACTACACCATTTCCTTGACGAACACAACGTCCAGAGCAGAAGCCAGATTGGATTTCTAAAAAATGATCGTACAACAGATCACATTTACACCCTCCACACTCTAACTGACAAACAAGTAAACCAAAACAAAGGCAAAATCTACTCGTGTTTTGTAGATTTCAAGAAAGCATTTCATTCAATTTGGCACGAAGGTCTTTTTTATAAACTAATAGAAAGTGATATTGGAGGGAAAACATGTTATTAAATCAATGTACACTAAAAACAAATGTGTGGTTAAAATTGGCAACAAGCAAACAGACTTCTTCTCTCAGGGATGGAGAGTGAAACAGGGCTGTCCAATAAGTCCAACACTATTTCACATTTACATTAATGAATTGGCCAAAACAGTAGAAGAATCGGAAGCACCTGGTATCACCATACACAACACTGAAATCAAGTGTCTGCTGTAGACAGATGACCTGTTGCTGCTGTCTCCCACTAAGGAGGGTCTGCTGTAGACAGATGACCTGGTGCTGCTGTTTCCCACTAAAGAGGGTCTGCTGTACGCAGAGGACCTGGTGCTGCTGTCTCCCACTAAAGAGGGTCTGCTGTACGCAGAGGACCTGGTGCTGCTGTCTCCCACTAAGGAGGGGCTGCTGTAGACAGATGAACTGGTGCTGCTGTCTCCCACTAAGGAGGGGCTGCTGTAGACAGAGGACCTGGTGCTGCTGTCTCCCACTAAGGAGGGGCTGCTGTAGACAGATGACCTGGTGCTGCTGTCTCCCACTAAGGAGGGGCTGCTGTAGACAGATGACCTGGTGCTGCTGTCTCCCACTAAGGAGGGTCTGCTGTAGACAGATGACCTGGTGATGCTGTCTCCCACTAAGGAGGGTGTGCTGTAGACAGATGACCTGGTGCTGCTGTCTCCCACTAAGGAGGGTCTGCTGTAGACAGATGAACTGGTGCTGCTGTCTCCCACTAAGGAGGGTCTGCTGTAGACAGATGACCTGGTGCTGCTGTCTCCCACTAAGGAGGGTCTGCTGTAGACAGATGACCTGGTGCTGCTGTCTCCCACTAAGGAGGGTCTGCTGTACACAGATGACCTGGTGCTCCTGTCTCCCACTAAGGAGGGTCTGCTGTAGACAGAGGACCTGGTGCTGCTGTCTCCCACTAAGGAGGGTCTGCTGTAGACAGATGACCTGGTGCTGCTGTCTCCCACTAAGGAGGGTCTGCTGTAGACAGAGGACCAGGTGCTGCTGTCTCCCACTAAGGAGGGTGTGCTGTAGACAGAGGACCTGGTGCTGCTGTCTCCCACTAAGGAGGGTCTGCTGTAGACAGATGACCTGGTGCTGCTGTCTCCTACTAAGGAGGGTGTGCTGTAGACAGATGACCTGGTGCTGCTGTCTCCCACTAAGGAGGGTCTGCTGTAGACAGATGACCTGGTGCTGCTGTCTCCCACTAAGGAGGGTCTGCTGTAGACAGATGACCTGGTGATGCTGTCTCCCACTAAGGAGGGTGTGCTGTAGACAGATGACCTGGTGATGCTGTCTCCCACTAAGGAGGGTGTGCTGTAGACAGAGGACCTGGTGCTGCTGTCTCCCACTAAGGAGGGTCTGCTGTAGACAGAGGACCTGGTGCTGCTGTCTCCCACTAAGGAGGGTCTGCTGTAGACAGATGACCTGGTGCTGCTGTCTCCCACTAAGGAGGGTCTGCTGTAGACAGATGACCTGGTGCTGCTGTCTCCCACTAAGGAGGGTCTGCTGTAGACAGATGACCTGGTGCTGCTGTCTCCCACTAAGGAGGGTCTGCTGTAGACAGATGACCTGGTGCTGCTGTCTCCCACTAAGGAGGGTCTGCTGTAGACAGATGACCTGGTGCTGCTGTCTCCCACTAAGGAGGGTCTGCTGTAGACAGATGACCTGGTGCTGCTGTCTCCCACTAAGGAGGGTCTGCTGTAGACAGATGACCTGGTGCTGCTGTCTCCCACTAAGGAGGGTCTGCTGTAGACAGATGACCTGGTGCTGCTGTCTCCCACTAAGGAGGGTCTGCTGTAGACAGATGACCTGGTGCTGCTGTCTCCCACTAAGGAGGGTCTGCTGTAGACCCTCCTTGTTTATTTTTTTTATTTTTTTTTCTGATTTATAATAAATACAACGATGAACACTTCCCACGCTGCACCTTGGTCTACTCCTTTGGACGGTCGTTACACATTCAAATCGAAATTCCAAAATGGCTCAAAATGTTCCAATCGGTTATAGAACCAATTGCTCTATATGGCAGTGAAGTATGGAGTCCACTGTCTAACAATGAATTTACCAAATGGGACAAACATCCAATTGACATACTGCATGCAGAGTTTTACCAGACTGTATTGCAAGTGCAAAGAAAAACTCCAAATAACACATGTAGAGCAGAATTGGGCCGATACCCCCCTCCTCATTCGAATAGAAAAAAAGAGCCATCAAATTTTACAACCGTCTAAAAACAAATGACCCAAAAAACATTCCATCACACAGCTCTACAATGTCAAGAGATGAAACCAGAGAAGAGTCCCCTCAGCCAGCTGGTTCTGAGGCTCAGTTCACTAACCCAAACCAACACTCAGGACAGCACTCAGCCAGCTGGTTCTGAGGCTCAGTTCACTAACCCAAACCAATCCCATAGAGCCTCAGGACAGCAGTCAGCCAGCTGGTTCTGAGGCTCAGTTCACTAACCCAAACCAACCCCTCAGGACAGCACCCAGAAAATCTGGCCCAACCAAATCACCACAAAACAAAAAGAAAAATATATATCACCTATTGGAAAGACACCACAAAAAAATCAAAGTAAACTTCAATGTTATTTGTCTCTAAACAGACAGTACTTGGTGGCAGACTATCTGACCACTGTGACTGATAGAAAACTGAGGAAAACACTGACTAGGTACAGACTCAGTGAGCACAGTCTGGCTATAGAGACCGGTCATCACAGACAAACCTGGCTGCCCAGAGAGGACAGGCTGGCTATAGAGACCAGTCATCACAGACAAACCTGGCTGCCCAGAGAGGACAGGCTGGCTATAGAGACCAGTCATCACAGACAAACCTGGCTGCCCAGAGATGACAGGCTAGCTGCCCAGAGAGGACAGGCTGTGCTCACTCTGCTCCAGGGGAGAGGTAGAGACAGAGCTGCATTTCCTATTACATTACGACGATTACTCAGACCTAAGAGAATATTTCTTTCCCAAAATTATAATTCAATACAAAGAATTTGAAACTATAAAAGATGAAGAAAAAAATCTAATATTTATTGGGTGAAAAGCCAAAATGTGCAGTTTTGGCAGCCAAATATGTGTACCCCTGCCACAACCTGAGGGACAGCCAGATATGTGTCCTCCTGCCACAACCTGAGGGACAGTGAAAAGTGCAATGTAATGTCGATAATATTTCCCATGTAGTTTAGTTTTGTCTTTCATACCATGTCATGTGTCTTCTCAGTCATGTTGACACTGGTCTACTACCGTTGCTTTAATGTATTGTTGTTCTGATTAATATTGTTGTTGTAGTTGTTGTTAATGGTAATCCCATGTCTACTACTACTATTGTTATTGCTGTTGGTCCCATCATTTATTTAAATAAATATATATTTTTTATATATATAAATATATATATTATTTTCTATATGTATACTTTGACAATAAAGTCAATTGAATTGAATTGAGAGAGAGAGAGAGAGAGAGAGAGAGAGAGAGACACGTTTATTTATCCAGGTTGATCTCAACATACATATATATATATATATATATATATATATATATATATATATATACACTGCTCAAAAAAATAAAGGGAACACTAAAATAACACATCCTAGATCTGAATGAATGAAATAATCTTATTAAATACTTTTTTCTTTACATAGTTGAATGTGCTGACAACAAAATCACACAAAAATAATCAATGGAAATCCAATTTATCAACACATGGAGGTCTGGATTTGGAGTCACACTCAAAATTAAAGTGGAAAACCAGACTACAGGCTGATCCAACTTTGATGTAATGTCCTTAAAACAAGTCAAAATGAGGCTCAGTAGTGTGTGTGGCCTCTACGTGCCTGTATGACCTCCCTACAACGCCTGGGCATGCTCCTGATGAGGTGGCGGATGGTCTCCTGAGGGATCTCCTCCCAGACCTGGACTAAAGCATCCCCCAACTCCTGGACAGTCTGTGGTGCAACGTGGCGTTGGTGGATGGAGCGAGACATGATGTCCCAGATGTGCTCAATTGGATTCAGGTCTGGGGAACGGGCGGGCCAGTCCATAGCATCAATGCCTTCCTCTTGCAGGAACTGCTGACACACTCCAGCCACATGAGGTCTAGCATTGTCTTGCATAGGAGGAACCCAGGGCCAACCGCACCAGCATATGGTCTCACAAGGGGTCTGAGGATCTCATCTCGGTACCTAATGGCAGTCAGGCTACCTCTGGCGAGCACATGGTGGGCTGTGCGCCCCCCCAAAGAAATGCCACCCCACACCATGACTGACCCACCGCCAAACCGGTCATGCTGGAGGATGTTGCAGGCAGCAGAACGTTCTCCACGGCGTCTCCAGACTCTGTCACGTCTGTCACATGTGCTCAGTGTGAACCTGCTTTCATCTGTGAAGAGCACAGGGCGCCAGTGGCGAATTTGCCAATCTTGGTGTTCTCAGGCAAATGCCAAATGTCCTGCACGGTGTTGGGCTGTAAGCACGACCCCCACCTGTGGACGTCGGGCCCTCATACCACCCTCATGGAGTCTGTTTCTGACCGTTTGAGCAGACACATGCACATTTGTGGCCTGCTGGAGGTCATTTTGCAGGGCTCTGGCAGTGCTCCTCCTGCTCCTCCTTGCACAAAGGCGGAGGTAGCGGTCCTGCTGCTGGGTTGTTGCCCTCCTACAGCCTCCTCCACGTCTCCTGATGTACTGGCCTGTCTCCTGGCAGCACCTCCATGCTCTGGACACTACGCTATAATATATATATATATATATATATATATATATATATATATATATATATATATATATATACACTGCTCAAAAAAATAAAGGGAACACTTAAACAACACAATGTAACTCCAAGTCAATCACACTTCTATGAAATCAAACTGTCCACTTAGGAAGCAACACTGATTGACAATAAATTTCACATGCTGTTGTGCAAATGGAATAGACAACAGGTGGAAATTATAGGCAATTAGCAAGACACCCCCAATAAAGGAGTGGTTCTGCAGGTGGTGACCACAGACCACTTCTCAGTTCCTATGCTTCCTGGCTGATGTTTTGGTCACTTTTAAATGCTGGCGGTGCTTTCACTCTAGTGGTACCATGAGACGGAGTCTACAACCCACACAAGTGGCTCAGGTAGTGCAGCTCATCCAGGATGGCACATCAATTCGAGCTGTGGCAAGAAGGTTTGCTGTGTCTGTCAGCGTAGTGAAAGTAAATTCAGTTTGTATCCCTCCTGTGGCTCGTTCCTCCCTAGTTGGTCACAGGTTACTTTCTGCTCACTCACTCAACAACAAGTAGGGGACTTCTTTGCAATCCTTCTTCTTTCTCCCCAGAAAAAAATGTTCCACTGAACAGTAATGTGCAGGAACTAGTGGAAGTAAAGAGAGGAACCTTAAACTTTTTTTTCCCAATGAGGTAATTCGTTGTTGTTCTTGAATAGTTTTAATGTAGGACGCTAGTGTGTGTGTGTGTGTGTGTGCGTGTGTGTGCGTGTGTGTGTGTGTGTGTGTGTGTGTGTGCGTGTGTGTGTGTGTGTGTGTGTGTGTGTGTGTGTGTGTGTGCGTGTGTGTGTGTGTGCGTGTGTAGTGCACTACTATAGACCAGAGCCCTATTCCCTATATAGTGCACTACTATAGACCCAGAGCCCTATTCCCTATATAGTACACTACTTTAGACCCAGAGCCCTATTCCCTATATAGTGTACTACTATAGATCCAGAGCCCTATTCCCTATATAGTGCACTACTATAGACCAGAGCCCTATTCCCTATATAGTGCACTACTATAGACCAGAGCCCTATTCCCTATGTAGTGTACTACTATAAACCCAGAGCCCTATTCCCTATATAGTGCACTACTATAGACCCAGAGCCCTATTCCCTATATAGTACACTACTTTAGACCCAGAGCCCTATTCCCTATATAGTGTACTACTATAGATCCAGAGCCCTATTCACTATATAGTGCACTACTATAGACCAGAGCCCTATTCCCTATATAGTGCACTACTATAGACCAGAGCCCTATTCCCTATATAGTGTACTACTATAGACCCAGAGCCCTATTCCCTTTATAGTGCACTACTATAGACCCAGAGCCCTATTCCCTATATAGTACACTACTTTAGACCCAGAGCCCTATTCCCTATATAGTGTACGACTATAGACCAGAGCCCTATTCCCTATATAGTGCACTACTATAGACCCAGAGCCCTATTCCCTATATAGTGTACTACTATAGACCAGAGCCCTATTCCCTATATAGTGTACTACTATAGACCCAGAGCCCTATTCCCTATATAGTGCACTACGATAGACCCAGAGCCCTATTCCCTATATAGTACACTACTTTAGACCCAGAGCCCTATTCCCTATATAGTGTACTACTATAGACCAGATCCCTATTCCCTATATAGTGCACTACTATTGACCAGAGCCCTATTCCCTATGTAGTGCACTACTTTAGACCCAGATCCCTATTCCCTATATAGTGCACTACTATAGACCAGATCCCTATTCCCTATATAGTGCACTACTATTGACCAGAGCCCTATTCCCTATATAGTGCACTACTTTAGACCCAGATCCCTATTCCCGATATAGTACGCTACTATAGACCCATATCCCTATTCCCTATATAGTACACTACTATAGACCAGAGCCCATACGGAGTAGGGAGCAGACCTTACTGCTAAAACAGGAAGAGATTATTTCTCAGATGCTCTGAACCCAGAGGTTGTTTAAAGTGTCAGAACCGACAGCAACATACATTCTGTAGGATAATGATCTGAACCTGTTTCTGTAGGATAATGATCTGAACCTGTTTCTGTAGGATAATGATCTGAACCTGTTTCTGTAGGATAATGATCTGAACCTGTTTCTGTAGGATAATGATCTGAACCTGTTTCTGTAGGATAATGATCTGAACCTGTTTCTGTAGGATAATGATCTGAACCTGTTTCTGTAGGATAATGATCTGAACCTGTTTCTGTAGGATAATGATCTGAACCTGTTTTTGTAGGATAATGATCTGAATCTGTTTCTGTAGGATAGTGATCTGAACCTGTTTCTGTAGGATAATGATCTGAACCTGTTTCTGTAGGATAATGATCTGAACCTGTTTTTGTAGGATAATGATCTGAATCTGTTTCTGTAGGATAATGATCTGAACCTGTTTCTGTAGGATAATGATCTCAACCTGTTTCTGTAGGTTAATGATCTGAACCTGTTTCTGTAGGATAATGATCTGAACCTGTTTCTGTAGGATAATGATCTGAACCCGTTTCTGTAGGATAATGATCTGAACCTGTTTCTGTAGGATAATGATCTGAACCTGTTTCTGTAGGATAATGATCTGAACCTGTTTCTGTAGGATAATGATCTGAACCTGTTTCTGTAGGATAATGATCTGAACCTGCTTCTGTAGGATAGTGATCTGAACCTGTTTCTGTAGGATAATGATCTGAACCTGTTTCTGTTGGATAATGATCTGAACCTGTTTCTGTAGGATAATGATCTGAACCTGTTTCTGTAGGATAGTGATCTGATTCTGTTTCTGAAGGACAATGATCTGACCCTGTTTCTGTAGGATAATGATCTGAACCTGTTTCTGTAGGATAATGATCTGAACCTGTTTCTGTAGGATAATGATCTGAACCTGTTTCTGCAGGATAATGATCTGAACATGTTTCTGTAGGATAATGATCTGAACCCGTTTCTGTAGGATAATGATCTGAACCTGTTTCTGTAGGATAATGATCTGAACCTGTTTCTGTAGGATAATGATCTGAACCTGTTTCTGTAGGATGGTGATCTGATTCTGTTTCTGAAGGACAATGATCTGAACCTGTTTCTGTAGGATAATGATCTGAACCTGTTTCTGTAGGATAATGATCTGAACCTGTTTCTGTAGGATAATGATCTGAACCTGTTTCTGTAGGATAATGATCTGAACCCGTTTCTGCAGGATAATGATCTGAACCTGTTTCTGTAGGATAATGATCTGAACCTGTTTCTGTAGTATAGTGATCTGAATCTGTTTCTGTAGGATAATGATCTAAACCTGTTTCTGTAGGATAATGATCTGAACCTGTTTCTGTAGGATAGTGATCTGAACCTGTTTCTGTCGGATAATGATCTGAACCTGTTTCTGTAGGATAATGATCTGAACCTCTTTCTGTAGGATAATGATCTGAACATGTTTCTGTAGGATAATGATCTGAACCTGTTTCTGTAGGATACTGATCTGAACCTGTTTCTGTAGGATAATGATCTGAATCTGTTTCTGTAGGATAGTGATCTGAACCTGTTTCTGTAGGATAATGATCTGAACCTGTTTCTGTAGGATAATGATCTGAATCTGTTTCTGTAGGATAGTGATCTGAACCTGTTTCTGTAGGATAATGATCTGAACCTGTTTCTGTAGGATAATGATCTGAACCAGTTTCTGTTGGATACTTATCTGCCACAGGAACATACCTGATATTGGCAACGCTAGTCGTCTCCCATCTGTCTCTACTGCTGACCTCCTCGTAGACTGAGTCCCGTTTTAAGAACTCGCTGGAGGCCATCTGTTAAAGCACATTCGTAAGTTACAATGATGTAATCAACATTCATCACCATCATCATCCTCATCACAATCGCATGCCTGTTATCTGTGCATCTCAGTGTTGGGATCCAGCCCAGATTCACAAGACACACACACACACACACACGTACACACACACACACACACAACACGCGTACACACGCACACACACACACACGCACACACGCACACACACACACACGCACACACACACACACAGGTCTCTGCTCTCCTCTGCTCGGCCTGCCTTGCTCAGCTGAGAAAGGCCTCATTAAACAATTAGCTCAACTCTGAGACACCCTCCGAAACCCTCCGAAACCCTCCGACACCCTCCGAAACCCTCCGAAACCCTCCGAAACCCTCCGAAACCCTCCGAAACCCTCCGACACCCTCCGACACCCTCCGAAACCCTCCGACACCCTCCGACACCCTCCGACACCCTCCGAAACCCTCCGACACCCTCCGAAACCCTCCGACACCCTCCGAAACCCTCCGAAACCCTCCGAAACCCTCCGACACCCTCCGAAACCCTCCGAAACCCTCCGACACCCTCCGACACCCTCCGAAACCCTCCGACACCCTCCGAAACCCTCCGAAACCCTCCGAAACCCTCCGACACCCTCCGAAACCCTCCGACACCCTCCGAAACCCTCCGAAACCCTCCGAAACCCTCCGACACCCTCCGAAACCCTCCGAAACCCTCCGAAACCCTCCGACACCCTCCGAAACCCTCCGAAACCCTCCGAAACCCTCCGACACCCTCCGAAACCCTCCGAAACCCTCCGAAACCCTCCGACACCCTCACATACCCTCACATACCCTCACATACCCTCCAATACCCTCCAATACCCTCACATACCCTCCGAAACCCTCCGAAACCCTCCGACACCCTCACATACCCTCACATACCCTCACATACCCTCACATACCCTCACATACCCTCCAATACCCTCCAATACCCTCCAATACCCTCACATACCCTCCAATACCCTCCAATACCCTCACATACCCTCCGATACCCTCACATACCCTCACATACCCTCCAATACCCTCACATACCCTCCACATACCCTCACATACCCTCCAATACCCTCCAATACCCTCACATACCCTCACATACCCTCCAATACCCTCACATACCCTCCAATACCCTCCAATACCCTCACATACCCTCACATACCCTCCAATACCCTCACATACCCTCACATACCCTCCAATACCCTCCAATACCCTCCAATACCCTCCAATACCCTCACATACCCTCACATACCCTCACATACCCTCACATACCCTCCAATACCCTCCGATACCCTCCGATACCCTCTCATACCCTCCAATACCCTCTGACATGCTCTAATACCCTCCAACACACTTCGATACCCTCTGACATGCTCATAATTTCCTTTGATACCCTCCCAGCACCTTCTGATACCATCTGACACCTTCTCCTTGAGGTCACGTAGATTAATTAATACGCTCTTTTAGTTTACAAAGCCCTGCTCCACAAGCTTCCAATTTACCTAACTATGCTATTAAGATATAAAATTACAAGTTATCAAACCCGTTCACAGGGTTGGTTAACTCTGGAGACTCTTTTGGTGTCTAAAGAGTTAAGTAAATCAGCCTTTAACTTCCTTGCATCCTATGTTTGGAATAATCTCTAAAAGACGTTACGATTGGATGCTTTGACGTCCCTAGGGCAATTCAGACAGCTGTTGGTTTTAATTGACTGTGTTTTGTATCTTAATGTGTATTTAATGTGTATAGTGTTTATTTTAATGTGTATTTAATGTGTATATTGTTTATCTATATACTTGCATATTGATGTGTTTGTTTTTGTATTGTGCAGGGCTCATTTGCAAAAAGAGACTTTAGTCTTAATATGACTTCCCTGTTGAAAAAAGGTAAATAATGATCAAATCAAATTAAATGTATTTATAAAGCCCTTCTTACATCAGCTGATATCACAAAGTGCTGTACAGAAACCCAGCCTAAAACCCCAAACAGCAAGCAATGCAGGTGTAGAAGCACGGTGGCTAGGGAAAAACTCCCTAGAAAGGCCAAAACCTAGGAAGAAACCTAGAGAGGAACCAGGCTATGAGGGGTGGCCAGTCCTCTTCTGGCTGTGCCCGGGTCGATATTATAAGAGTACATGGCCATTGAGGCCAGATCGTTCTTCAATATGTTCAAATGCTCATAGATGACCAGCAGGGTCAGATAATAATAATCACAGTGGTTGTAGAGGGTGCAACAGGTCAGCACCTCAGGAGTAAATGTCAGTTGGCTTTTCATAGCAGAGCATTCAGAGGTCAAGACAGCAGGTGCGGTAGAGAGAGAGAGAGAGAGAGAGAGAGAGAGAGAGAGAGAAAGAGGGTTGAAAACAGCAGGTCTGGGACAAGGTAGCACATCTGGTAAACAGGTCAGGGTTCTATAGGCAAAAGAGCAGCACCGCCAGGTGGACTGGGGACGGGGACAGCCAGGAGTCCTCAGGCATGATGATACTCTCTGACACCCGCTTGGTCCTCCTCATCACTATCAACACACTAGCTGTTGATGCTCTACAGATGGTCATACTATCAACAAACTATCTGTTGATAAGCAACTGCTTGCTAAGTATATGTTTATGGTTATATTAAGAATAAGTGTTAGGGTTAAATTTAGGGTTAGGACAAGGGATAAGGATAGGGTTAGAGCCTGGGTTAAGGTTAGTAGATGGTTAGTTGAAAAGTTTACAGAGAGTCTGTAGACAGTTTATACATAGTCTGCAGATAGTCTGTAGATAATCGGTATATAGTCTGTAGATAATCTGTAGATAGTCTGTATATAATGTGTATATAGTCTGTAGATAATCTGTAGATAATCTGTATATAATGTGTATATAGTCTGTAGATAATGTGTATATAGTCTGTAGATAATCTGTATATAGTCTGTAGATAATCTGTAGATAATCTGTAGACTGTAGATAGTCTGTAGATAGTCTGTAGACTGTAGATAATCTGTAGTCTGTAGATAGTCTGTAGACTGTAGATAGTCTGTAGATAATCTGTAGTCTGTAGATAGTCTGTAGATATTGTGTATATAGTCTGTAGATAATCTGTAGATAATCTGTATATAATGTGTATATAGTCTGTAGATAATGTGTATATAGTCTGTAGATAATCTGTATATAGTCTGTAGATAATCTGTAGATAATCTGTAGACTGTAGATAATCTGTAGACTGTAGATAGTCTGTAGACTGTAGATAGTCTGTAGATAATCTGTAGTCTGTAGATAGTCTGTAGATAATCTGTAGACTGTAGATAGTCTGTAGATAATCTGTAGATAGTCTGTAGATAATCTGTAGACTGTAGATAGTCTGTAGATAATCTGTAAACTGTAGATAGTCTGTAGATAATCTGTAGATAGTCTGTAGATAATCTGTAGACTGTAGATAGTCTGTAGATAATCTGTAGATAGTCTGTAGATAATCTGTAGACTGTAGATAGTCTGTAGATAATCTGTAGACTGTAGATAATCTGTAGACTGTAGATAGTCTGTGGATAGTCTGTGGATTGTCTGTAGATAATATGTAGATTGTCTTTATACTATCTACAGATGGACTATCCAAATAAAGTGTAACACACATGCCTCAGCTCAGCTGGCTGAAGGCTGGCGGCTGAAGAAGAGTAGAATAAAGACAGCCAGGTCTGATGGTTCTGCTGCGGCTTCTTAGTGTTCTGGCAACGGGCCAATTTGGTTGTCCTCCACATAACCCCCTCACTCCAGTTTTCCAGGCTCATAGGAATGCAGGAAATTCAAATGTACACATGATTCACATCAATACACTGAAAACCTGCACTGAAAACCTACAGTTGTCCTTTACTAGATCTCACACCTAAACTATAGTTTATGGTAGTCTAGCAAAACTCATTTCCCATTAGTAATTATCCCTTTAAAAAAAAGAATTTAACACTCCTGCTGCGAAGAATCGGGTCAAAATATGATCCTACACCTACACTAGCGTTGATCGTTTGATGCTGCATCAATGGTTTGCCCTAACAGTGGGGAGGTCTGGAGGGGAGATAATCCGTTATTTATGTCACTGCCTCCATGTCTTCAGCTAACAGCCACTGAGTTTACAGCTTTAGGTTTCATCAAGCTGTTCTGTTCTTGTCGTCTGGAGCTAAACGGCTTTACTGTCAGGGTTCAGGTGAACCACTGAACATTCTTTTAGGTGGTGGTCTGACGTGTAAAAGCCTTCTGTTTTGTAGGACTCGACTTCTTTAATAAGTCCTTCAATGAATGTTGGAAAAACCTTTACATTTCATGAGCATACTTCCTCGAGTGCAGATTGCTCAGGGATTCTTATGCATCTTAGGTTTTCAATGGCTGAATTTGAAACGATGACAACTTGACGGTGGTACAACAATAAACAGGTGTTAAAAAAGGAAAGTGTTTTCAAAAAAATAAAAAATAAAAAGTTGGGAATGACAGATCATAGTGGATGTGTTCTCCCCGTTGGGAATGACAGATCATAGTGGATGTGTTCTCCCCGTTGGGAATGACAGATCATAGTGGATGTGTTCTCCCCGTTGGGAATGACAGATCATAGTGGATGTGTTCTCCCCGTTGGGAATGACAGATCATAGTGGATGTGTTCTCCCCGTTGGGAATGACAGATCATAGTGGATGTGTTCTCCCCGTTGGGAATGACAGATCATAGTGGATGTGTTCTCCCCGTTGGGAATGACAGAGATCATAGTGGATGTGTTCTCCCCGTTGGGAATGACAGATCATAGTGGATGTGTTCTCCCCGTTGGGAATGACAGATCATAGTGGATGTGTTCTCCCTGTTGGGAATGACAGAGATCATAGTGGATGTGTTCTCACCGTTGGTGGCCAGTCACGCCATCCTTTTGCTTGGTCACCTATTTAAGGAACGGCTTTAGCAGAAGGTGACATTTCTTAACGCCACGTTAAAAGAAGCATGCAAAAAACAATGCAGGAGTGGCCATCCCCACTACCAATTAGAGCTTTATTGTTCTATTTTCGATTTATATTACACACATCTGTATGTTTACTTCATAAATTATATTACACATCTAAAAGCGTAATGTAAACATGACTTATAGATATAGTAGTGAACTATTATTTCCATTTAATAGTGCTCTAACACACCAGGACAAACCCAGACACACAAATCAAAGCATAAGAGTAGCTGTATTTTACCCTGCCCAGATGAACAACTATACCTGGAGTTTGTTTCCCTGTCCTGGACTTAAACCAACAAGGGAGAGACGGGATGCAGAGAGAACTTTTTGACTGCACTTTTTCATATCACAGACGTTCAATGCACAAAGTAAGCCACTTTCTCCCCTTCCGTCGTCAAAGCCACGCCGAGCCACGTTATTAAGGCAATCCACGGTAAGGCACCAGGTCCGTTTAAGGTATGACCTAGAAGAGACTAGATTGGATGACCTAGCGGCCATCTTTCCCGGGCTGTAACCAAGCCTTACTGTAGGGTTTACTGCTTACTTGCACTTACCCACAAGCCCTTGCACTGTCTGTCTAACCCTAGTGGCTCACGCTGTTATTAACCTGAGGGTTAACTAATCTCATTGAAACTCAACTGGTTTGCTCCGCCGGCCACACAGTGTGTTTAACAGTAAATCTGTAAGCAGGGGTGTAAATCCCGAGGGGGCACAAAGTATGTAAGGATGGCTGGGGGCTGGGGGGGGGGGGGGGGGGGGCATAACGATTACGCTTAATTCTATTTAAAAAATATCGTAATTTTTTTACCTCTAAAAGTCTAACATTTGGAATTGTTTTAAGATGGTCACACCATGGACCATTTGACTATTTGATTTAGATGTTTAGGACACCTTTAGGTATAAAATGTTTTATTTAAAAATGATTTGATTAAATATTGAATTTGGCCTTTACTGCTATAGCACGTAGAAATACATTGACAAAACACACAGTCAAAGAATAAATCATAAGGAATAAGGTTTTGAAATGTCGGTCCTATGTCTAGCTTGTTCACATCTCCCGAGTCCGTAGTGGAGTAGCAGCGATGGGACAAGACTGTAACTACCAATTTTGGATCACGAAAAAGTTAAAAATCAAGTCACGTAATAAGCTGCATGGACTCGTTCTGTGTGTAATAAAACTGTTTAACATGAAATTTGAATGAATAACTCATCTCTGTACCCCACACATACAATTATCTGTAAGGTCCCTCAGTCGAGCAGTGAATTTCAAACACAGATTCAACCACAAAGACCAGGAAGGTTTTCCAATGCCTCGAAAAGAAGGGCACCTATTGGTAGATGGGTAAAAAGGTCAAAAGCGGACATTAACTATCCGTTTGAGCATGGTGAAGTTATTAATTACACTTTGGATGGTGTATCAATACACCCAGTCACAATAAATATACAGCCGTTCATTGCTGAAGAGGAAGATAACCACTCAGGTAATTCACATTGAGGCCAACGGGGACTTTAAAGCAGTTGCAAAGTGTAATGGCTGTGATAGGATAAAAGGTAGATATTTAAAGCAGTTGCAAAGTGTAATGGCTGTGATTGGATAAAGGTAGATATTTAAAGCAGTTGCAAAGTGTAATGGCTGTGATTGGATAAAAGGTAGATATTTAAAGCAGTTGCAAAGTGTAATGGCTGTGATTGGATAAAAGGTAGATATTTAAAGCAGTTGCAAAGTGTAATGGCTGTGATTGGATAAAAGGTGGATATTTAAAGCAGTTGCAAAGTGTAATGGCTGTGATTGGATAAAAGGTGGATATTTAAAGCAGTTACAAAGTGTAATGGCTGTGATAGGCTAAAGGGTGGATATTTAAAGCAGTTGCAAAGTGTAATGGCTGTGATAGGATAAAAGGTAGATATTTAAAGCAGTTGCAAAGTGTAATGGCTGTGATAGGATAAAAGGTAGATATTTAAAGCAGTTGCAAAGTGTAATGGCTGTGATAGGCTAAAGGGTGGATATTTAAAGCAGTTGCAAAGTGTAATGGCTGTGATAGGCTAAAGGGTGGATATTTAAAGCAGTTGCAAAGTGTAATGGCTGTGATAGAATAAAAGGTAGATATTTAAAGCAGTTGCAAAGTGTAATGGCTGTGATTGGATAAAAGGTAGATATTTAAAGCAGTTGCAAAGTGTAATGGCTGTGATTGGATAAAAGGTGGATATTTAAAGCAGTTACAAAGTGTAATGGCTGTGATTGGATAAAAGGTGGATATTTAAAGCAGTTGCAAAATGTAATAGCTATGATACGATAATTGGTGGATCTAAATTGTAGTTACTCCACAATTCTAACAAAAATGATGGAGTGAAAAGAAGGAAGCCTGTACAGCATAAAAATATTCCAAAACATGCATACTGTTTACAACACAAGGCACTGAAGTAACACTGCAAATAACGTAGCAAAGCATTTCACTTTTTGTCCTTAATACAAAGCATTGTGTTTGGGGAAAATCCAATACAACACATTACTGAGTATCACTCTTCATATGTTCAAGCATAGTGGTGGCTGCATCATGTTATGGGTATGCTTGTAATCGTTAAAAACTGGGGAGTTTTTCATAAAATAAAATAGAATGGAATGGCGATAAGCACAGGTAAAATCCTAGAGGAAAACCTGGTTCAGTCTGCTTTCCACCAGACACTGGGAGATGAATTCACCATTCAGCAGGACAATAACCTAAAACACAAGGCCTAAATTTACACTGGAGATGCTTACCAAGAAGACAGTGAATGTTACAAATCTGCTTGAAAATCTACAGCAAGACATACAAATGGTTGTCTAGCAATGATCAACAACCACTTTGACAGATCTTGAATACTTTTGAAGATAATATAATGGGCAAATGTTGCACAATCCAGGTGTGGAAAGCTCTTAGAGAATTACCCAGAAAGACTCACAGCTGTAATCACTGCCAAAGGTAATTCAACATGTATTGACTCAGGAAGTTAAACGCTTATCTAATGAAGATATACCCATATTTTATATTTCATAATTTTTTTTACAATTTATTTCCATTTTGATATTATAGAGTATTTTTGGTAGATCGTTGATATAAAATTACAATTAAATGTATTGTAATCCCCTGGGCCAGGGCTGGTATGGGCTGGAGGTTAGAACTGAGAGAGCTGAGCCACGGCTGGTACGGGGATTAGAGCTGGGAGGGCTGGGAGTCTGGAGAGACTGGCCCAGGCCAGCTCAGGTTACCCCAGACGGATTTGTTCCCAGTGTTTGGGTCCGCTCTGCTTTCCACCCAGCCCCCCGGGCCAGCCAGCTGTAAGTGCTGCTAAACAAAACCCTCTGGTCTATTATGAAAATCAGAAGGAAACCCTTACCATCGGGACAGGTCTCATTTGATTTGGTTGAAATAGATACACTTTGATATCGCAGCTGTTTGTTTTTTTTAGCAAATACATAAGTGGAAAGAAGAGTGGAAGGCTTCTCAAATCATATTTTATGTAACCTTCATTTATACAGGTTACTCTCATTGAAATAAAACATATATTTTGTAAGAGAAGCCTGTTCAAGATAGCACTAGTCAGTTGGCAGGAAATTAATCTATGTTGTGAGCGACCGAGATGTTTGAATGACCATGCCCTATTGACACATTGTCCCATGGTCACAACACTAAACTATAAGTTATCAGAGGATGCACGTTTTGTGCCGGTTGCTTGTTATTTGAATTGCATCTGAGGGATGTGGAATTGTTCTGTTGATATATCTCACCACGGGACCATCAAGGAACATTTCACTCAGTAGATGAACAAATAAAACGCTACTCTAATATTGTTGATTTTAGTATCTAGTATTGATTTTTCTCTCTAATAACATAACTGTGCACCTTTTGTTACAATGACAGGAAGGGCAGATGGGGGATCTAGGCCTTCCCTGTGGCTCAGTTGGTAGAGCATGGTGTTTGCAACGCCAGCATGGTGTGTGCAACGCCAGGGTTGTGGGTTCGATTCCCACGGCGGGCCAGTAAAAAAAAAGAATCTATGAAATGTATGTATTCACTACTGTAAGTCGCTCTGGATAAGAGTGTCTGCTAAATGACTAAAATGTAGCAGAACGACACTCCAGAGGGCATAATTGAAATCACTACTAGGTTGAAACCATCCTCTAATAATTTTCAGAGGAAGTCCAAGCGTTTTTTCCTGCCACCCCACCCACCCACCCCACACAAATAGACACCCACAGACACGCACACACGCCCCTCCTCTCTCATGTGTTTTATCATAACAGCTGTTTCTTGTTGTCAATCTCCCATCTTCATGAACTGCCAACATATGAAATGCCAACATATGAATGCCAACATATGAAATGCCAACATATGAATGCCAACATATGAACGACAACATATGAACGCCAACATATGAAATGCCAACATATGAAATGCCAACATATGAATGCCAACATATGAATGCCAACATATGAATGCCAACATATGAATGCTAACATATGAATGCCAACATATGAATGCTAACATATGAACTGCTAACATATGAACTGCCAACATATGAATGACAACATATGAATGCCAATCGGACAGTGAATATAAAAGCCAACATAGGATCCTGATAATAAACAGTTCTAAAATGCCAGGCCCACGCCAACAATCCCATATTACTAGCTTTCCCCAGACATCTGAAAAATCATTTTCTTGGGGAGGCTTGGAGGGTTGTTGCTTTGTGGCTGCTAAGATCTCAGGCAGGATTTTAACTGTTGGAGTTGATTTGAGTTTAAAGAAGGTCCTATTGGCTTTCTCAGCTATTTTCTGAAGATTAGTTATTATCGTGCGTGGAAAACGAATTGATGTGGTGTCTTTGCATGTGGGGGTTACCACCGCTGCCTCCTCTAGGCTACTGCCCTTCCTGATGCATCAACAGACCATCTAAACAGGAATCTCCCTGCTAAATCTATCAACACATAACACTCAAATGTACACACTTGTCAGTCAGAACAACCCAATTTGCAAACACACAAGTTGCCATGACAAAAACCTCCAGCCCTCCATTTGTTTTTGATGCTCTGTCTTTCTTTCTTTCTTTCTTTCTCTCTTTCTTTCTTTCTTTCTTTCTTTCTTTCTTTCTTTCTTTCTTTCTTTCTTTCTTTCTTTCTTTCTTTCTTTCTTTCTTTCTTTCTTTCTTTCTTTCTTTCTTTCTTTCTTTCAGATAAAGATGTACTTTGAGCTTGAGCCTTTAGCCAGGGTCAAAATATGAATCATGGATGGCAGTCCGACAGACAACATGGTGGGGTGGGATTTATAAAAACTCTATCAATCACCGTGGGCGACAGCTGCGTCTGACACGGTTCTGTCCTGCACGCCAGCCTAATGCCTTCCAACTGTCTGTCTGTGAAGACCCCTCCCTGTCTGACAACCCAGGATCCCCTGGACCCCCAACTTACCCAGACCCCCATCCTACTCCTGACCCCTCAACCTACCACAGACTCTGGCTGATTGACAGGCTGGGTGAAAGTAAAAAAAAAAAAAAGTTTTGATAAAAGTTTAATACATTTGAAACCCTATTTCACTGGACATCCATGTGGTCCTACGACCCCTTCCTGATCTGCCCTGGGGCATGGGATGCTCCAATTAATAATCAAATGTATTTATAAAGCCCTTCTTACATCAGCTTATGTCACAATGTGCTGTACAGAATCCCAGCCTAAAACCCCAAACAGAAAGCAATGCAAGTGTAGAAGCACGGTGGCTAGGAAAAACTCCCTAGAAAGACCAAAACCTAGGAAGAAACCTAAAGAGGAACCAGGCAATGAGGGGTGGCCAGTCCTCTTCTGGCTGTGCCGGGTGGAGATTATAACAGGACATGGCCAAGATGTTCAAATGTTCATAGATGACCAGCAGGGTCAAATAATAATAATCACAGTGGTTGTCGAGGGTGCACTTTAGTTTACTGTCCTTCCTGATCTGCCCTGGGGCGTGGTAGGCTCCACTCTAGGCTACTGCCTGTAACTCCTTCCCATTCACAAATTCCCAGCCCCTCAGTGTGAGGCAGCCCCCCACAGATTCCTCTCCCTCCCTGGCCCTGATAACAGAGCTTTTCCCGGCCTTGTCCCAGTGGGATGTGATTTCTGCATGCACGAGATTAAAGATAAACAGAGCGACCTGGCTCCCAAAGTGGAACCTGCTGCTCTAGTGAGGCTCCACCAACACCAGCCCCAACACTGAGGTGAGGCTCCACAAACACCAGCCCCAACACTGAGGTGACGCTCCACAAACACCAGCCCCAACACTGAGGTGATGCTTTACAAACACCAGCCCCAACACTGAGGTGACGCTTTACAAACACCAGCCCCAACACTGAGGTGATGCTTTACAAACACCAGCCCCAACACTGAGGTGACGCTCCACCAACACCAGCCCCAACACTGAGGTGATGCTTTACAAACACCAGCCCCAACACTGAGGTGAGGCTCCACAAACACCAGCCCCAACACTGAGGTGACGCTCCACAAACACCAGCCCCAACACTGAGGTGACGCTCCACCAACACCAGCCCCAACACTGAGGTGACGCTCCACCAACACCAGCCCCAACACTGAGGTGATGCTCCACCAACACCAGCCCCAACACACTGAGGTTAACGCTCCACCAACACCAGCCCCAACACTGAGGTGACGCTCCACCAACACCAGCCCCAACACTGAGGTGATGCTCCACAAACACCAGCCCCAACACTGAGGTGACGCTCCACAAACACCAGCCCCAACACTGAGGTGACGCTTTACAAACACCAGCCCCAACACTGAGGTGACGCTCCACCAACACCAGCCCCAACACTGAGGTGACGCTCCACCAACACCAGCCCCAACACTGAGGTGACGCTCCACCAACACCAGCCCCAACACTGAGGTGACGCTCCACCAACACCAGCCCCAACACTGAGGTGACGCTTTACAAACACCAGCCCCAACACTGAGGTGACGCTCCACCAACACCAGCCCCAACACTGAGGTGACGCTCCACCAACACCAGCCCCAACACTGAGGTGATGCTCCACCAACACCAGCCCCAACACACTGAATTGACGCTCCACAAACACCAGCCCCAACACTGAGGTGAGGCATCACAACGTAAACACGAGCGGGCCGGCCGACAGACCACCGCATCACAGCTATTAGCCACGGCTGTTCTGTTGTTGTTGTTGTCTCAGTGACGGGGTGACGGGGTGATATACCGGGAAACCAAGAGGAGACCCAGGGTTAATAAAGAGGAGTTTCCTCTCTATGCATGTCAAAACCCAGCACCACCTTCCCACGCAAACACACACATGTACACACCCCTTTTTAAAACAAACGCAATGTTGAAAGCTTGAAAAAAATGTAAACAGACAAAATAATTAACCAAATGATTGTCCAAGCCCTTCTCCACATAACTTCTCCACATTGCGTCTCCAAGATGAATCTCCACATAGCTTCTCCACACAGCATCTCCACATAGCATCTCCACATAGTCTCTCCACATAGCTTCTCCACACAGTTTCTCCACATAGCTTCTCCACAAGCTTCTCCACATGGCTTCTCCACACAGCTTTTCCACACAGCTTCTCCACAAGCTTCTCCACGTAGCTTCTCCACGTAGCTTCTCCACGTAGCTTCTCCACACAGCTTCTCCACAAGCTTCTCCACATAGCTTCTCCACATAGCTTCTCCACGTAGCTTCTCCACATATCATTTCCACATAGCATCTCCACATAGCTTCTCCACACAGCTTCTCCACACAGCACCTCCACATAGCTAAGCTAAATAAAACTTTTAGATTGATGTTTTGATACTCCTGATACTGTATCCATCCCTAGCTCTACCCTCGTTTAGGAAGAATCTGAGGCCAAACGTAACAAAATAGTGTTTACAGAGTCCCTAAATACCAGATCAGTGGTGGATGAGGAATTAGGTGGTTCCTGTTTCATAGCAAAACATTTCTAATGAATCATTTATTTACGGTATCGCTGCCAGCACTGTGTTATCTGACACACACACACACACACACACACACACACACACACACACACACACACACACACACACACACACACACACACACACACACACACACACACACACACACACACACACACACACACACACACACACACACACACACACACACACACACACAGAGTTGCTCTAGGGGATCCCTTTATGTCTGACCGACTGATGATGAATGATGGAGAGATTCCATGAGCCTTGCATAGCTGTCTGTGACAAGGAGTTGTGGTTGAGGTGTCTGTGGCAGGGAGTTGTGGTCGAGGTGTCTGTTGCAGGGAGTTGTGGTCGAGGTGTCTGTGGCAGGGAGTTGTGGTCGAGGTGTCTGTGGCAGGGAGTTGTGGTCGAGGTGTCTGTGGCAGGGAGTTGTGGTCGAGGTGTCTGTGGCAGGGAGTTGTGGTCGAGGTGTCTGTGGCAGGGAGTTGTGGTCGAGGTGTCTGTGGCAGGGAGTTGTAGTCGAGGTGTCTGTGGCAGGGAGTTGTGGTCGAGGTGTACTTGTCGTCCTCAAAAGGGTCTTGACCTGATTGCAGTTCGGCGCCGTAACCAACTTCAGGAGGCAAATGCTCACCTTTGATGGCCACTGGCACGCTGGAGAAGTGTGCTCTTCACGGATTAATCACAATTTCTAATGTACCGGGCAGAAGGCAGACAGCGTGTGTGGCGTCGTGTGGACGAGCGGTTTGCTGATGTCAACGTTGAGAACAGAGTGCCCCATGGTGGAGGTGGGGTTATGGTATGGGCCCCATGGTGGAGGTGGGGTTATGGTATGGGCCCCATGGTGGAGGTGGGGTTATGGTATGGGCCCCATGGTGGTGGTGGGGTTATGGTATGGGCCCCATGGTGGAGGTGGGGTTTTGGTATGGGCCCCATGGTGGTGGTGGGGTTATGGTATGGGCCCCATGGTGGAGGTGGGGTTATGGTATGGGCCCCATGGGGGAGGTGGGGTTATGGTATGGGCCCCATGGTGGAGGTGGGGTTATGGTATGGGCCCCATGGTGGAGGTGGGGTTATGGTATGGGCCCCATGGTGGCGGTGAGGTTATGGTATGGGCCCCATGGTGGAGGTGGGGTTATGGTATGGGCCCCATGGTGGCGGTGAGGTTATGTATGGGCCCCATGGTGGAGGTGGGGTTATGGTATGGGCCCCATGGTGGAGGTGGGGTTATGGTATGGGCCCCATGGTGGCGGTGAGGTTATGGTATGGGCCCCATGGTGGAGGTGGGGTTATGGTATGGGCCCCATGGTGGAGGTGGGGTTATGGTATGGGCCCCATGGTGGAGGTGGGGTTATGATATGAGCCCCATGGTGGAGGTGGGGTTATGGTATGGAGCAGGCATAAGCTACGGACAACAAACACAATTGCATTTTACCGATGTCTATTTGAATGCACACAGATGCCGTCACACGATCCTGAGACCCATTGTCGTGTCATTCATCCGCCACCATCACCTCCTGTGCCTTCGGAGACTATTCACTTCGGAGACTATTCACTTCGGAGACTATTCACTTCGGAGACTATTCACTTCGGAGACTATTCACTTCGGAGACTATTCACTTCGGAGACTATTCACTTCGGACTATTCACTTCGGAGACTATTCACTTCGGAGACTATTCACTTCGGAGACTATTCACTTCGGAGACTATTCACTTCGGAGACTATTCACATCGGAGACTATTCACTTCGGAGACTATTCACATCGGAGACTATTCACTTCGGAGACTATTCACTTCGGAGACTATTCACTTCGGAGACTATTCACTTCGGAGACTATTCACATCGGAGACTATTCACTTCGGAGACTATTCACTTCGGAGACTATTCACTTCGGAGACTATTCACTTCGGAGACTATTCACTTCGGAGACTATTCACACTGCTTGACTTGTTCCAAATTTTTATTGTCTTTCGAAGTAACAAGGATTTAATTGTCATTTCCATGCCAACGATCTACAACAAAATACTCTGTAATGTCAAAGTGGAAGAACAATGTAAACGTTTGTAAAACATAAAAAAAAAAAAAAAACATGTTCAACCCCCATGAGTTAATACATGTTAGAATCCCCTTTGGCAGCAATTACAGCAGTGAGTGTTTCTGGGTAAATCTCTAACAGCTCTACACACCTGTATTGTGCAACATATGCCAATTATTCTTTTCAAAATTATTCAAGTTCTGTCGAATTGGTTGTTAATCATTTCTAGACAACCATTTTCAGGTTTTGCCATATATTTTCAATTATATTTAAGTCATAACTGTAACTCGGCCACTCAGGAACATTCACTGTCGTCTTGGTTAGCAACTCCAGTGTATATTTGGTCTTGTGTTTTAGGTTATTGTCCTGCTGAAAGGTGAATTCATCTCCCAGTTTCTGGTGGAAAGCAGACTGAACCAGGTTTTCCTCTAGGACTGTTCCTGTGCTTAGCTCCATTCCATTTATTTTTTTATCCTGAAAAACTCCCTAGTCCTTAACGATTACAAGCATACCCATAACATGATGCAGCCACCACCAATATAACACTTTGTATTCAGGGCAAAAAGTTAATTGCATATGTCTAATTTTTTGCAGATTTACTTTAGTGCCTTGTTGCAAACAGGATGCATGTTTTCATTCTGTACAGGCTTCCTTCATGTCACTCTGTCATTTTAATTTAATTAGTATTGTGGAGTAACTACAATGTTGTTGATCCATTCTCAGTTTTCTCCTGTCACAGCCATTAAACTCATGAAGCTGGTTGAAAGTCACCACTGGCCTCACGGTGAAATCCCCAAGCGTTTTCCCTCCTTTCTGGGAACTGAGTTAGGAAGGACGCCTGTATCTTTGTAGTGACTGGGTGTATTGATACACCATCTAAAGTGTAATAAATAACTCCATCATGCTAAAAGGGATATTCAATGTCTGCTTTCTTACATTTTTACCCATCTACCAATAGGTGCCCTTCTTTGCAAGGCATGGAAACCCCCCTGGTCTTCATGGTTGATTCTGTGTTTACAGATAATTATATGTGTGTGGGGTACAGAGATGAGGTAGTCATTAAAAAATCATGTTTAACACTATTGCTGCACACAGAGTGATTCCATGCAACTTATTATGTGACTTGTTAAGCACATTTTAACTCCTGAACTTATTTAAGCTTCCCATAACAAAGGGGTTAAATACTTACTGACTCAAGACATTTCAGCTTTTCATTTTGAATTAGTTTGTAAAATAAATAAGGTAGAACAACATAATTCCACTTTGACATTATGGGATATTTTGTATAGGCCAGTGACATTTTTTTTCTTCTTCAATTGAACCCATTTTAAATTCAGGCTGTAACACAATAAAATGTGGAACAAGTCAAGGGGTTGTGAATATTTTCTGAAGACCACACTGTACATTATTTGACTATTGAGTGTATAATTATTTTTAAAAAATGATGCTCTTCCCTTTGTTCCTCAATGGAAAAAAACACTTCTTCAAAACATCTCAATATGACTGAGGATCAAAAGTGTATTTAAATTCCACGTTTGTCAACATACCACTTGTCGCCCGAGTTGTCACCCCCCTTCTCCCCCCACGCCCCTCCCCCTCTCTCATCCCAGGACGTCAACTCATCAAAACACTAGGAAGCCAGATCTCTGTTTCAGACAAACATCACTCACTGTCTTTGTTTTCCCAGGGGAAGGAATCTCCTCTCCCTATCGCCTTCCAGCTGCTCCGTCCCATGGCAACGACAACAGAACATGTCAATCACAACCAAGGCCTCGCATTCTAAGGGCCCGGGGTTTGGGTTTCTATCAAGCTAACATATGGAATTGTTTTAAGACGGTTATACCAAGGATTGTTTAGTTATTTGATTCTGAATTTTAGAATCCTTAGTAAGTATAAACCAAATATATTAAACAATTATTTGACGAAACATTGAATTTGGCCTTAACGGCTATTTAGCCCATAGAAAACGCATTGAATACCATATTCGTGCAGGGAGAAACAGATAGTCACAATATACATCTAAAGGAAGTGAAGTCTGTTCTGAAGTGTCTGTCCTGTATCTGAGAGATATAAGATAAAGTAACCATATTTCGTGTTCGTGAGAGTCTCACCTTTCCAACCGTCATGTGCGTGTTGGTGAGAATCTCATCGATGGTGGGGCATAGCGTGTAGCCCAGACTGTTTCGGATGCTGGCAGACCGGCGGCTACTGACTTCAAAACAGATGTCTCTAGCTTTAACAGTCTGTGGCCCTGTGAGAAGGAGGTCCCGTGGTAGCCAGTCCGGCTCTCTTTAGCCCCTGTGAGAAGGGGGTTCTGTGGCAACCAGCCCCGCTCTCTATGGCCCCATGAGAAGCGAGTCCTATTGCAGCCAGCCAGACCAGTCTGTGGCCCTGTGAGAAGGGGGTCCCAGTGCAGCCAGCCAGACCAGTCTGTGGCCCTGTGAGAAGGGGGTCCCGTGGCAGCCAGCCAGACCAGTCTGTGAGAAAGGAGTTGAGAAGGCAGCGAGCCATGCTATCTGTGAGAATTTAAACGCAACATGTAAAGTGTTGGTCCCATGTTTCATGAGCTGAAAAAAAAAGATTACAGAATTTTTCTATACGCACAAAAAGCGTATTTCTCTCAAATGTTGTGCACAAATCTTTTTTACATCCCTGTTAGTGAGCATTTCTCATTTGCCAAGATAATCCATCCACCTGACAGGTGTGTGCAAATCAAGAAGCTGATTAAACAGCATGAACATTACACAAGTGCACCTTTTGCTGGGGAAAATAAAAGGCCAGCCTAAAATATGTCACACAACACAGATGTCCCACGGGGGACTGGTACGGAGAAAAAATGTATGAAATGTATGCATTCACTACTGTAAGTCGCTCTGGATAAGAGCGTCTGCTAAATGACTAAAATGTAAAATGTAAAATGTAACGTCACAAGTTTTGAGGGAGCTTGCAATTGGCTCGCTGACTGCTGGAATGACCACATGATCTGTTGCCAGATCATTTAATGATCATTTCTCTACCATAAGCCACTTGAAACTTTGTTTTAGAGAATTTGGCTGTACGTTCAACCGGCCTTACAACCGCAGACCACATGTACTGCATCGTGTGGGCGATCAGTTTGCTGATGTCAGCGTTGTAAACAGAGTGCCTCGTGGTGGAGGTGGGGTTATGGTATTGGGCCCCATGGTGGAGGTGGGGTTATGGTATGGGCCCCATGGTGGAGGTGGGGTTATGGTATGGGCCCCATGGTGGAGGTGGGGTTATGGTATGGGCCCCATGGTGGAGGTGGGGTTATGGTATGGGCCCCATGGTGGAGGTGGGGTTATGGTATGGGCCCCATGGTGGAGGTGGGGTTATGGTATGGGCCCCATGGTGGAGGTGGGGTTATGGTATGGGGCAGGCATAAGCTACGGACAACGAACACATTTCCATTTTATCATTGGCAATTTGATGGCACAAAAATACCGTGACGAGATCCTGGGGCTCATTGTGAAGCCCGTTTTTTTTAACGGTATCTGTGATCAACAGATACATTTCTGTATTCCCAGTCGTGAAATCCATAGTTTATGGCTTAATTTATTTATTTCAATTGACTGATTTCCTCATATGAGCTGTAACTCACCAATACCAATGAAATTGTTGCATGTTGTGTTTATATTTTCGTTCAGTATAATTTCAAAATAACTTCAGGATAAGACTATGTTACGTGGTTCCTGGCTCTTCCTCTCTCTCTCCCTCCCTCCCTGCCTCCATCCCTTCTTCCGTCCCTCCGTCCCTCCGTGTCTCTCTGTCCATCTCTCTCCATAGTGACTAACTCTATCTCTAGATCTAATGTAGCGTGGCAATGTATGCAAAGTAACAAACCACAGAAAATGAATCAATCGTTAATGTGGCTGTAAATATTTACTTGTCCCATTAAACCTCCCTCTAAACCAGAGTGTGTTGTGTTCGCTGTTGCCGTGTTGGCGCAAAACCAGGCTCTGTAGGTGGATTCGTTCTTGGAATACAAACAGTTTACAGAGGAAAGCGTCTGTGATGACGACACTATGTGGGGCAGCTTGAGGAGCTCTGAACACAAAACATATATTGTCAAAGAGAAAGCGAGAAAAAACATCTAGTACACAGTCACCATCTGGTAAACACCTGAACACAGTTACCATCTGGTAAACACAGTCACCATCTAGTAAACACCTGAACACAGTCACCATCTGGTAAACACCTGAACACAGTCACCATCTGGTAAACACCTGAACACAGTCACCATCTGGTAAACACAGTCACCATCTGGTAAACACATGAACACAGTCACCATCTAGTAAACACATGAACACAGTCACCATCTGGTAAACACCTGAACACAGTCACCATCTGGTAAACACAGTCACCATCTAGTAAACACATGAACACAGTCACCATCTGGTAAACACATGAACACAGTCACCATCTGGTAAACACCTGGACACAGTCACCATCTGGTAAACACCTGAACACAGTCACCATCTGGTAAACACATGAACACAGTCACCATCTGGTAAACACAGTCACCATCTGGTAAACACATGAACACAGTCACCATCTGGTAAACACATGAACACAGTCACCATCTGGTAAACACATGAACACAGTCACCATCTGGTAAACACCTGAACACAGTCACCATCTGGTAAACACAGTCACCATCTGGTAAACACCTGAACACAGTCACCATCTGGTAAACACCTGAACACAGTTACCATCTGGTAAACACCTGAACACAGTCACCATCTGGTAAACACAGTCACCATCTGGTAAACACCTGAACACAGTTACCATCTGGTAAACACAGTCACCATCTGGTAAACACATGAACACAGTTACCATCTGGTAAACACATGGACACAGTCACCATCTGGTAAACACCTGAACACAGTCACCATCTGGTAAACACATGAACACAGTCACCATCTGGTAAACACCTGAACGCAGTTACCATCTGGTAAACACAGTCACCATCTGGTAAACACATGAACACAGTCACCATCTGGTAAACACCTGGACACAGTCACCATCTAGTAAACACCTGAACCCAGTCACCATCTGGTAAACACATGAACACAGTCACCATCTGGTAAACACCTGAACACAGTTACCATCTGGTAAACACAGTCACCATCTGGTAAACACCTGAACCCAGTCACCATCTGGTAAACACATGAACACAGTCACCATCTGGTAAACACTTGAACACAGTCACCATTGAAACAATGGTTTGGTTTTGCAGATGGATGTCTGGTCCATTAATGGGAAGCAGCAGTAGACGGTTATAGCCGAGTATTAAAAATGATCAAATCTGTCCATTGATTTTCTACTTTTGAACAGACAGTACTATTTACACCCTGGTGCCATGTGACTCTGAATTAAATAGCTTTGATTATGAGACTGTTGTTTCACATGAACCTTTTGTTGATACAGAGTTTTCCATTTGCCGGTGAGCCTATGTTGAAGGGCTACAGATGGAAGAATAGGGTTAAGGTAGACAGCCTTGACCATGAAACAGAGATCGTGTCCTAATGGCATCCTATTGTCTATAAAGTCCTATAGGTCTATGATCAGAATAGGATGCTATTTGGGATACAGGCTATGTTTCAGTGCTACAGATGGGAGAATAGGATGCTATTTGGGATTCAGCCTATGTTTCAGTGCTACATATGGGAGAATAGGATGCTATTTGGGATTCAGCCTATGTTTCAGTGCTACAGATGGGAGAATAGGAGGCTATTCAGCCTATGTTTCAGTGCTACAGATGGGAGAATAGGATGCTATTTGGGATTCAGCCTATGTTTCAGTGCTACAGATGGGAGAATAGGGTTAATGTATGCAGCCCTGAGTTTGTGAGGGTTGGATAATTGTCAGAAGGTGGGTGTAGCTGGTGCATGAAGTCAGGCGCCGGAGAGCAGAATGAGTGAGCAACATACTTTACTCAAAATAAAGGCACTAGGTAAACATACACTTGACCAACAATAAATGGTAATCAATTACGCACGGGTGAAAACAGCACCCGTCGAAAACCAGCCATAACATACCGAATGAACATAGAAACAATCACGCACAACAACAGAGGGTTAAATACATGAGGAGAGGGACCGACATTGGCGGAAGTCGTGACAGTACCCCCCCCTTGACGCGCGGCTCCAGCTGCGCGCCATCACAGGCCTCGGGGACGACCCAGAGGGCGAGGCGCAGGGCAATCCGGATGGAGACGGTGGAACTCCGGCAGCATCGACAGATCTAGCACGTCCTCCATCGATCGAACTGCATACGCCGGGGCCCCCTCGATGTCCAGAGGGGGCGGAGGAATCTCCCGTACCTCAGACTCCTGGAGTGGACCAGCCACCACCGGCCTGAGGAGAGACACATGGAACAAGGGGTTAATACGGTAATCGAGGGGAAGCTGAAACCTGTAACAAACCTCGTTCAGTCTCCTCAGGACTTTGAATGGCCCCACAAACCGCGGGCCCAGCTTCCGGCTGGGCAGGCGGAGGGGCAGGTTTCGGTTCGAGAGCCAAACCCGGTCCCCTGGTGCAAACACCGGGGCCTCACTGCGGTGGCAATCTGCGCTTGTTTTCTGGCGCCTCACGGCCTGCTGAAGGTGCACATGAGTGGCGTCCCATGTCTCCTCAGCACGCCTAAACCAGTCGTCCACCGCAGGAGCCTCGATCTGGCTCTGATGCCAAGGCGCCAGAACCGGCTGGTACCCCAGTACGCACTGGAAGGGGGAGAGGTTAGTGGAGGAGTGGCGGAGTGGCAGAGCGAGTTCTGGGCCATCTCTGCCCAGGGCACGAACGCCGCTCACTCCCCCGGCCGGTCCTGGCAATAGGACCGCAGAAACCTGCCCACATCCTGGTTTACTCTCTCCACCTGCCCGTTACTCTCGAGGTGAAAACCTGAGGTAAGGCTGACCGAGACCCCCAGACGTTCCATGAACGCCCTCCAGACCCTTGCCGTGAGCTGGGAACCTCGATCAGATACTATGTCCTCAGGCGCCTCGTAGTGCCAGAAGACGTGTGTAAACAGGGCCTCCGCAGTCTGTAGGATTCGTAGGAAGACCGGGCAAAGGGAGGAGATGGCAGGACTTAGAAAACCACAACAACCAGGATCGTGGTGTTACCCTGTGAGGGAAGAAGATCCGTTAGGAACAGACACCCAGCTGGACATTGGAGAGAGTGGGCTCTGTGCGTAACGCCCGCTCGATGTCCGTGTCCAGCTCCGACACTACCGGTGCCACCAGGGAAGAGGCCGGGAGTATGGGGGTGTGATCCATGGGCCGCTCCTCTGTGTCATACATCCGGGACAGTGCGTCTGCCTTTGCGTTCTGGGAACCTGGTCTGTAGGATAGGGTGAAAATAAAACGGGTAAAAAACATGGCCCACCTTGCCTGGAGAGGGTTCAGACTCCTCGCCGCCCAGATGTACTCCAGATTGAAGTGGTCAGTCCAGATGAGAAAAGGGTGTTTAGCCCCTTCAAGCCAATGTCTCCACGCCTTAAAGGCCTTGATGACAGCCTACAGTTCCTGGTGCCCCACGTCATAGTTTCGCTCCGCCGGACTAAGCTTCTTCGAAAAGAAGGCACAGGGGCGGAGCTTTTGTGGCATACCCGAGCGCTGAGAGAGCATGGCTCCTATCCCAGGCTCGGACGCGTCCACCTCCACTATGAACGCCAAAGAAGGATCCGGATGAGCCAGCACGAAAGCCAAGGTAAACAGAGCCCTCAGCTGACTAAAAGCCCTGTCCACCTCAGCCGACCACTGAAAACGCACCGGTCCCCCCTTCAGCAGTGAGGTAATGGGAGCCACTACCTGACCAAAGCCCCGGATAAACCTCCGGTAGTAGTTTGCAAACCCTAGAAACAGCTGTACTTCCTTTACCGTGGTGGGAGTCGGCCAATTACGCACTGCTGAAATACGGTCACTCTCCATCTCTACCCCTGAAGTGGAAATGCGATACCCTAAGAAGGAGACGGACTGTTGGAAGAACAGACATTTCTCAGCCTTGACGTAGAGGTCATGCTCCAACAGTCGACCCTGCGCACCAGGGACACATGCTCAGCGCGTGTAGTGGAGTATATCAGGATGTCATCAATATACACCACTATTCCCTGCCCGTGCAGGTCCCTGGAAATCTCGTCTACAACGGCCTGGAAGACTGATGGAGCATTCATCAACCGTATGGCATGACAAGGTACTCATAGTGCCCTGAGGTGGTACTGAAAGCCGTCTTCCACTCGTCTCCCTCCCGTATACACACCAGGTTGTAAGCGCTCCTGAGATCCAATTTGGTGAAGAAGCGCTCCCCATGCATTGACTCAATCGCACTGGCTATGAGAGGTAGAGGGTAACTGTACCTAACAGTGACCTGGTTGATACCTCGATAGTCAATACACGGGCGCAGACCTCCATCCTTCTTCTTCACAAAAAAGAAACTCAAGGAGGCAGGTGAAGTGGAGGGCCGAATGTACCCCTGCCCAAGGGATTTGGAGACATATGTTTCCATAGCCGCCATCTCCTCCTGTGACAGAGGATACACGTGACTCCTGGGAAGTGCTGCGTCCACCAGGAGATTTATTGCACAATCCCCCCGTCAATGGGGTGGTAATGGAGTCGCCTTCTTTTTGGAGAAGGCAAGAGCCAAATCGGCATATTCGGGGGGAATGCGCACGGTGGAGACCTGGTCTGGACTTTCCACCGTAGTAGCACCAACGGAAACCCCTAAACACCTCCCTGAGCACTCCTGCGACCACACCGTGAGAACACTCCATTGCCATGAAACAGTGGGGTCATGACAGGCTAACCAGGGTAGGCCCAGCACCACGGAAAACGCAGGAGAGTCAATAAGGAAGAGACTGATTCTCTCCTTCTGACCCCCCTGCGTCACCATGCCCAGAAGAGCGGTGGCCTCCCTAATCAACCCTGACCCTAATGGTCGACTGTCTAAGGCGTGAACTGGGAAGGGCATAGCCACTGGAACAATGGGGATCCCTAAACTATGGGCGAATGCTCTGTCTGTAAAATTCCAAGCCGCACCTGAATCGACGAGTGCCTTATGCTGGGAATGTGGGGAAAACTCAGGAAACATGATATGCAAAAACAGGTGTGCAACTGAGGGCTCTGGGTGAGAATGTGCCAACTCACCTGGGGTGAGTCTAGAGTGCCCTGCCTGCTGCCTCGACCCCCAGTGGAACTAATTCAACACCGACCGGCAGTGTGCCCTCTGCGGCCACAGATGGTGCACCTCCCAGCTCTATAGGTATCGGAGCGGTGGTGCTGGGGGATGGAACCAACAGAGCCCGATCTGGATGTCCGCTGGTGGCCAGCAGGTTATCCAGCCGGATGGACAGGTCCACCAGCTGGTCAAATGTGAGGGTGGTGTCCCTGCAGGCTAACTCCCGACGGACATCCTCGCGCAAGCTGCAGCGATAGCGCTTGATCAGGGCCCTGTCGTTCCATCCAGCTCCGGCGGCCAGGATCCGAAAGTCCAGAGCAAACTCCTGGGTGCTCCTCGTCCCCTGCCGCAGGTGGAAGAGACGTTCACCTGCCGCTCTACCCTCGGGCGGGTGGTTGAAGACTGCCCGGAAACGACGGGTGAACTCCTCGAAGTGGTTCAGCATCGCATCTCCTTCCACCCACACAGCGTTGGCCCACTCCAGGGCTTTCCCCGAGAGGCATGAGATGAGGGCGGACACCCTCTCACGGCCCGAAGGAGCTGGGTGGACGGTCACCAGGTATAACTCCAACTGCAGCAGGAAACACTGGCAGCGGGCAGCCGTCCCATCGTACTCCCCGGGGAGTGCGAGGCGAATCCCACTGGAACCGGGTGCAGGGGGAACGAGTAGTGGAGGCCCCTGTTGTGCTGGTGGATGTGCTGGAGGGACTCCCTGTCTCTCCCAGCGGTCCATTGTTTGGATGACGTGGTCCATGGCGGCGCCGAGATGATGGAGCATCGCTGCGTGTTCCTGGATGCGCTCCTCTACCCCTATAACAGGGGCACCTGCTCCTGCTGACTCCATTTAAGGTGGGGTATTCTGTCAATGCTGGGTGTAGCTGGTGCATGGAAGTCAGGCGCAAGAGAGCAGAGATGAGTGGACAAAGCACTTTACTGAGGCAATATTTGAACAGAATGCAACCGCGTCACAAAAACAAATGCCCAAAGAACAAGTGAGGCAGCGCAAAGTACAAATACCAAGTATAAATTACTGGCTGCCACAAAGCACGGGTGTAAAACAAAACCCGGTGCAAACCAGCCGGAAGCCAAACTGACAAATGAACACACAGACATGGAGGGAACAGAGGGCTAAATACACATAGTGATTATGAGGAGATGTAAACCAGGTGTGCAGGAAAACAAGACAAAACAAATGGAAAACGAAAGGTGGAGAGGTGATGGCTAGAAGACCGGTGACGTCGACCGCCAAACGCCGCCCGAACAAGGAGAGGGACCGACTTCGGTGGAAGTCGTGACAGGAAGTTAATACTTGGTCGCAAATGGGTCTTCCAAATGGACAATGACCCCAAGCGTACTTCCAAAGTTCCAAAGTTGTGGCAAAATGGCTTAAGGACAACAAAGTCAAGGTATTGGAGTGGCCATCACAAAACCCTGACCTCAATCCTATATAAAATGTGTGGGTAGAACTGAAAAAAGTGTGTGTGAGCAAGGAGGCCTACAAACCTGACTCAGTTACACCAGCTCTGTCAGGGGGAATGGGCCAAAATTTACCCAACTTATTGTGGGAAGCTTGTGGAAGGCTACCCGAAACATTTGACCTGAGTTAAACAATTTAAAGGCAATGCTACCAAATACTAATTGAGTGCATGTAAACTTCGGACTCACTGGGAATGTGATGAAAGAAATAAAAGCTGGAATAAATCATTCTCTCTACTATTATAGTGACATTTAACAGTCTTAAAATAAAGTGGTGATCCTAGCTGACCTAAGACAGGCAGTTTTTACTAGGATTCAATGTCAGGAATTGTGTTTAAATGTATTTGGCTAAGGTGTATGTAAACTTCCGAGTTCAACTGTATGTGTACATGTATTTATATGTGTATGTATTTGTGTGTATGTATGTATGTATGTGTGTATGTATGTATGTGTTTATGTACAGTTGGAGGCCCCGGTGCACAACTGAGCAAGAGGACAATTGCATTAGAGTGTCTAGTTTGAGAAACAGACGCCTCGCTAGTCCTCAACTGGCAGCTTTATTAAATAGTACCCACAAAACACCAGTCTCAACTTCAACAGTGAAGAGGCGACTGGGATGCTGGCCTTCTTTTTATTTCTTTTTTATTTCACCTTTATTTAACCCTGATATCATCCACGGTACAGAAAGGTAATGTTACCATACTACCCTGATATCATCCACGTACAGAAAGGTAATGCCATCATACTAAAGGTACATTTATTTTTTTATTTTTTTAAAGTTCCTTTATTTAACCAGGTAGGCCAGTTGAGAACAAGTTCTCATTTACAACTGCGACCTGGCCAAGATAAAACAAAGCAGTGTGAACCAAACAACACAGAGTTACACATGAGATAAACAAATGTACAGTTAATAACACAATAGAAAAGTCTATATATACCATGTGTGCAAATGTCGTAAGATTAGGGAGGTAAGGCAAAAAAATAGGCCATAGTGGCAAAATATTTACAATTCAGCAATTAAACACTGGAGTGATAGATGTGCAGAAGATGAATGTGCAAGTAGAGATACTGGGGTGCACAGGAGAAAAAAAAGAACAATATGGGGATGAGGTAATTGGGTGGGCTATTTACAGATTGGCTGTGTGATTGGTAAGCTGCTCTGACAGCTGATGCTTATAGTTAGTGAGGGAGATATAGGACTCCAGCTTCAGTGATTTTTGCAATTCGTTCCAGTTACTGACAGCAGAGAACTGGAAGGAAAGGCGGCCAAAGGATGAGTTGGCTTTGGGGATGACTAGTGAAATATACCTGCTGGAGCACGTGCTACGGGTGGGTACTGCTATGGTGACCAGTGAGCTGAGATAAGGCGGGGCTTTACCTAGCAAAGACTTATAGATGACCTGGAGCCAGTGAGTTTGGCGACGAATATGAAGCGAGGGCTAGCCAACGAGAGCGTACAGGTTGCAGTGGTGGGTAGTATATGGGGCTTTGGTGACAAAACGGATGGCACTGTGATAGACTACATCCAATTTGCTGAGTAGAGTGTTGGAGGCTATTTTGAAAATGACATCGCCGAGGTCAAAGATCGGTAGGATGGTCAGTTTTACGAGGGTATGTTTGGCAGCATGAGTGATGGATGCTTTGTTGCGAAATAGGATGCCTATTTCGGCCTCTACTTGGCAGAGTTGCAAAGAAAACGCCATATCTCAGACTGGCCAATAAAAATAAAAGATTAAAGATGGGCAAAAGAACAGCATCCAAGGGTCGCTGCTTCACGGTTGACGTTGAGACTGGTGTTTTGCGGGTACTCTTTAATGAAGCTCCTAGTTTAGGACTTGTGAGGCGTCTGTTTCTCAAACTAGACACTCTAATGTACTTGTCCTCTTGCTCAGTTGTGCACCGGGGCCTCCCACTCCTCTTTCAATTCTGGTTAAAGCCAGTTTGCTCTGTTCTGTGAAGGGAGTAGTACAACAGCGCTGTACGAGATCTTCAGTGTCTTGGCAATTTCTCGCATGGAATAGACTTAATTTCTCACAACAAGAATAGACTGACACGTTTCAGACTAAAGGTCTTTGTTTTTCGCCATTTTGAGCCTGCAATCGAACCCACAATTGCAGATGCTCCAGATACTCAACTAGTCTGAAGAAGGACAGTTGTATTGCTTCTTTAATCAAGACAACAGTTTTAAGCTGTGCTAACATAATTGCAAAAGGGTTTTCTAATGATCAATTAGCCTTTTAAAATGATAAACTTGGATTAGCTAACACAACATGCCATTGGAACACAGGAGTGATGGCCTCTGTACGCCTATGTAGATATTCCATAAAAAAATCTGCCGTTTCCAGCTACAATAGTCATTTACAACATTAGCAATGTCTACACGGTATTTCTGATCAATTTGATGTTATTTTAATGGACCAAAAAAAAATATGTTCTTTCAAAAACAAGGACATTTCTAAGTGACCCCAAACTTTTGAACGGTAGTGTATTACATTTACATTTACGTCATTTAGCAGACGCTCTTATCCAGAGCGGCTTACAAATTGGTGCATTTACCTTATGATATGTATATATTTGCTAAATAAATATATGGGGATTGGAAGTGATGCAGACAATTACATTGATGGAAGCTACAATAGATATGCAATTTAAAGTTGATCTACCCCCTAAAAAAAGATATATAATTATACTCAGTTATGTTCAGCCCAATAATTGGCCACACCTGATCTTGGTGAGTTCTTGTTTTACTTTGAAATGGGGTCTGTTTGAGTAGCCTAAAATGAACAGCTTTGTATGTGTAATAAACATGGTATTTTAGCTCCATCCTTGGGGTGCAGTGAACTAATTCCATGGATAGAGAACAGAAGACTATAGGTTTGAATCTCACTAATTTGTGTCACAAGAAATGTTTTTGCATGATAAAGGCCTAACGGAAATTAATTCCCATGTCTCCTATTTGTGCTTGATGTTAAAAACAGTTAACAGTTATCAGTTGTACAATATCCTGCATTGGCATGTTAGCTGGTCATTTGTTAGTTCATGTTTAGCTACAGTGTATAGCTACAGTGTACAGCTACAGTATATAGCTACAGTGTACAGCAACAGTATATAGCTACAGTGTACAGCTACAGTATATAGCTACAGTGTACAGCTACAGTATATAGCTACAGTGTACAGCTACAGTATATAGCTACAGTGTACAGCTACAGTATATAGCTACAGTGTATACCTACAGTATATAGCTACAGTGTATAGCTACAGTGTATAGCTACAGTATATAGCTACAGTGTACAGCTACAGTATATAGCTACAGTGTACAGCTACAGTATATAGCTACAGTGTACAGCTACAGTATATAGCTACAGTGTACAGCTACAGTATATAGCTACAGTATATACCTACAGTATATAGCTACAGTGTATACCTACAGTATATAGCTACAGTGTACAGCTACAGTATATAGCTACAGTGTATACCTACAGTATATAGCTATAGTGTATAGCTACAGTGTATACCTACAGTATACACCTACAGTATATAGCTACAGTGTATACCTACAGTATATAGCTACAGTGTACAGCTACAGTATATAGCTACAGTATATACCTACAGTATATAGCTACAGTGTATACCTATAGTATATAGCTACAGTGTACAGCTACAGTATATAGCTACAGTGTACAGCTACAGTATATAGCTACAGTATATAGCTACAGTATATAGCTACAGTGTATAGCTACAGTGTATAGCTACAGTATATAGCTACAATGTATAGCTACAGTATATAGCTACAATGTATAGCTACAGTATATAGCTACAGTATATAGCTACAGTGTATAGCTACAGTGTATAGCTACAGTGTATAGCTACAGTATATAGCTACAGTGTATAGCTACAGTATATAGCTACAGTATATAGCTACAGTATATAGCTACAGTGTATAGCTACAGTATATAGCTACAGTGTATAGCTACAGTATATAGCTACAGTATATAGCTACAGTGTATAGCTACAGTATATAGCTACAGTGTATAGCTACAGTGTATAGCTACAGTGTATAGCTACAGTATATAGCTACAGTGTATAGCTACAATGTATAGCTACAGTGTATAGCTACAGTGTATACCTACAGTGTATAGCTACAGTATATAGCTACAGTGTATAGCTACAGTATATAGCTACAGTATATAGCTACAGTGTATACCTACAGTATATAGCTACAGTGTACAGATACAGTGTATAGCTACAGTATATAGCTACAGTGTATAGCTACAGTATATAGCTACAGTATATAGCTACAGTGTATAGCTACAGTGTATAGCTACAGTATATAGCTACAGTGTATAGCTACAGTATATAGCTACAGTGTATAGCTACAGTGTATAGCTACAGTATATAGCTACAGTGTATAGCTACAGTGTATAGCTACAGTGTATAGCTACAGTATATAGCTACAGTGTACAGCTACAGTGTATAGCTACAATGTATAGCTACAGTATATAGCTACAGTGTATACCTACAGTGTACAGCTACAGTGTATAGCTACAGTGTATAGCTACAGTGTATAGCTACAGTGATATAGCTACAGTGTACAGCTACAGTGTACAGCTACAGTGTACTAGCTACAGTGTATAGCTACAGTATATAGCTACAGTGTATAGCTACAGTGTATCTAGTGCTCATACGGTCAATATTCCTGTACCCCTTTGCTCAATTTGATTGTTTTTGTTTTGCCTCAAGATTCAGCATCTGGCCCTTCTTTTGTAAGGATCATCGTGGCCAATAAGAAAGTTGATCCCTGATTGCTATCAGAGTTCTAAACATATTACATTAAATTAGTTGACATCAAAACCTGTAGCTTGTTGAGATTTCAACCATTCCAACTCTGTAACTTGTTTGGCAGTATTAACGTGAGCAGTAAAAAAAAAAAAAAAACGTTTGTGTTCTGACGTCTCTCTGACTGGTGTTCTAGAGGCTTCAGATTCCCTTTCTTCTTTAAGGGGTTGAATCCCTTTTAACAGGTTTATTAAGTTCTTTGACAGGCGACGCATTTCAAGCAGCCTAAAATTTGTTGTCATATTATCATGTGTTGCCGAGCTGTCGTTAAAAATTAAAAAATGTAAAAAATTATTCTTAATTGACTTGCCTGGTTAAATAAAATTAACATATTTCAACATTGCAGTTGTAGTTTATTTTGCGTAGCTCATTGTGTTTTAAATATGAACTGGCTCATTTTAGAATTTGTACATTTTTATAAAGTCTAGGGGCTGTATTTGTCATTTTGGAGGTTGGGAAGATTTTTTGTTGTTGTTGTTGAGATATTAGCTAACAGTACAAAGGTGACAGTGGGGGCATTCCTGGCTGCATTCCTTCTCTCCTCTGTGTCTCTGGCTCTCTGGTTGATGTCTATACAGTGGTGGACAGACAGGCAGGCCAGCCGGTCTCTCCCAGTGTGGCTGTTTCACATACACAAGATTAAGTAGCTAAACTGACATCCAAGACCAATCGGGCCACCCAGGAGAGGCAGGGCTAGTGGAAGACCTGTCAGAGACACCCCCCCCCCCCTCCACCCCACTCCCCATTAATCTTCAAGCCTCTCCATCCCTGCTAACTCACATCTCCTTCAAACGGGACAGCCAGGCAGAGAGAAGTAGTGAAGTAACTCTCTTTTCTCTCTCTCTCTCTCTCTCTCTGTTTTTCTCCTTTCACAATCCGTCCAACCCATCGTTTAACTCTTTGGGGCACAATTCATCATTGCGGCATCGCCCCTTGTGTGCCGAGACCAGAGCTTCAAAGAACCGCTGGTAAATCCGTTAGGGATAGTTTTCTGTTCCCGCAGATCTGTTTTGTTGGATTTGTTAATTGGTTCTTCAGGGACTTGGTAGGCTAGTACTCTCTCCGTCCCCTTTAGTTAGGTCTTAGCCTATTTCAGGTGTTTTAAGTTTATGTATTTATTTGAAGAATTACAAAAAAAACTATTTATGACCCCCCAAAAAAAGACAAAGTATCCTAACATTTTTTTTTTCTTAAAACAATATGAGAATAAAATCTCTAACACTGACTATAGATATATAGATATAACTAACTATAGACATACCATTAACATGTCTTCTTATTAACAAAAGAAAAAGGAAAGTTTACACCTGATTCAACATGTATTATAACAAGTTGGCATGGAAGAATAAAGTGTCATTAAAATAGAAGTGTCATTTAGAGACAGATCAGGATGGACACTCCCCTCCATTCCTCAGCCCCCATCCAGCCCCTAACCCCAGTACACCCATTCTCACCCCAAAACCCAATACAAAAGCCTCTTCACTGATCAACTTTTACTTTGATCTCTTTTTAAGGGGGGGGGGGGGGGGGGGTTCCTAAGTTCCCCTTTCTTTCTCTGAAGGGGCAACAGACAGCCACGTCGGTCCAACCTGAAAACACAGTGAATGGATGGTGGCTAAAACAGAAAAGATGAATACAGGAACTGATAAGTAGCGTAAAATGGGTGTATGATGCTTTCAGTCCCACGAGAGCGGCTGCCTCTCTTTGGTGGAGGCCTGAGAGGAGAGGAGAGGAGAACCTTCTCACTTGGATCCTTTGAAGAGACCTGGAATTAAGCAACATAGCACACATCCTTTCTGCTATTTTTTTTGTTCTACCTCTCCTCTCTCTTTTTCTCTCTTGCTCAAGCCCCGTTTATACCTGGTTCTAACATGTGTCTTTTGTCTTGTGATTGTGATTTGTGATCTGATTGTGATTGGATCTTCCTGACCACCTCCAAAGGTAGTCAGGCGTGCATTGTGTCTGGATATCTTAGAAGTGTGGACAGATCTGGATGGTCAAAGCATTTAAATCATCATTAAATCATCACTTTATAAAATAATTGACAGGTGGCATCAACGTTTTAAAATAAATGCAATATGTTATTTTTAAGGAATCTCTGTCTCTTTCTGTCTGTCTGTCTTTCTCTGTCTGTCTCTCTCTCTCTGTCTTTCTGTGTCTGTCTCTCTCTGTCTCTCTCTCTGTCTCTCTCTCTGTCTCTCTCTCTGTCTCTCTCTCTGTCTCTCTCTCTCTCTCTGTCTCTCTCTCTCTCTCTGTGTGTCTCTCACTGTCTCTCTCTCTCTCTCTCTGTCTCTCTCTCTGTCTCTCTCTCTGTCTCTCTCTGTGTGTCTCTCACTGTCTCTCTCTGTGTCTCTGTCTCTGTGTCTATCTCTCTCTCTCTCTTTGTCTCTGTCTCTTTCTGTCTCTCTTTCTCTGTCTCGCTGTCTATCTGTGCTCTTTGTCTACGTCCTCTCTCTCTCTCTCTCTCTCTCTGTCTCTCACTCTTTCAATTTCAAATTCAAAATGCTTTATTGGCATGAAAAAACATTGCGTCAATAATGACAAAGCAACAATGTATACAATATACATTGTAATAAAATAATGAATAAATATAATAATAAGAAGAAATGGTAGTGAACAATAATACAAAACGTACAAAAATAAAATAACAGCAATAAAATGGTAACTGTCAATTCTAGAAATATAATACATGGAAAAACATGGAAAATGAAACTATAACTAATTTATAACTAATTGTCATCCTCACCAGTACATCAGTACTACAGCTACCATCATCATTACTACAACTACTACCACCACCATCACTAAACTGCTTTCATTACCATCACCCTACTACCCGTACCACTACTATTTGGAAAAATAATCACAACAACAATAATAATCACAACAACAACAATAATAATAATAATAACAATAATACTAATACTAAGTAAGTTACTGTTTACTATGCAGATGTTATTATTCAGTGTCCCTCAGGCTGTGGAAGGCAAATACATATTTGGCTGCAAGAGGAGCCATTGCTCCTTCGTCCATTAGTATTTTTAGTTTTTCCCTCTGGGTTTAATAAGTTAAACTGTGGAATTAATGTAGTAATTTCTATGAATAATGAATCTCTTGGTGAGGAATATTTCTCACAGTAAAGTGTATCTCCCTTCTCTATCTCTCTCTGTGTGTGTGTGTGTGTGTGTGTCTATCTCTCTATCTCTCTGTGTCTCTGTCTTTCTCACTCTGTCTCTCTACCAATTTTGATGCTGCACATATTGCCAATGTATATGCACAGTTGAAGTTGGAAGTGTACATACACTTAGGTTGGAGTCATTAGAACTCGTTTTTCAAACACTCCACAAAATTCTTGTTAACCAACTATTGTTTTGGAAAGTCAGTTAGGACATCTACTTTGTGCATGACACAAGTCATTTTTCCAACAATTGTTTACAGACAGATTATTTAACTTATAATTCACTTGTATCACAATTCCAGTGGGCCAGAAGTTTACATACACTAAGTTGACTGTGCCTTTAAAACAGCTTGGAAAATTCCAGAAAATGATGTCATGGCTTTAGAAGCTTCTGATAGGCTAATTCCTATAGAAAATGTGTGGGCAGAACTGAAAAAAGCGTGTGCGAGCAAGGAGGCCTACAAACCTGACTCTGTCAGGGGAAATGGGCCAAAATTCACCCAACTTATTGTGGGAAGCTTGTGGAAGGCTACCCAAAACATTTGACCCAAGTTAAACAATTTAAAGGCAATGCTACCAAATACTAATTGAGTGTATGTAAACTTCTGACCCACTGGGAATGTGATGAAAGAAATACGAGCTGAAAAAAAATCATTCTCTCTACTATTATTTTGGCATTTCATGAAATTAAAGTGGTTATCCTAACTGACCAAAGACAGGGAATTTTTACCAGGACTAAATGTCAGGAATTGTGAAAAACTGAGTTTAAATGTATTTGGCTAAGGTGTATGTAAACTTCTGACTTCAACTGTATATACAGTATCAGAGTTTGGACACACCTACTCATTCAAGGGTTTTTCTCTTTTTTTACTATGCCAAGAGTGTGCAAAGCTGTCATCAAGAAAACGGGTGGCTACTTTGAAGAGTATAAAATCTAAAAATATATCTTGATTTGTTTAATTATTTGTGATTAAACTATCGGTAGAGTGTAAAATGAGATGGAAACACCCTGACCATTTGATTTTTATTCGGTACATGAAAAAGAAAATTGTCATCACAAACTGATTTTTATAATCTGATTGGTGGAAAAATGCGCGTATGTTCTTTATGCTGATATTCACACAAAAATCTGTCGCCAATTGGCTGGAAACTTAGCTAATGATAATATTGCCCTTTTTAGTGTAAGAGCTGTTTAAAAAGATCGCTTGAAATGTCAACATGTTTTGTTGGGAGGGAGTTTTGGCGACATCACCAGGCGTTAAATTAGTTAATAAACCAATAAGTGTCACGTCCTAAAAGAGGTTATTTGTTATTATAGTTTGGCAGAGGTGTTTTTGTTTTGTGTTGTCGGGGTTTTTTGTGTATTGTTCTATGTTTTGTATTTCTATGTTCGTATTTCTAGTTGTTCTATTTCTATGTTAGTTTTGTGAATGACCTCCAATTAGAAACAGCTGGTTGTCGTTGCTTCTAATTGGAGGCCATATTTATATGGGTTTATTTTCTCTTGTGTTTATGGATGGTTGTTTCTTTGTATAGTCGTTGTACCTTACAGGACTGGCATTCATTTTCTGGTTTTGTTTCAGTGTTCACGGTCAAATAAAAATATAAGTATGGACACTTACCACGCTGCGTATTGGTCCAATATTTCTTACTCCTCATCTGAAGACGAAGATTATGACAATAAGAGAGATAGAGATGGAGTGTTGGCCTGCCTGGTGACATCACCAGGCAGATAAATTAGTTAATAAACCAATAAGAAAGAGAGTTCCAAAACCTCTCTGCCAATTAGGTCGATTTAATAGCGTTGCTCCTTCATCACTTTTCCATAAAGCTATAAATTGTGCTTTCAAAGGGGCGTGTATATGGGTAAATTAGTACATTGCGTTGGTAAATGAACAGTTATTACTTTGCGGGGGTACTTGGGTCTGGATTGACTATCGGAGCAGAGCTAACATATGGAATTGTTTTAAGATGGCCATATGGAATTGTTTTAAGATGGCCGTACCATGGATCATTTAGGGGTTTGATTTTGAATTTTACAACCTCTTTATATTGAAATATTGAATTTGGCCTTTACTAGCATAGCCCGTAGAAACTCATTGAATAACACATTCATAAATGTCGAAAACAACAGTCAAAAAATGTATTATAAAGAATAAAGTTTTGAAGTGTCTATCCTTTATCTAGTGGTTATAAGAAAGTTTCGGAAATATTTTAGTTATTTCGGACACACATTTAACCCTTTATTTTTGTTAGCACAAAAAACGACCTCCGTACTTCCACTCATTTGTATGGGTTACCCTCAGATGAGTGACACTTGTGAACATCATCGTGAGAGTCTCACCTTTCCATAGAGTGGTCATATTCGTTTTTGTACCGTTCGGACGCCAGAGACATAAAAAAAACACATTTCTAGCTTAAAAACACAGATTTTGATGGGGATTTATTTCTTATGTAACTTAAATTGACACAGGTGCAGCAAGATACCCTTATTTAAAGAGTACATTTCATGAATAAACTGTTGTAGTTATTGTGAAACACGTCAATTCTGGTCTTCATTTCAACAGTTCGCTGCAAAAGTGATATATTTTGGTATTTTTGTATTTTTACACAGAGAGGCCAAAAAAAATGCTTCAATCAGTTTGGGGTTCCATTCACCAACCAAGAATTCACAAAACGGGACAAACAGCCAATTGAGATGCTGCATGCAGAATTCTGCAAAAAATATACTTTGTGTACAACGCAAAACGCCAAACAATGAATACAGAGCAGAATCAGAACTATACACACTAGTTATCAAAATCCTGAAAAAAGAGAGCTGTTCAATTCTACAACCACCTAAAAGGAAGCAGTATCCACACATTCCAAAACAAAGTGCTCACCTACGGAGAGATGAACCTAGAGAAGAGTCCCCTCAACCAGCTGGTTCTGGGGCTCTAATAACAAACACAGACACTCACAGAGCCACAGGACAGAAACACATTTCGATCCAACCACACTGGAAAGAATCAACCAAAAAAAAAAAAACAATAACACATTTTAAATGCTATCTGGCACTAAACAGAGTGTACACATTGGCAGAATACCTGACCACTGTGACTGAACCTAAATTAAATAGCAAAATGTGCCTACTCTGGTCTTGGTATGTGTGCAGCTAGCCAACAGCTTGCAGATACAGTGAGGGCTAGTCTACATGAGATTTTTATGGACAAGAGTGAGAAGATTTTTGTCAAGTCTAGTCTTGAATAACTTGTCCCTTAGTCAAGCATTGATCATCATGTTACCAGAATCAGATCCTCGATATTTATTGGAAAGGAGCATCAAGATTACCGTGCACTTACACCACCCTGTAAAGTTCATCATAACATCACATCATTGCATGACTCCAAGATTACTTCGATATGATGGTTATTATATAAAAATGTGTCCATGAAGTCGTTTTTCAACGCCATTTCTTGCATAATTAATTTTAGAAAAGGATCCCTCCATGTTCGACGAACAAATTATCTGTCTGTTTCCATCACAGCTGCTGTGATTTGTTTTTTTTAAAATGGTGGATGGAAACGTTGTTAGTTTCTCAATATTTCTCAATATTAACCTTCTAGTGTTGAAATATTACCTACCTTCTCCCTTGCAATGGATAAGACCTAGCCAGTGCTAGACAGGGAAACCTCTGGAAACCCCTGGAAACCCCTGGAAACCTCTGGAAACCTCTGGAAACCCCTGGAATAGCCCTGGAATAGCCCTGGAATAGCCCTGGAAACCCCTGGAAACCTCTGGAAA
>NC_138314.1:47065000-47085000 GCF_965601325.2 Salmo salar
ACAATAACAGCTTTTTCCTCTTTTTTATTTATATATATTTGTTTTATTTCACCTTTATTTAACCAGGTAGGCTTGTTGAGAACAAGTTCTCATTTACAATTGCGGCCTGGCCAAGATAAAGCAAAGCCGTGTGACACAAACACAACAACACAGAGATACACATGGAATAAACAAACATACAGTCAATAATACAGTAGAAAAAGTATATATACAGTGTGTGCAAATGAGGTAGGATAAGGGGGATAAGGCAAAAAATAGGCCACAGTGGCGAAGTAATTACAATATAGCAATTAAACACTGGAGTGATAGATGTGCAGAAGATGAATGTGCAAGTAGAGATACTGGGGTGCAAAGCAGCAAAATAAATAAAAGCTGGTTTTTGATATAAATATGAACTTGATTGAACAAAACATGCATCTATTGTATAACATAATGTCCTAGGGTTGTCATCTGATGAAGATCATCAAAGGTTAGTGCTGCATTTAGCTGTGGTTTTGTTTTTTGTGACATTATATGCTAGCTTGAAAAATGGGTGTCTGATTATTTCTGGCTGGGTACTCTGCTGACATAATCTAATGTTTTGCTTTCGCTGTAAAGCCTTTTTGAAATCGGACAGTGTGGTTAGATAAAGGAGAGTCTTGTCTTTAAAATGCTGTGAAATAGTCATATGTTTGAAAAATTGAAGTTTTTGTATTTTTGAGGAATTTGTAATTCGCGCCACGCCTATCATTGGATATTGGAGCAGGTGTTCCGCTAGCGGAACGTCTAGATGTAAGAGGTTAAAGATAAACTTCTCCGTAATGCAACCGCTGTGTCAGATTTCAAAAAGGCTTTATGGCAAAAGCACAACATGCGATTATGTTAGGACAACGCTAGCCACAGAAAACCATACAGCCATTTTCCAGCCAAGTAGAGGTGTCACAAAAGTCAGAAATAGCGTTAAAATGTATCACTTACCTTTGATGATCTTCATCTGATCCCAGGTCTCCATGTTAGACAATAAATGTTTTTTTTGTTCGATAAAGTTCATCTTTATGTCCAAATTCCTCATTTTTGTTTGCGTGTTTAGTTCAATAATCCAAATGCACAAGGCGCGCTCACAAAGTCCAGACGAAAAGTAAAAAAAGTTCCATTATAGTTCATAGAAACATGTCAAACGATGTACATAATCAATCTTTAAGATGTTTTTATCATAAATCTTCAATAATATTTCAACCAGACAATTCCTTTGTCTTTAGAAAGGAAAGGGAACGGAGCTCGCGCTCACGGCCGTGCGCGATAAACAACTCAAGGCTTTCAGCCAGACCCCTGGTTGAAACAGCTCTTATTCGCTCCCCTTTCACAGTAGAAGCCTGAAACAATGTTCTAAAGACTGTTGACCTCTAGTGGAAGCCTTAGGAAGTGCAATCTGACCCCATAGACACAGTATATTGGATAGGCAATCACTTAAAAAAAACTACAAACCTCAGATTTCCCACTTCCAGGTTGGATCTTTCTCAGGTTTTTGCCTGCCATATGAGTTCTGTTATACTCACATACATTATTTTTAACTTCTATGGGCTAGGTGGGACACTTGCGTCCCACCCAAGTCAACAGCCAGTGGAATCGCGTGGCGCGAAATACAAATACCTCAAAAATGTTTCTCAAACATATGACTATTTTACACCATTTTAAAGATAAGACTCTCGTTAATCTAACCACATTGTCCGATTTCAAAAAGGCTTTACAGCGAAAGCAAAACATTAGATTATGTCAGGCGAGTACCCTGCCAAAAATAATCACACAGCCACTTTCAAAGAAAGAAAGAAAGAAAGCATATATGTCACAAAAACCAAAACCACAGCTAAATGCAGCACTAACCTTTGATAATCTTCATCAGATGACACTCCTAGGACATTATGTTATACAATACATGCATGTTTTGTTCAATCAAGTTCATATTTATATCAAAAAACAGCTTTTTACATTAGCATGTGATGTTCAGAACTACCATACCCAGCGAAAACTTCCGGTGAATTTACTAAATTACTCATGATAAACATTCACAAAATACATAACAATTATTTAAAGAATTATAGATACTCAACTCCTTTATGCAATCGCGGTGTCAGATTTTAAAATAGCTTTTCGGCGAAAGCACATTTAGCAATATTCTGAGAACATAGCTCGGCCATCACGGCTAGCTATTTTGACACCCACCAAGTTTGGGACAACCTAAACTCAGAATTACTATTAGAAAAATTGGATTACCTTTGCTGTTCTTCGTCAGAATGCACTCCCAGGACTTCTACTTCAACAACAAATGTTGTTTTGGTTCCAAATAATCCATAGTTATATTCAAATAGCTCCGTTTTGTTCATGCGTTCAGGTCACTATCCGAAGGGTGACACGCAAGCGCATTTCGTGACAAAAAAAATCTAAATATTCCATTACCGTACTTAGAAGCATGTCAAATGCTGTTTAAAATACATTTTTATGTGATTTTTCTCAGGTTTGTTGCCTGCCATATGAGTTCTGTTATACTCACAGACACCATTCAAACAGTTTTAGAAACTTCAGAGAGTTTTCTATCCAAATCTACTAATAATATGCATATTCTATCTTCTGGGCCAGAGTAGTAACCTGTTTAAATTGGGTACGTTTTTCATCCGGCCGTGAAAATACTGCCCCCTAGCCCCAACAGGTTAACATAGTGTCCAAAGAAGGGCCAGAAGTATACAGAATGGTGTCATCTGAGTAGAGGTGGATCAGAGAATCTCCATCAGCAAGAGTGACATCGTTGATGTATACAGAGAAGAGAGTTGGCCCGAGAATTGAACACTGTGGCACCCCCATAGAGACTGCCAGAGGTCCGGACAACAGGCCCTCCAATTTGACACACTGAACTCTATCAGAGAAGTAGTTGGTGAACCAGGCGAGGCAGTCATTTGAGAAACCAAGGCTGTTGAGTCTGCTGATAAGAATGTGGTGATTGACAGAGTCGAAAGCCTTGGCCAGGTCAATGAATACGGCTGCACAATATCGTCTCTTGTCGATGGTGGTTATGATATCGTTTAGGACCTTGAGCGTGGCTGAGGTGCACTCATGACCATCTCTGAAACCAGATTGCATAGTGGAGAAGGTATTGTGGGATTCAAAATGGTCAGTAATTTGTTTGTTGACTTGGCTTTCAAAGACCTTAGAAAGGCAGGGTAGGATAGATATAGATCTGTAGCAGTTTGGGTTTAGAATGTCTCCCCCTTTGAAGAGGGGGATGACCGCGGCAGCTTTCCAATCTTTGGGAATCTCAGACGATACGAAAGAGAGGTTGAACAGGCTCGTAATAGGGGTTGCAACATTTTCGGCAGATCATTTTAGAAAGAGAGTGTCCAGATTGTCTAGCCCGGCTGATTTGTAGGGATCCAGATTTTGCAGCTCTTTCTGAACATCAGCTATCTAGATTTGGGTGAAGGAGAAATGGGGAGGCTTGGGCAAGTAGCTGTGGGTGGTGCAGGGCTGCTGACCAGGGTGGAGGTAGCCAGGGGGAAAGCATGGCCAGCCATAGAAAAATGCTTATTGAAATTCTCAATTATCGTGGATTTATCAGTGGTGACATTGTTTTCTAGCCTCAGTGCAGTGGGCAGCTGGGAGGAGGTGTTCTTATTCTCCATGGACTTTACAGTGTCTCAGAACTTTTTAGAGTTGGTGCTACAGGATGCACATTTCAGTTTGAAATAGTTAGCTTTAGCTTTCTTACGGCCTGTGTATATTGGTTCCTAACTTCCCTGAAAAGTTGCATATCACGGGGGCTATTCAATGCTAATGCAATACGTTATAGGATGTTTTTGTGCTGGTCAAGGGCAGTCAGGTCTGGAGTGAACAAAGGGCTGGTTGTTCCTGGTTCAAATTTTTTTTTGAATGGGGCATGCTTATTTAAGATGGTGAGGATGGCACTTCTAAAGAATAACCAGGCATCCTCTACTGACGGGATGAGGTCAATATCCTTCCAGGATACCCGGGCCAGGTCGATTAGAAATGCTGATGATCCATCCTCAGTTTTCTCAGTCCATGCTGCAGGCCAAAGACTTCAATCTTGGTTTCATCAGACCAGAGAATCTTGTTTCTCCTGGTCTGGTAGTCTTTAGGTACCTTTTGGCAAACTCCAAGCAGACTGTCATGTGCCTTTTACTGTGGCTTCTTTCTGGCTACTCTACCATAAAGACCTGCTTGGTGGAGTGCTGCAGAGAAGGTTCTCCCATCTCCACAGAGGAACTCTAGAGCTCTGTCAGAGTGAAATACGGTATTTTTGTTTTTATATTTAATACATTTGCAGAAATATCTAAAAACCTGTTTTTGCTTTGTCAGTATGGGGTATTGTGTGTTGATAGATTTTATATATAGGCTGTAACGTAACAAAATGTGGTAAAAGTCAAGGGGTCAGAATATTTTACGAATTCACTGTACATGGCCCCTGATCCACCTGGCGTAGGCCTATTAGCGTGAAATACATGGCCCCAGGAACCACCTGGCGTAGGCCTATTAGCGTGAAATACATAGCCCCAGGAACCACCTGGCGTAGGCCTATTAGCGTGAAATACATAGCCCCAGGAACCACCTGGCGTAGGCCTATTAGCGTGAAATACATGGCCCCAGGAACCACCTGGCGTAGGCCTATTAGCGTGAAATACATAGCCCCAGGAACCACCTGGAGTAGGCCTATTAGCGTGAAATACATGGCCCCAGGAACCACCTGGCGTAGGCCTATTAGCGTGAAATACATAGCCCCAGGAACCACCTGGAGTAGGCCTATTAGCGTGAAATACATGGCCCCAGGAACCACCTGGAGTAGGCCTATTAGCGTGAAATACATAGCCCCAGGAACCACCTGGCGTAGGCCTATTAGCGTGAAATACATAGCCCCAGGAACCACCTGGCGTAGGCCTATTAGCGTGAAATACATAGCCCCAGGAACCACCTGGCGTAGGCCTATTAGCGTGAAATACATAGCCCCAGGAACCACCTGGCGTAGGCCTATTAGCGTGAAATACATGGCCCCAGGAACCACCTGGCGTAGGCCTATTAGCGTGAAATACATAGCCCCAGGAACCACCTGGAGTAGGCCTATTAGCGTGAAATACATAGCCCCAGGAACCACCTGGCGTAGGCCTATTAGCGTGAAATACATAGCCCCAGGAACCACCTGGCGTAGGCCTATTAGCGTGAAATACATAGCCCCAGGAACCACCTGGAGTAGGCCTATTAGCGTGAAATACATGGCCCCAGGAACCACCTGGAGTAGGCCTATTAGCGTGAAATACATAGCCCCAGGAACCACCTGGAGTAGGCCTATTAGCGTGAAATACATAGCCCCAGGAACCACCTGGAGTAGGCCTATTAGCGTGAAATACATAGCCCCAGGAACCACCTGGAGTAGGCCTATTAGCGTGAAATACATGGCCCCAGGAACCACCTGGCGTAGGCCTATTAGCGTGAAATACATAGCCCCAGGAACCACCTGGCGTAGGCCTATTAGCGTGAAATACATAGCCCCAGGAACCACCTGGAGTAGGCCTATTAGCGTGAAATACATAGCCCCAGGAACCACCTGGAGTAGGCCTATTAGCGTGAAATACATGGCCCCAGGAACCACCTAGAGTATGTATGGGATCTTTTATTTCAGCTCATGAAATGTGAGACCAACTCTTTGCATGTTGCGTTTATATTTAACTTCATTGTAATAACGCCACCCTACAGTCTTCACTTCTCCGCCAAAAGTTTTTTCTTTCATTTTTTTACATGAAGGGATTCTCCCACAAGAGCACACATGCTCTGTTACCCATCTCCTCTGTTGTTACCCATCTCTGCTGTTGTTACCCATCTCTGCTGTTACCCATCTCTGTTGTTACCCATCTCTGCTGTTGTTACCCATCTCCTCTGTTGTTTCCCATCTCTGTTGTTACCCATCTCTGCTGTTGTTACCCATCTCTGTTGTTACCCATCTCTGTTGTTACCCATCTCTGCTGTTGTTACCCATCTCCTCTGTTGTTTCCCATCTCTGTTGTTACCCATCTCTGCTGTTGTTACCCATCTCTGCTGTTACCCATCTCTGTTGTTACCCATCTCTGCTGTTGTTACCCATCTCCTCTGTTGTTTCCCATCTCTGTTGTTACCCATCTCTGCTGTTGTTACCCATCTCTGCTGTTGTTACCCATCTCTGTTGTTACCCATCTCCTCTGCTGTTACCCATCTCCACTGTTGTTACCCATCTCCTCTGTTGTTACCCATCTCCTCTGTTGTTTCCCATCTCTGTTGTTACCCATCTCTGCTGTTGTTACCCATCTCTGTTGTTACCCATCTCCTCTGCTGTTACCCATCTCCACTGTTGTTACCCATCTCCTCTGTTGTTACCCATCTCCTCTGTTGTTTCCCATCTCTGTTGTTACCCATCTCTGCTGTTGTTACCCATCTCTGCTGTTACCCATCTCTGTTGTTACCCATCTCTGCTGTTGTTACCCATCTCCTCTGTTGTTACCCATCTCCTCTGTTGTTACCCATCTCTGCTGTTACCCATCTCTGCTGATGTTATCCATCTCTGCTGTTGTTGCAGTCAGACTCATAAAATAATTATATAAAATAATCTCAATAGAATGCAAACTCCACCTAGCTAGTTTCAATGTATGGATTTCATTATACAAATCATGTAAATTTAAATTTAAATGTAAATCAGACTTTAATTGTTGAGACAAGTTTCTTTCTAACACCTCTGAAATGCTTGGCTAAAACACCTTATGTTAGAATTATGATCCTATCAGGAAAACAGTAAATGGCTGGCTTCATGGGACAGGTTAAGAAAACAATAATTTCTTATAAAATCTATAAATATATTTTATATAACATCCCTGTTTCAGACAGTTTAAGCTACTCAATTTTTTTTAAATAAAAAAATGAAAGCTTAGTTTAAAAAAATTATAATTTAACCTTAAAATAATAGTCCAACAAATGTATGCAAATCTGAAAATCGTGATTTTATGTTGCCTAGCTAGGTTTTGAAGAAGAAAAAAAATGAAAAAAAATACAGACAATTAGTTAACATACCTTGACCTAAATGAAACACAAAGACCTCGAGCACAATTAGCCTGGTCCCTGGTGGTGCAGGATTGGAGGGGCTATAATCTCTGGATATAAAATATATGCATATTTCTGGTTGGTCCAACTGAAGCTCATTCAGCACCCTATAGAGAACCTGGTCCAATTCTTCTGGGAATTAGCAAACAAGCGATGGGAAGTCGGCGACAAAACCAAGGCAAACCTCCCAGCACGCCGGCCACAGCCACCCAAGACTGGAGGGCCTTCCAGGGCGCTCCCCTTTCAATACAAGACTTTCACACATTTCAATGGCCATTGCAACTTCAAAGAATCACATTTTCATCATTGTCTGTCATCTGCCAGTTGATTTGTATAAAGGGGGCCTTTTGCATGAACGCCACACAAAAGCCGGCGGCAGAGCTAGGCTAACTGGCTGCACAGCTAACTGGCTACAGAGCTAACTGGCTACAGAGTTAACTGACTGCACAGCTAACTGGCTGCACAGCTAACTGGCTACAGAGCTAACTGGCTACAGAGTTAACTGGCTGCACAGCTAACTGGCTACAGAGCTAACTGGCTACAGAGCTAACTGGCTGCACAGCTAACTGGCTGCACAGCTAACTGGCTACAGAGCTAACTGGCTACAGAGTTAACTGGCTGCACAGCTAACTGGCTGCAGAGCTAACTGGCTACAGAGTTAACTGGCTGCACAGCTAACTGGCTGCACAGCTAACTGGCTACAGAGCTAACTGGCTACAGAGTTAACTGGCTGCACAGCTAACTGGCTACAGAGCTAACTGGCTACAGAGTTAACTGGCTGCACAGCTATCTGGCTGCACAGCTAACTGGCTGCAGAGCTAACTGGCTACAGAGCTAACTGGCTACAGAGTTAACTGGCTGCACAGCTATCTGGCTGCACAGCTAACTGGCTGCAGAGCTAACTGGCTACATAGCTAACTGGCTGCACAGCTAACTGGCTGCACAGCTAAGTAGCACCCCACAACAGTCCAACAGACAGCTAGCTAAACCTGATCAATTAAAGGCTGCTATATCACTACAGCTCGTTTGACTGAAACAACAAACTTTAACCCACATTAGGTTTAGACCAGATAGTGTTTAATCACATCCTCTCACACTCATAAAACCACAACAAAATAAAACAAAACAAAAAAGAAGAGGGAAGTGGAGAGAGAAAAGGAGAGAGAGGAGGAGAGATAGGTAGAATGAAGAGGAGAGAAAGGGAGCGGGAAAAGGAGAGGGAAGAGGAGAGAAGGGGAGAGGGAAGATGAGAGGGAAGAGGAAAGAAAGGGAGAGGGAAAAGGAGAGAGAAGAGGAGAGAAAAGTGGAGAGAAAGGGAGAGGGAAGAGGAGAGAAAAAGGAGAGGGAAAAGGAGAGAGAAGAGGAGAGAGAAGAGGAGAAAAAGGGAGAGGGAAAAAAATAGAGAAAAGGAGAGAGAAGAGGAGAGGGAAGATGAGAGAAAGGGAGAGGGAAGATGAGAGAAAGGGAGAGGGAAGAGGAGAGAGAAGAGGAGAGAAAGGGAGAGGGAAGATGAGAGAGAAGAGGAGAGAAAAGTGGAGAGAAAGGGAGAGGGAAGATGAGAGGGAAGAGGAGAGAAAGGGAGAGGAAAGATGAGAGAGAAGAGGAGAGAAAAGTGGAGAGAAAGGGAGAGGGAAGATGAGAGAGAAGAGGAGAGAAAAGTGGAGAGAAAGGGAGAGGGAAGATGAGAGAGAAGAGGAGAGAAAAGTGGAGAGAAAGGGAGAGGGAAGAGGAGAGGGAAGAGTAGAGGGAAGAGGAGAGAAAGGGAGAGGGAAGAGGAGAGAGAAGTGGAGAGAGAAAGAAAGGTTGAAGAGATATTGGTCCTTATTTCCGGTTGCCCTATCTAATTAACCTTAACTATTCCCACAGAGCTGAGCATAACAGAGTACTTTCAGGAGGAGGTTGAGGGGGAGACAGGAGAGGTAGGGGCGATGGTTCATGACACAATAACAGACTGGAGGGACAGTGTGAGAGCGAGAGAGAGGGAGGAGACATCAAAACAAAGCAGGCCAGATCTCTTTTTGGTATTAGCAGCAGTGACAAAACATCAAATATGGTAAAGGTTCTCTGCCACAGAGCGGTGCTTGCCTATAGAGTAGTTAGTAGACTAGGTCTAGACTGAGATGTTGCCTATAGAGTAGTTAGTAGACTAGGTCTAGACAGAGATGTTGCCTATAGAGTAGTTAGTAGACTAGGTCTAGACAGAGATGTTGTCTGTAGAGACAGAGATGTTACAGTGATGTTTTTTGGAAACGGTAGGCTGTCAGTACTGATTGAAAGCATTTTGAACTGTTCAATCAAAACATCAAGACATTTCTCCCAGCCTGATGTAATGGATCAGTGTTCTGGGGAGAAAAAGAAAAGGCTAGGCCTAAATCCTTTCAGATACTGAGATGGGGATTTTCAAAAAGATTTAAAAAAATAAAAAAAATAAAAAAAAAACATTGTTTGGCAGACGTTGTTTGTGCTAAATTGAACATTGTGTCCTAACAAAGTACAACTAAAACCCTGTCAAAGCACTAACACATGTTTGCTATTCTTCCCCACATGTTAAGGTTTAACAAATGCTGAAAGATTTGAAGTCATTTAATCAAGCAAGTAGCAGTGAAAATAGTACATTATTGGACATGGTTTATAAGTTGTCTGACAGGGATAAACAGTACATTATTGGACATGTGGTTTATGAATCCTGGATAAAAAAAAATACATATATTTAGTTGAGTGAAGACAGATCAATTACAGGTTGCATCCAAAATGGCATACTATTCCCTTGGTAGTGCACTATTTTTGACCAGGGCCCATAGTCTAACATAGTGCACTATATCCTGGGACACACAGAGTAGTTGTTCTATTGTTGGTCCAGGACACTCGCCTGACAACGAAAATCAAATCAAATTGTATTTGTCACATGCACCGAACACAACAGGTGTAGTAGACCTCACAGTGAAATGCTGAATACAACAGGTGTAGTAGACCGTACAGTGAAATGCTGAATACAACAGGTGTAGTAGACCTCACAGTGAAATGCTGAATACAACAGGTGTAGTAGACCTTACAGTGAAATGCTGAATACAACAGGTGTAGTAGACCTCACAGTGAAATGCTGAATACAACAGGTGTAGTAGACCTTACAGTGAAATGCTGAATACAACAGATGTAGTAGACCTTACAGTGAAATGCTGAATACAACAGGTGTAGTAGACCTCACAGTGAAATGCTGAATACAACAGGTGTAGTAGACCTCACAGTGAAATGCTGAATACAACAGGTGTAGTAGACCTTACAGTGAAATGCTGAATACAACAGGTGTAGTAGACCTCACAGTGAAATGCTGAATACAACAGGTGTAGTAGACCTCACAGTGAAATGCTGAATACAACAGGTGTAGTAGACCTCACAGTGAAATGCTGAATACAACAGGTGTAGTAGACCTTACAGTGAAATGCTGAATACAACAGGTGTTGTAGACCTCACAGTGAAATGCTGAATACAACAGGTGTAGTAGACCTCACAGTGAAATGCTGAATATAACAGGTGTAGTAGACCTTACAGTGAAATGCTGAGTTACAAGCCCTTAATAATAACCAACAATTCAGTTTAAAGGAAACATAACTGTTAAAAAAGTATTTACTAAAATAAACTGAAGTAAACAATAAAAAAAATGTCATAAAAAATATAAAATAAAGAAAAACAGCTCATCCTGAATTGAATTACGCTGCTCTATCGATTATCGATCGCTCCATACATTCAGTTTAAAATGGCAATACTAGAAGTTGTTTGTGCTGACGTCAAAATGAGGGGCGTTGTACAAAACAAATTGACCAGCCGAGAAGAAATGCTCAATGGGCGTGGCTCCTGGTTGGAGCGATGTGGATGGGTAGCCAGGCTACCGGGATCCTGAACGGTTGTTCTGTAGTGTCTTAGTGGTCCAAGTGGAGACACACAGAACCCTGATTGGTTGTTCTGTAGTGTCTTAGTGGTCCAAGTGGAGACACACAGAACCCTGATTGGTTGTTCTGTAGTCTCTTAGTGGTCCAAGTGGAGACACACAGAACCCTGATTGGTTGTTCTGTAGTCTCTTAGTGGTCCAAGTGGAGACACACAGAACCCTGATTGGTTGTTCTGTAGTCTCTTAGTGGTCCAAGTGGAGACACACAGAACCCTGATTGGTTGTTCTGTTGTCTCTTAGTGGTCCAAGTGGAGACACACCGAACCCTGATTGGTTGTTCTGTTGTCTCCTAGTGGTCCAAGTGGAGACACACAGAACCCTGATTGGTTGTTCTGTAGTCTCTTAGTGGTCCAAGTGGAGACACACCGAACCCTGATTGGTTGTTCTGTTGTCTCCTAGTGGTCCAAGTGGAGAAACAAGGAAGTTAGCATCTTTTGGTCCATCCGGCTAAAAACAATGATGTTCATACCGGTATGTATAGTTGAGTTTAAACATCAATCGCAACTGTGGTTGGACCGCGACACTGAGCCATCAGCGATTGTTCTGAGGTCTCTCAGTGGGCCCAAGAGTAGACAGAAGTGCATTCCTCCTGGTTGCAACATCAACGGGACCACAGTGGAGAAGGTGAAAAGCTTCAAGTTCCTCGGCGTACAAATCTCTGACAATCTGAAATGGTCCACCCCACACACAGACAGTGTGATGAATAAGGCGCAACCTTAAACCATAAGTTATGCACGATGCACAAAGGTACTTTTATGAATACATACTAAAGCAGTAGCATCCCAGAAAACAACGCATCAGATATTCTCATTCTCATACCCATTGTCCGGGAATAGTAGCAAAAAAAATTATAAATAATAATAGTCTAGACTTTTTATGATATGCTTGCATACATTAGTAAAGAAGCTAGGAGGGCTGTCGGCGTAACAGAGAAGGGTACAATGCCTCAGGCACAAAGAGTCTGATTGTGGCTGGAATGTGGTCTGTTCCCAGGAGGACTAGAGAGCGCCGGCACAAAGGGAAAACCAGCACGGAGAGAACTTTTCTTCTGGCATGTACAGGAAGCAAAATGAGAACTATGAAGTTTGACACCTACTATTCACAGGCTCCTACAATACCTTACTCTGCAGACAGAGCAGACAAGAGTCCCATGCAGGCTTAAGAGAGGGGCCAAGGAGAAAGGAAGGACTGGCAAAGTCTCCGTCATCTGAAAGCGTGTCCATATTTCTGACACCTCAGAGGTCAATGCTACTTGGAGGATAAAGAGCGATTGGGAGAATGGTGGAGTGGAGCTGGTGGGAGACTGGTGGAGTGGAGACTGGTGGAGTGGAGACTGGTGGAGTGGAGACTGGTGGAGTGGAGATTGCTGGAGTGGAGACTGGTGGAGTGGAGACTGATGGAGTGGAGACTGATGGAGTGGAGACTGGTGGAGTGGAGCTGCTGGAGTGGAGACTGGTGGAGTGGAGAGTGGTGGTGTGGAGCTGGTGGGAGACTGGTGGAGTGGAGACTGGTGGGAGACTGGTGGAGTGGAGACTGGTGGAGTGGAGACTGGTGGAGTGGAGACTGGTGGAGTGGAGCTGTTGGAGTGGAGACTGGTGGAGTGGAGAGTTGTGGTGTGGAGCTGGTGGGAGACTGGTGGAGTGGAGACTGGTGGGGTGGGGCTGGTGGTGTGGAGCTGGTGGAGTAGAGACTGGTGGAGTGGAGACTGGTGGAGTGGAGACTGGTGGAGTGGAGACTGGTAGAGTGGAGCTGGTGGTGTGGAGCTGGTGGAGTAGAGACTGGTGGAGTGGAGACTGGTGGAGTGGAGAGTGGTGGAGTGGAGACTGGTGGAGTGGAGACTGGTGGTGTGGAGCTGGTGGAGTGAAGACTGGTGGAGTGGAGAGTGGTGGTGTGGAGCTGGTGGGAGACTGGTGGAGTGGAGACTGGTAGAGTGGAGCTGGTGGTGTGGAGAATGGTGGAGTGGAGAGTGGTGGAGTGGAGAGTGGTGGAGTAGAGACTGGTGGTGTGGAGCTGGTGGAGTGGAGACTGGTGGTGTGGAGCTGGTGGAGTGGAGCTGGTGGAGTGGAGCTGGTGGAGTGGAGACTGATGGAGTGGATAATGGTGGAGTGGAGACTGGTGGAGTGGAGAATGGTGGAGTGGAGACTGGTGGAGTGGAGACTGGTGGAGTGGAGACTGGTGGAGTGGATAATGGTGGAGTGGAGACTGGTGGAGTGGAGAATGGTGGAGTGGAGACTGGTGGAGTGGAGACTGGTGGAGTGGAGACTGGTGGAGTGGATAATGGTGGAGTGGAGACTGATGGAGTTGAGCTGGTGGAGTGGAGACTGGTGGAGTGGAGACAGGTGGAGTGGAGACTGGTGGAGTGGAGCTGGTGGAGTGGAGACTGGTGGAGTGGAGACTGGTGGAGTGGAGACTGGTGGAGTGGTGCTGCCGAGTGGCTGGCTGGGTTGCTGGTGTGGGTCCGCCGAGGCTGGCTGGCTGGCTGGAACGGCGCTTCTGAATGTTGAGTACTAGCTGGTCCTCTCAAAGCTAAACTACAGAGATCAGGAGTGGAAGATTTCAGTGTCAACCAGGGGTGAAAAAACGTTTGGGAGTCTGGTTGTAACTGAGCATAGCTGCAGAAGCAGGCAGGGTTTGTATGTTCCGTCAAAACAGCAGAAGCAAACAGGATGTGTATGTTCTGTTATAACAGCAGGCAGGCAGTCTATGTTCTGTTATAACAGCAGGCAGGCAGGCAGGCGGTCTATGTTCTGTTATAACAGCAGTCAGGCAGGCGGTCTATGTTCTGTCATAACAGCAGGCAGGCAGGCAGTCTATGTTCTTTTATAACAGCAGTCAGGCAGGCGGTCTATGTTCTGTCATAACAGCAGGCATGCAGGCGGTCTATGTTCTGTTATAACAGCAGGCAGGCAGGCGGTCTATGTTCTTTTATAACAGCAGTCAGGCAGGCGGTCTATGTTCTGTCATAACAGCAGGCAGGCAGGCGGTCTATGTTCTGTCATAACAGCAGGCAGGCAGGCGGTCTATGTTCTGTCATAACAGCAGGCAGGCAGGCGGTCTATGTTCTTTTATAACATCAGAGGCAGGTAATCTGTTTATGTTCTGTCATAACAGCAGAGGTATGCAGGCAGTCTATGTTCTGTTATAACAGCAGAGCCAAACAGAGGCAGGCAGGTTGTGTATGGGCCTTGCTCCTCGACGAAGGCCTGTTGATGAGCGGAGGTAACATGAGAGAGAGAAGGTCTGTGGTTTTACGCTGTTGCTCCTGAATTAATCTGATAAAACAAACAAGAAACCACCAGGTAGGTAACTCGTCACACCCTTTTTCCTGAGGTGGGCAATGTGGGAAAATACAAATTTAAAACGAATTAGCTCAAATTAACCCACTGTGCTGTGTATGTGACTGAACATTTGGGTTTTTCCTTAGGGTTGCAAAATTCAGGTAATTTCCCTTGTTGGGAGATTCCTGGAATAAGCAGGAAATTCAGATTCAAATCCATTCTCCCAATTGGATTTCTGGAAAACCCGAGGAAATGTTGGTAAAGTTACCAAAGCTGTTCAACCCTACCCTTCTTCTTACAAACACCTTGTCAGTTTGTCCTGATCCCCCAACTGAATGATCCCTTCTCTCTATAAGTTATTGACCTACAGTTTATAGGCCTACAGTTTAGCTGCCTGTCGTTTGAACTGGCTAAGCGTTTAACAACTCAATGACAAGATCTAAAATAGCCAGTAGATATTCTACCTGATAGCAATTGAAGGTCTAGACCAAATGGACAGGAAATGTCGCGATATGTGTGGCTCATAAAGTGGTAAAGAATATACAGTCGTGGCCAAAAGTTTTGAGAATGACACAAATATTAATTTCCACAAAGTTTGCTGCTTCAGTGTCTTTAGATATTTTTTTCAGATGTTACTATGGAATACTGAAGTATAATTACTAGCATTTCATAAGTGTCAAAAGGTTTTTATTGACAATTACATGAAGTTGATGTAAAGAGTCAATATTTGCAGTGGTTGACCCTTCTTTTTCAAGACCTCTGCAATCTGCCCTGGCATGCTGTCAATTAACTTCTGGGCCACATCCTGACTGATGACAGCCCATTCTTGCATAATCAATGCTTGGAGTTTGTCAGAATTTGTGGGTTTTTGTTTGTCCACACGCCTCTTAAGGATTGACCACAAGTTCTCAATGGGATTAAGGTCTGGCGAGTTTCCTGGCCATGGACACAAAATATCAATGCTTTGTTCCCCGAGCCACTTAGTTATAATTTTTGCCTTATGGCAAGGTGCTCCATCATGCTGGAAAAGGCATTGTTCGTCACCAAACTGTTCCTGGATGGTTGGGAGAAGTTGCTCTCGGAGGATGTGTTGGTACCATTCTTTACTCATGGCTGTGTTCTTAGGCCAAATTGTGAGTATGCCCGCTCCCTTGGCTGAGAAGCAACCCCACACATGAATGGTCTTAGGATGCTTTACTGTTGGCATGACACAGGACTGATGGTAGCGCTCACCTTGTCTTCTCTAGACAAACTTTTTTCCGGATGCCCCAAACAATCGGAAGGGGATTCATCAGAGAAAATGACTTTACACCAGTCCTCAGCAGTCCAATCCCTGTACCTTTTGCAGAATATCAGTCTGTCCATTATGTTTTTCCTGGAGAGAAGTGACTTATTTTCTGCCCTTCTTGACACCAGCCCATCCTCCAAAAGTCTTCGCCTCACTGTGCGTGCAGATGCACTCACACCTGCCTGCTGCCATTCCTGAGCAAGCTCTGTACTGGTGGTGCCCCGATCCCGCTGCTGAATCAACTTTAGGAGACGGTCCTGGCGCTTGCTGGACTTTCTTGGGCGCCCTGAAGCCTTATTCACAACAATTGAACCGCTCTCCTTGAAGTTCTTGATGATCCGATAAATGGTTGATTTAGGTGCAATCTTACTGGCAGCAATATCCTTGCCTGTGAAGACCTTTTTGTGCAAAGCAATGATGACGGCACGTGTTTCCTTGCAGGTAACCATGCTTGACAGAGGAAGAACAATGATTCCAATCACCACCCTCCTTTTGAAGCTTACAGTCTGTTATTCAAACTCAATCAGCATGACAAAGTGATCTCCAGCCTTGTCCTCGTCAATACTCACACCTGTGTTATCTTGTTATGGATAGGGGGCAGTATTTTCACGGCCGGATAAAAAACGTACCCGATTTAATCTGGTTATTACTCCTGCCCAGAAACTAGAATATGCATATAATTAGTAGCTTTGGATAGAAAACACTCCAAAGTTTCTAAAACTGTTTGAATGGTGTCTGTGAGTATAACAGAACTCAAATGGCAGGCCAAAACCTGAGAAGATTCTGTACAGGAAGTACCCTGTCTGACCATTTCTTGGCCTTCTTTGTCATCTCTATCCAAAACAAAGGATCTCTGCTGTAACGTGACACTTTCTAAGGCTCCCATAGGCTCTCAGAAGGCGCCAGAACGTTGAATGATGACTTTGCAGCCCATGGCTGAAAAACAGTAGCGCATTTGGTAAGTGGTCGATCTGAGAACAATGAGACGGGTGCGCGCGTGCACGTGAAGAGTCCATTTTAGATTATCAATCTTTGAACGAAAACAACGACTCCCGCTTGGAATATTATCGCTATTTTATGAGAAAAATCGCATAAAAATAGATTTTAAACAGCGTTTGACATGCTTCGAAGTACAGTAATGGAATATTTTGAATTTTTTTGTCACTATACGCATCTGCGCGTCACCCTTCGTTACCCTTCGGATAGTGTCTTGAATGCACGAACAAAACGCCGCTATTTGGATATAACTATGGATTATTTGGAACCAAACCAACATTTGTTGTTGAAGTAGAAGTCCTGGGAGTGCATTCTGACGAAGAACAGCAAAGGTAATAACATTTTTCAAATAGTAAATCTGAGTTTGGTGAGTACCAAACTTGGTGGGTGTCAAAATAGCTAGCCCGTGATGGCGAGCTATCTACTCAGAATATTGCAAAATGTGCTTTCACCAAAAAGCTATTTTAAAACCGGACACCGCGATTGCATAAAGGAGTTCTGTATCTATAATTCTTAAAATAATTTTTATGTTTTTTTGTGAACGTTTATCGTGACTAATTTAGTAAATTCACCGGAAGTGTTCGGTGGGAATGCTAGTTCTGAACGTCACATGCTAATGTAAAAAGCTGGTTTTTGATATAAATATGAACTTCATTGAACAAAACATGCATGTATTGTATAACATAATGTCCTAGGAGTGTCATCTGATGAAGATCATCAAAGGTTAGTGCTGCATTTAGCTGTGGTTTTGTTTTTTGTGACATTATATGCTAGCTTGAAAAATGGGTGTCTGATTATTTCTGGCTGGGTACTCTCTTGACATAATCTAATGTTTTGCTTTCGTTGTAAAGCCTTGTCTTTAACCTCTCTAGGGCAGGTGGCACCAAATCGTCCCACCTACGTAACAGCCAGTTGAATCCTGTGGCGCGATTTTCAAATACCTTAGAAATGCTATTACTTCAATTTCTCAAACATATGACTATTTTACAGCTATTTAAAGACAAGACTCTCGTTAATCTAACCACACTGTCCGATTTCAAAAAGGCTTTACAATGAAAGCAAAACATTAGATTTTCACTTAATTATTCAATATATTGTGTAAGTTATAGAAAAGCATTGACTAATGTCTACATTGGTTTGTATAAATACTAGATGACTGACAGGAGGCAGCCATCTTGGTACACCTCCTTAATTATTTTATATATTGTGGAAGTTATAGAAAAGCATTAACTAATGTCTACATAATTTTTTTTGCCACGTTTATTCTATTACAAACACCGTAATGCATACTTTAAATTATATTATCATAGCTAAATATTTAAAAAGTATATATTTTTGTTACTGTCCCAACTACAACAAAACATGTCATTTTGTCCCTGAAACATTGAATTGAAATACTGTAGAATCCCATTCATTCCTATGGATGACTGCGCCTACGGGGAGTACCAATATGGCCGACCGGTGACTTCAAAACCTCTCTATGGCCAATACATATTAATTAGCATTCCAGGGTTTATATAGGTCATTGGTTAGAATCAAAGTGAGGGGCCAAGGGCATGTCCTTACTGAACTGATGACATCGCCTATCATTTGTCCACTTCATGGGCTGCGGTTCAAATGCCCCCCCTATTCACTATATAGTGCACTACTTTTGACCAGGGCCCTGTAAGTAGGGCCCTGTATGAGGAATAGGGGGGGGGGGGGCATTTGGGATACACACCTGGTCCGAGTCCATTAAAGATGGAGATGATTCAAGGAAGACTTGGGTACAAAGCTCCACTTAAACGTACAATGTACTACCATTCTGAGCGTTCATGCAGTAAACCTAATATTACCTTTCTTCTATCCTCGAGTTCCATCCTCTGTCTTCACAATATAATCTGTGAAGACAGAGTGTTAGGGAGTAGAGCAGTCCATACTGTAGGGTAGAGAGGACTCAGAAGGAGTTAGAATAGCAATCCGTACTGGAGGGTAGAGAGGAATCACAAGGAGTCAGAAGAGGACTTGAAAAGCAAAAAGTAGAAACTAAGACTTCTCCACCGCATGCAGAATCACTTAGTGAAAGAATTACTGAAAACAGCACTCACAACCACACTGAAAACTGCACTGACAACTACACTGAAAACAGCACTCACAACCACACTGACAACTACATTGAAAACAGCACTGACAACTACACTAAAAACAGCACTGACAACTACACTGAAAACAGCACTGACAACTACACTGAAAACAGCACTGAAAACCACACTGAAAACAGAACTGAGAACAGCACTGAAAACAGCACCGAAAACACCACTGACAACTACACTGAAAACAGCACTGACAACTACACTGAAAACAGCACTGACAACTACACTGAAAACAGCACTGACAACTACACTGAAAACAGCACTGACAACTACACTGAAAACAGCACTGAAAACCACACTGAAAACATCACTGAAAACAGCACTGGAAACAGCACTGGAAACAGCACTGAAAACAGCACTGACAACTACACTGAGTTCAGCACTCAGTTCATTATTATGACTTAGTAATCCATCTGAACAACTGAGGAAAAACTCCTTGCTCTATGTACCAGTATCATCATCCAATCTAACCAGGAGTTCCAGGAGAGAAACAAAACGAAAGGGAAACTATGACGTTTACCACATTTTAATGTCTCTGGGTATTTCCTGCCCCCCTCTACTTTCTGTTCGTCAGTGAGGGGAAGCCAGTAGCCTACATCGTCTTCACTCTAAAGCCTACAGGGAGCTTCGTTTGGCCATCTATGACACAGAGTGGCTACGAGCAGGATGTTACGGGTTGGGGGGGGGGGGCTGGTCGGTGAGGCCGGTGGGCCCTTCGACAGACACGCGGTTTGAGAATACACTACCCTTTTAGGCTGGGTTTCTGTATAAGCACATTGTGACATCTGCTGATGTAAAAAAAAAAAGGCATTATAAACACATTTGATTTGATTAATTTAGCTCTGCGTGCATATGACCAGATCCCTGATACCAAACCACCAGCGAGGGGTTAGGAATGGTTGGGTTGGGTTAGGAAGGGTTGGATTAGGAAGGGTTGGGAAGGGGTGGGTTATGAAGGGTTGGGTTAGGAAGGGTTGGGTTAGGAATGGTTGGGTTAGGAAGGGTTGGGTTAGGAAGGGTTGGGATATGAAGGGTTGGGATATGAAGGGTTGGGTTAGGAATCGTTGGGTTAGGAAGGGTTGGGTTAGGAAGGGTTGGGTTAGGAAGGGTTGGGTTAGGAAGGGGTGGGTTAGGAAGGGTTAGGAAGGGTTGGGATATGAAGGGTTGGGTTAGGAATCGTTGGATTAGGAATCATTGGGTTAGGAAGGGTTGGGTTAGGAAGGGTTGGGAGGGGTTGGGTTAGGAAGGGTTGGGTT
>NC_138314.1:47090000-47275000 GCF_965601325.2 Salmo salar
ATCATACATCCAGTTCTGTGAGGATACTGTCATTAACACAAAAACTGTCAGAGTGTTTCCCAACAACAAGCCCTGGGTGGCTAAGGACTTGAAAATGTGCCTAAATGAAAATAAGTTTGCTTCCTGGAAGGAGTTCCTAATGCTGTAAAGGAAATAATGACGCTGTAAAGGAGATACTGATGCTGTAAAGGAGATACTGATGCTGTAAAGGAGATACTGACGCTGTAAAGGAGATACTGATGCTGTAAAGGAGATACTGATGCTGTAAAGGAGATACTGACGCTGTAAAGGAGATACTGATGCTGTAAAGGAGATACTGATGCTGTAAAGGAGATACTGATGCTGTAAAGGAGAAAGAAAATGAATTCAGGTCTAAAATGTGGAAAGCTAAAAAGGTCTTGAAGGATAAAGTGGAGCAGAGGTTCTGTCCAGCCAATCCAAGACAAGCATGGGAGGGGCTAAATGCAATGATGGGAAGAGGAAGGAAAAGAGAATAACATTGCAGACTGTTTATTCTTTGTAAACCACCTTAACTGTTTTTATGGAAGATTTGACACAGACGATTTTAAAGACGAATGTAAACAAATATGTGGTAGCATTTCCAAATCCTCTCCTGTCCAGATAACACCGGGCCCAGACAGACGACGGGGCAAAGTACTGAAGGTCTGCAACGACTAGCTCAAGGGAGTCTTCACACGACTGTTTCAACTCCTGCTTAGCACCTGTAAAGTGCAAAACTCCTGGAAGGTGTTGACCATCGTACTGGTGCTTATGAAGTCAGCGGCCAAATCACCAAATTACTTTCAACCTGTGGCCCTAACGCAACTTCTGGCCAAACGCATAGAAAGGGTTGTCCGTAAGCACATTACCCTGTCCATAACAGATCAACTGTAGCCGTTACAGTTTGCCTATAAGGCACAGAGGGGGACTGAGGATGCTACCTTGGTGAGCATGGTGGCTAGTCACCTTCAACATGCTACATCAGATCATCACAGAGGGGGACTGAGGATGCTACCTTGGTGAACATGTTGGCTAGTCACCTTCAACATGCTAAATCAGATCATCACAGAGGGGGACTGAGGATGCTACCTTGGTGAAGATGGTGGCTAGTCACCTTCAACATGCTAAATCATATAATCACAGAGGGGGACTGAGGATGCTACCTTGGTGAGCATGGTGGCTAGTCACCTTCAACATGCTAAATCATATCATCACAGAGGGGGACTGAGGATGCTACCCTGACCTTGGTGAACATGGTGGCTAGTCCCCTTCAACATGCTAAATCATATAATCACAGAGGGGGACTGAGGATGCTACCTTGGTGAGCATGGTGGCTAGTCACCTTCAACATGCTACATCAGATCATCACAGAGGGGGACTGAGGATGCTACCTTGGTGAACATGGTGGCTAGTCACCTTCAACATGCTAAATCATATCACCACAGAGGGGGACTGAGGATTCTACCCTGACCTTGGTGAACATGGTGGCTAGTCCCCTTCAACATGCTAAATCATATCACCACAGAGGAGGACTGAGGATGCTACCCTGACCTGGGTGAGCATGGTGGCTAGTCACCTTCAACATGCTATATCAGATCATCACATTTTATTTATTGATTTTAGTTCAGCTTTCTCTACAATGCAAATACACACACTGCTAAAAAAAAAAAAAGTCTATTGGACCTGAACGTCAACGGAGGCCTGCCAGGTTGGATCACGGACTTTTTAACTGACCGCCCACAGAGGGTCCTCATGAATGGGACCCTCTCTGATGAACTGACCCTGAACACAGGGGCTCCCCAGGGGTGTGTCCTTTCACCGTTGTTGTTCTCTATCTTACACCATTGAGATGAAGATCCAAGGAAACAATGTGAGCCTTTTCAAGTTCCCGGATGACATGGCTCTGGTGGGACTCCTTTGTAAAGATGCTACGTCAGATGTGGACAACTATTTTCAACAGACCAACAACCTTCAAGAATGGTGCCGGTCAAGTGCCCTCCACAACACTGTGGAAAAGACAAAGGAGCTGATCACCAATGAGTTGTCATGTAGCCTAGTGGTTAGAGCATTGGACTAGTAACCAAAAGGTTACAAGAGCAAATCCCTGAGCTGACGAGGTAAAAATCTGTCGTTCTTCTCCTGACCAAGGCAGTAACCTGCTGTTCCTAGGCCGTCATTGAAAATAAGAAATTGTTCAAAACTGACTTGCCTAGTTAAATATATATATATTTTTTTAAATGACAACAACTTACCAATGTCACAACCACTGTCTCTGAATGACCAACCAGTGGAGGTGGTTGAGTGTTTTAAACACCTAGGGACACAAATTATTAACAAACTGAGTTTGACAGTCTGGTATGGTAATCTGAGCGTGAGGAGCAAAATCAAACTGACCAGAATAGTAAACACAGTCAGCAAAAGTAATTTGTCGACCACAGGCACATTTGAGCAGTCTGTTCCACAAGGCAACCAAACAGAAGGCATTGGCTGTCGTTGGCGACCCCTCCCACCTTCTACACCCTCAGTTCGAGAAGCTTCCCTCTGGCCGGCGCATCAGAATGCCCATGGCCAAGAAGAACGGACCACTAAATGCAAAGTAAATTGTATCAATATACAATACCAGTCAAAACATTGTAGAATAATAGTGAAGACATCAACACTTTCAAATAGCACATGGAGTCATGTAGTGACCAAAAAAGTGTTAACTTGTTATGGATAGGGGACAGTATTTTCACGGCCGGATAAAAAATTTACCCGATTTAACCTCTCTAGGGTCGGCGGGACGAAATCGTCCCACCTACGTAACAGCCAGTGGAATCCTGTGGCGCGTTATTCAAATACCTTAGAAATGCTATTACTTCAATTTCTCAAACATATGACTATTTTACACATTTACATTTAACCTCTATGGGCTAGGTGGGACGCAAGCGTCCCACCCGTGGTGCACTCCATCAACAGCAGGTGCATTTCAAGAGCGGCAAATTTGAATCCAAATAAATGTCAAAATTCACATTTTTCAAACATACAACTATTTTACACCCTTTGAAAGATAAACATCTCCTTAATCTAACCACTTTTTACGATTTCAAAAAGGTTTTACGGCGAAAGCATAAATTTAGAGTATGTTAGGACAGTACATTTACAAGAGTTGTGTGTAATGTTTTGTCAAGTCAAAGACAGGGTCACCAAAACCATAAAACCAGCTAAAATGATGCACTAACCTTTTACAATCTCCATCAGATGACACTCCTAGGACATTATGTTAGACAATGCATGCATTTTTAGTTCTATCAAGTTCATATTTATATCCAAAAACAGCGTTTTACTATGGCATTGATGTTGAGGAAATCGTTTCCCTCCAATAACCGGCAGTCAAGTCAGCACCACAAATGAAATAATTAAAATTAGAAAACATTGGTAAAATATTATATTGTCATTTAAAGAATTATAGATTTACATCTCTTGAACGCAATCAACTTGCCAGATTTAAAAAGAACCTTACTGGGAAATCACACTTTGCAATAATCTGAGCACTGCGCCCAGAAAAATACGCGTTGCGATACAGACTAGACGTCATGTTGGGGAGATCTAAAATCGAAAATACTATGTAAATAATCCATTACCTTTGATTCTCTTCATCAGATGTCACTTCCAGGTATCACAGGTCCATAACGAATGTAGTTTTGTTCAAAAAAGCTCATCATTTATGTCCAAAAATCTCCGTCTTGTTAGCACATGATCTAAGCCCGCCGGACTTCACTTCATGAACGAGGGGAAGAAATATATTTACGTTCGTTCAAACATGTCAAACGTTGTATAGCATAAATCATTAGGGCCTTTTTTAACCAGAACATGAATAATATTCAAGGTGGACGAATGCATTCTCTTTTATAACGTATTGGAACGAGGGTACCCAACATGAACTCGCGCGCCAGGTGTCTAATGGGCCATCATTGTTCCATGGCTCTTTTTGGTCAGATCTCCCTCCAGAAGACTCAAAACACTTTGTAAAGGCTGGTGACATCTAGTGGAAGCAATAGGAAGTGCCAAAATATTCCTCAGCCCCTGTGTTTTTCAATGGCATAGGTTTAAAGGTAATACAACACATCAGGTATCCACTTCCTGTCAGAAAATGTCTCAGGGTTTTGCCTGCCAAATGAGTTCTGTTATACTCACAGACACCATTCAAACAGTTTTAGAAACTTTAGAGTGTTTTCTATCCATATATAATAAGTATATGCATATTCTAGTTACTGGGCAGGAGTAGTAACCAGATTAAATCGGGTACGTTTTTTATCCGGCCGTGAAAATACTGCCCGCTATCCCAAAGAAGTTAATGGAAGTTGATGCTAAAGAATCATGTGCATTCTTGATGGATAATAAAGGTTTATTCTCTTCTACTCTATAGTATTATATTCTATTGTATTCTTTTCTATAGCATTCTATTCTATTCTATAGTATCCTATTCTATTCTATAGTATTCTATTATATTCTATAGTATTACATTATATTCTATTATTAGTATTATATTCCATTCTATAGTATCCTATTCTATTATTTTCTATTCTATAGTATTCCAATATATTCAAATTCATTCTATTCTATGTTACTCTATTCTATTCTATATCAATCTGGACCATCTCTTCTACAATTATCAGCCGAAATTGTTACAACCCCTATTACAAGCCTATTTAACCTCTCTTTCATATCGTCTGAGATCCCCAAAGATTAGAAAGTTGCCGCAGTCATCCCCCTCTTCAAAGGGGAGACACTCTAAACCCAAACTGTTATAGACCTATATCCATCCTGCCCTGCCTTTCTAAAATCTTTGAAAGCCAAGTTAACAAACAGATCACCGACCATTTCGAATCCCACCGTACCTTCTCCACTATACAATCTGGTTTCCGAGCTGGTCATTGGTGCAGTTTAGCCACGCTAAAGGTCCTAAACAATATCAAAACCTTCATCGATAAAAGACAGTACTGTGTAGCCGTCTTCATCGACCTGGCCAAGGCTTTTGTCAAATCGGAGGGCCTGTTGTCTGGACCTCTGGCAGTCTCTATGGGGGTGCCACAGGGTTCAATTCTCGGGCAGACTCTTTTCTCTCTAAATATATCAATGATGTCGCTCTTGCTGCTGGTGATTCTCTGATCCACCTCTACGCAGATGACACCATTCTGTATACTTCTGGCCCTCCTTCTGGCCCTACACTGTGCTAACAAACCTCCAAACGAGCTTCAATGCCATACAACACTCCTTCCATGGCCTCCAACTGCTTTTAAATGCAAGTAAAACTAGAGCAAGCTCTTCAACCGATTGCTGCCCGCACCCTCACGCCCACCTCTGGACGGTTCTGACTTATAATATGTGGACAACTACAAATACCTTGGTGTCTGGTTAGACTGTAAACTCTCCTTCCAGACTTACATTAAGCATCTCCAATCCAAAATTAAATCTAGAATCGGCTTCCTATTTTGCAACAAAGCCTCCTTCACTCATGCTGCCAAACATACACTCATAAAATTGGCTATCCTACCGATCTTTGAATTTGGCGATGTCATTTACAAAATAGCCTCCAACACTCTACTCAGCAAATTGGATGCAGTCTATCACAGTGCCATCCGTTTTGTCACCAAAGCCCCATATACTACCCACCACTGCAACCTGTATGCTCTCGTTGGCTGGCCCTCACTACATATTCGTCACCAAACCCACTGGCTCCAGGTCATCTATAAGTCGATGCTAGGTAAAGCCCTGCCTTATCTCAGCTCACTGGTCACCATAGCAACACCCACCCGTAGCATGCGCTCCAGCAGGTATATTTCACTGGTCATCCTCAAAGCCAACACTTCCTTTGGCCGCCTTTCCTTCCAGTTCTCTGCTGCCAATGACTGGAACAAATTGCAAAAATCACTGAAGCTGGAGTCTTATATCTCCATCTCTAAATTTAAGCATCAGCTGTCAGAGCAGCTTACCGATCACCGTACCTGTACACAGCCAATCTGTAAATAGCACACCCAACTACCTCATCCCCATATTGTTACTTATACTCTTGCTGGTTTGCACCCCAGTATCTCTACTTGCACATCATCATCTGCACATCTATCACTCCAGTGTGAAATTGTAATTATTTCACCTCTATGGCCTATTTATTGCCTTACTGGTACTCTTCTACATTTTCACACACTGTACAATAGATTTTTCTATTGTGTTATTGACTGTGCATTTGTTTATGGGTAACTCTGTGTTGTTGTTTTTGTCGCGCTTCTTTGCTTTATCTTGGCCAGGTCGCAGTTGTAAATGAGAACTTGTTCTAAACTGGCCTACCTGGTTAAATAAAGGTGAAATAAAGAAATATATATATATGTATATATTCTATTATTTTCTATAGTATTCTATTATATTCTATAGTATTTTATTCTACTTCATTCTATTCTATAGTCTTTATTAAATTCCATAGTATTCTATTACATTATAGTATTCTATTCTATAGTGTTCTATTCTATAGTATTATATTCTATAGTATTATATTTTATAATAGTCTATTCTCTTCTATATTATTCTATTCTATAGTTTTCTATACTATTCATTATTATTCAATTAAGTTCTATAGTATTCTATTCTATTGTTTTATATTACATTCTATATTTTTCTATTCAATTCTATAGTATTCTAATAATTCTAATCTACTCTGTTCTATTCTATTATATTCTATGTTATTCTGTTCTATTCTATGTAATTTTTTTCTATAGTATTCTATTCTATAGTTTTATATTCTATTCTATAGTATTATATTCTATTCCATAACATGTTTTTCTATAGTATTCTATTCTAAAGTATTCTAGTCTATACTGTTTTCTTCCATTCTATTCTATTCTATAATATTCTATTCTATTTTATTCTATAGTATTCCATTCTATTGCATTCTTTTAAATAGTATTCTGTTCTATTTTAATATTAAATTATATTCTATAGTTTCCAATTCTTTTCTTTTGTATTCTTTTCAATTATATACTATTCTGTTCTATTCTATTCTATATTATTCTATTCTATAGTATTCTATTCTATTCTATCCTGCTATGTTCTATTCTGCTTCATTCTATTGTATATTATTGTAACCTATTCTATAACATTAGATTCCATGTAATGGGTGCGTGTTGGTGGCAGGGAAGTCAGGCGCAGGAGGATGAACTTGGTATAAACGGAGTTGTTTAATAAGTGCTCATAAAACTCCAAAAAACAAAATATACAAAAAATAATAAATGTGGGTACAAAACCCGTCGCACACCGACACATGACTTGCACAATACATACAATCAAACAATCTCCGACAAGGACATGAGGGGAAACAGAGGGTTAAATACACAACATGTAATTGATGGGATTGGAACCGGGTGTGAAGGAAGACAAGACAAAACCATTGGAAAATGAAAAATGGATCAGTGATGGCTACAAGGTCGGTGACGTTGACCGCCGTACACCGCCTGAACAAGGAGAGGGACCGACTTCGGCGGAAGTAGTGACATTCCATTATATTATATTATATATTATTACATTCTATTCTATAGAATACTATAGCTTCTTCTGTTGGCACTCCAATATGTCCCATAAACATCACAATTGGTCCTTTTGTTCGATTAATTCTGTCGTTATATCTCCAAAATGTCAATTTATTTGGCGCGTTTGATCCAGAAAAACACCGGTTCCAACTTGCGCAACATGACTACAAAATATCTAATAAATTACCTGTAATCTTTGTCCAAACATTTCAAACAACTTTCCTAATACAACTTTAGGTATTTTTTTACGTAAATAATCGATAAAATTTAAGACGGGATAAACTGCGTTCCATACCGGAGGAAAACAAAGTGGAGAGTGCTTTTCAGGTCACGCGCCTCTATCAAACAGTACACTTCCCTCGAGCCTCATTCTGAACACTGAGCTACTTCTTCATTACACAAAGGAAAAACATCAACCAATTTCTAAAGACTGTTGACATTCAGTGGAAGCGATAGGAACTGGAAGCAACGGCCTTAGAATTATGGATTCTCAATGAAACCTCATTGAAAAAAGAGTGACCTAAAAAAAAAAAATCCTGGATGGTTTGTCCTCGGGATTTCGGCTGCCAAATAAGTTCTGTTATACTCACAGACATCATTAAACAGTTTTAGAAACCTTAGAGTGTTTACTATCCAAATCCACCAATTATATGCATATCCTAGCTTCTGGGCCTGAGTACCAGGCAGTATACTTTGGGCACACTTTTCATCCGGACGTGAAAATAGCGCCCTCAAGCCATAAGAATTTTTAAACAAGCATTCATTATTTATTTATAAATGACATACTGAAATTCAAAAAGAGAGTTGCAAACACCTGTTAACATTCTGTCAATCATTTACCACGTATGGCCCCAGAACTTCATTGAGCATCTGTTCTGTTCTGTTTATTTTAGAGAGACATTTTTCAATTTGAACCTTTACTTTATTTTTATTAAATATATAATTTGGAGAACAAACATCATTTTGGCATTACATATGTTGCAGAAAAAATATTTAATCTCAAGAGAAGACAGGTTACATTTGATAAAAAAAGGCTTAATCTTAATTAGAAAATAGTTCTGATCATATATTACTAGACCTAGACGTTATCCAAAACAACTAACAAAATAACAAATAACAACTAACAAATTTCTACATTTTCAGTCATATAAATTGTAAACACAATACCACAAAAAAAATCTAATATGTGAAGTAAACTCAAAGTATTAATAATGTACTGTGTATTTCAGATGGAACCAAGAGGACTTAGCAAAATAAAATAAAATAGAGCTTGATCTGCAAAAAATTTCTTAACACGGCGGGGCAAGCACCCCCAGACCCCCACCCAAGGAAACCTGGCTGGCTACTTTTTCAATTTAGCTGGCTACTCTATGTGCTTGTGGGAAACACTGGTTTATTGTTATGGCAAATAAAACAAATTAAAAAACAATACCGCACACTGCTCATATAAATTATCCTTCTGGTGGACATTGTAAAAAAAGGAAGCTTTGAGACATAAAAAAAACAAGAAATAAAGTATAGTGGAACCTTTTATCAGAGGCTATATGGTAGAGGGACTTTAATGCAGGTAAACTTAAATCAGTTTTACCTCATTTCCATCAACATGTTAAAAGTGCAACCAGAGGAAAAAAAACTCTAGACCACCTTTACTCCACACACAGAGACGCATACAAAGCTCTCCATCGATCCTCCATTTAGCAAATCTGACCATAATTCTATCCTCCTGATTCCTGCTTACAAGCAAAAATTAAAGCAGGAAGCACCAGTGACTCGGTCTATAAAAAAATTGTCAGATGAAGCAGATGCTAAACTACAGGACTGTTTTGCTATCACAGACTGGAACATCTTCCGGGATTCTTCCGATGACATTGAGGAGTACACCACATCAGTCACTGGCTTTATCAATAAGTGTATTGAGGACGTTGTCCCCACAGTGACTGTACGTACATACCCCAACCAGAAGCCATGGATTACAGGCAACATTCGCACTGAGCTAAAGGGTAGAGCTGCCGCTTTCAAGGTGCGGGACTGTAACCCGGAAGCTTACAAGAAATCCCTCTATGCCCTGCGACGAACCATCAAACAGGCAAAGCGTCAATACAGGGCTAAGATTGAATCATACTACACCGGCTCCGACGCTCGTCGGATGTGGCAGGGCTTGCAAACTATTACAGACTACAAAGGGAAGCACAGCCGCGAGCTGCCCAGTGACACGAGCCTACCACACGAGCTAAATCACTTCTATGCTCGCTTCGAGGCAAGCAACACTGAGGCATGCATGAGAGCATCAGCTGTTCCGGACGACTGTGTGATCATGTTCTCCGCAGCCGATGTGAGTAAGACCTTCAAACAGATCTACATTCACAAGGCCGTAGGGCCAGACGGATTACCAGGACGTGTACTCCGAGCATGTGCTTACCATCTGGCAAGTGTCTTCACTGACATTTTCAACATGTCCCTGTCTGTGTCTGTAATACCAACATGTTTCAAGCACTCCACCATAGACCCTGTGCCCAAGAACACTAAGGTAACCTGCCTAAATGACTACCAACCCGTAGCACTCACGTCTGTAGCCATGAAATGCTTTGAAAGGCTGGTCATGGCTCACATCAACACCATTATCCCAGAAACCCTAGACCCACTCCAATTTGCATATCGCACCAACAGATCCACAGATTATGCAATCTCTATTGCACTCCACACTACCCTTTCAAACTTGGAAAAAATGAACACTTATGTGAGAATGCTATTCATTGACTACAGCTCAGCGTTCAACACCATAGTGCCCTCAAAGCTCATCACGAATCTAAGGACCCTGGGACTAAATACCTCCCTCTGCAACTGGATCCTGGACTTCCTGACTGGCCGCCCCCAGGTGGTAAGTGTAGGTAACACCACATCCGCCAAGCTAATCCTCAACACTGGGGCCCCTCAGGGGTACGTGCTCAGCCTCCTGCACTCCCTGTTCACTCATGACTGCACGGCCAGGCACGACTCCAACACCATCATTAAGTTTGCTGATGACACAACACTTGCAGGCCTGACCACCGACAACGATGAGACAGCCTATAGGGAGGAGGTCAGAGACCTGACCATGTGGTGCCAGGACAACAACCTCTCCCTCAACGTGATCAAGACAAAGGAGATGATTGTGGACTCTAGGAAAAAGAGGACTCAGCATGCCCCCCATTCTCATTGAGGGTGTTGTAGTGGAGCAGGTTGAGAGCTTCAAGTTCCTTGCTGTCCACATCACCAACAAACTAACATGGTCCAAGCACACCAAGACACGACAAAACCTATTCCCCCTCAGGAGACTGAAAAGATTTGGCATGTGTCCGCAGATCCTCAAAACGTTTTACAGCTGCACCATCGAGAGCATCCTGACGGGTTGCATCACTGCCTGGTATGGCAACTGCTCAGCCTCCGAACTCAAGGCACTACAGAGGGTATTGCGTATGGCCCAGTACATCACAGGGGCCAACCTTCCTGCCATCCAAGACCTCTATACCAGGTGGTGTCAGAGGAAGGCCCTAAAAATTGTCAAAGACTCCAGACACCCTAGTCATAGACTGTTCTCTCTACTACCGCACGGCAAGCATTACCGGAGCGCCAAATCTAGGTCCAAGAGTCTCCTAAATATCTTCCACACCCAAGCCAGAAGACTCCTGAGCAGCTAATCAAATGACTACCCAGACTATTTGCATTGCCCCCCCCCCGCTACTGCTACTCTCTTTTTTCTCTATGCATAATTACTTTAACATCTCTACCTACATGTACATATTACCTCAATTACTTCAACACAGTACATTGACATTGACTCTGTACCGGTACACCCTGTATATAGCCTCCACATTGACTCTGTACCGGTACCCCCTGTATATAGCCTCTACATTGACTCTGTACCGGTACCCCCTGCATATAGCCTCCACATTGACTCTGTACCGGTACCCCCTGTATATAGCTTCCACATTGACTTGGTGCCGGTACCCCCCTGTATATAGCCTCCACATTGACTCTGTACCGGTACCCCCTGTATATATCCTCTACATTGACTCTGTACCGGTACCCCCTGCATATAGCCTCCACATTGACTCTGTACCGGTACCCCCTGTATATAGCTTCCACATTGACTTGGTGCCGGTACCCCCCTGTATATAGCCTCCACATTGACTCTGTTCCGGTACCCCCCTGTATATAGCCTCCACATTGACTCTGTACCGGTACCCCCTGTATATAGTCTCCACATTGACTCTGTACCGGTACCCCCTGTATATAGCCTCCACATTGACTTGGTGCCGGTATCCCCCTGTATATAGCCTGCACATTGACTCTGTACCGGTTCCCCCAGTCTGTAGCCTCCACATTGACTCTGTACCGGTGCCCCCTGTCTGTAGCCTCCACATTGACTCTGTACCGGTACGCCTCCACATTGACTCTGTACCGGTACCCCCTGTATATAGCCTCCACATTGACTCTGTACCGGTACCCCCTGTATATAGCCTCCACATTGACTCTGTACCGGTACCCCCTGTATATAGCCTCCACATTGACTTGGTGCCGGTACCCCCCTGTATATAGCCTCCACATTGACTCTGTACCGGTACCCCCTGTATATAGCCTCCACATTGACTCTGTACCGGTACCCCCTGTATATAGCCTCCACATTGAGTCTGTACCGGTACCCCCTGTATATAGCCTCCACATTGACTCTGTACCGGTACCCCCTGTATATAGCCTCCACATTGACTCTGTACCGGTACCCCCTGTATATAGCCTCCACATTGACTTGGTTCCGGTACCCCCCTGTATATAGCCTCCACATTGACTCTGTACCGGTACCCCCTGTCTGTAGCCTCCACATTGACTCTGTACCAGTACCCCCTGTATATAGCCTCCACATTGACTCTGTACCGGTACCCCCTGTATATAGCCTCCACATTGACTCTGTACCGGTACCCCCTGTATATAGCCTCCACATTGACTCTGTACCGGTACCCCCTGTATATAGCCTCCACATTGACTTGGTGCCGGTACCTCCCTGTATATAGCCTCCACATTGACTCTGTACCGGTACCCCCTGTATATAGCCTCCACATTGACTTGGTGCCGGTACCCCCCTGTATATAGCCTCCACATTGACTCTGTACCGGTACCCCTGTATATAGCCTCCACATTGACTTGGTGCCGGTACACCCCTGTATATAGCCTCCACATTGACTCTGTACCGGTACCCCCCTGTATATAGCCTCCACATTGACTCTGTACCGGTACCCCCTGTATATAGCTTCCACATTGACTTGGTGCCGGTACCCCCCTGTATATAGCCTCCACATTGACTCTGTACCGGTACCCCCTGTATATAGCCTCTACATTGACTCTGTACCGGTACCCCCTGCATATAGCCTCCACATTGACTCTGTACCGGTACCCCCTGTATATAGCTTCCACATTGAATTGGTGCCGGTACCCCCCTGTATATAGCCTCCACATTGACTCTGTTCCGGTACCCCCCTGTATATAGCCTCCACATTGACTCTGTACCGGTACCCCCTGTATATAGTCTACACATTGACTCTGTACCGGTACCCCCTGTATATAGTCTACACATTGACTCTGTACCGGTACCCCCTGTATATAGCCTCCACATTGACTTGGTGCCGGTACCCCCCTGTATATAGCCTCCACATTGACTCTGTACCGGTACCCCCTGTATATAGCCTCCACATTGACTTGGTGCCGGTACCCCCCTGTATATAGCCTCCACATTGACTTGGTGCCGGTACCCCCCTGTGTATAGCCTCCACATTGACTTGGTGCCGGTTCACCCCTGTATATAGCCTCCACATTGACTCTGTACCGGTACCCCCCTGTATATAGCCTCCACATTGACTCTGTACCGGTACCCCCTGTATATAGCTTCCACATTGACTTGGTGCCGGTACCCCCCTGTATATAGCCTCCACATTGACTCTGTACCGGTACCCCCTGTATATAGCCTCTACATTGACTCTGTACCGGTACCCCCTGCATATAGCCTCCACATTGACTCTGTACCGGTACCCCCTGTATATAGCTTCCACATTGAATTGGTGCCGGTACCCCCCTGTATATAGCCTCCACATTGACTCTGTTCCGGTACCCCCCTGTATATAGCCTCCACATTGACTCTGTACCGGTACCCCCCTGTATATAGTCTACACATTGACTCTGTACCGGTACCCCCCTGTATATAGCCTCCACATTGACTCTGTACCGGTACACCCTGTCTGTAGCCTCCACATTGACTCTGTACCAGTACCCCCTGTATATAGCCTCCACATTGACTCTGTACCGGTACCCCCTGTACATAGCCTCCACATTGACTCTGTACCGGTACCCCCTGTATATAGCCTCCACATTGACTTGGTGCCGATACCCCCCTGTATATAGCCTCCACATTGACTCTGTACCGGTACCCCCTGTATATAGCCTCCACATTGACTTGGTGCCGATACCCCCCTGTATATAGCCTCCACATTGACTTGGTGCCGATACCCCCCTGTATATAGCCTCCACATTGACTTGGTGCCGGTATCCCCCTGTATATAGCCTCCACATTGACTCTGTACCGGTTCCCCCTGTCTGTAGCCTCCACATTGACTCTGTACCAGTACCCCCTGTATATAACCTCCACATTGACTCTGTACCGGTACCCCCTGTATATAGCCTCCACATTGACTCTGTACCGGTACCCCCTGTATATAGCCTCCACATTGACTTGGTGCCGGTACCCCCCTGTATATAGCCTCCACATTGACTTGGTGCCGGTACCCCCGTGTATATAGCCTCCACATTGACTTGGTGCCGGTACCCCCTGTATATAGCCTCCACATTGACTTGGTGCCGGTACCCCCCTGTATATAGCCTCCACATTGACTCTGTACCGGTACCCCCCTGTATATAGCCCCGCTATTGTTATTTACTGCTACTCTTTAATTATTTGTTATTGTTATCTCTTACTTTTTTTTGAGGGGGGGGGGGATTTTCTTAAAACTGCATTGTTGGTTAAGGGCTTGTAAGTAACCATTTCACTGTAAGGTCTACTACACCTGTTGTATTCGGTGCATGTAACAAATACAATTTGTTTTGATTTAATTTGAGAGAGCTGACCTGCTCTACTCAGCTCAGACAGACACATTCAGTTCATCAACATCTGAGATATGGGGAAACATTTTACTCCTCTCAGTGCTAAGAAACCACAACAATTTAAATAGAAGGTAGTTGGTAAATTTTTTTAAAACAAATTAAATATTGCAGCACAGCATTACTGCATGCCATTTACATAATCATCACCTTCTTGTGGACAATGTTAGTAAAAGGGATTATTTATTTATTTTTACAAAAAAAAATAAACTAGTCTAGTCTCTCCATAATGATGTGACCAAGCTGCACTTCAAAAGATAACGAGACGAAATAACGAGATGAAATGTTACCAAACAGACCAGACAGGACAGGACACTAGTCATAGCTGCCAGTTGATGCCAAACAAGCCAGCTGGCACTGAAAGACCATGCCCTGAATTTCCAAGCATGGTGGTCGCTGCATCATGTTATGGATGTCCTTGTAATCGGCAAGGACTGGGGAGTTTTTTTTTTTTTAGGATAAAAGAAACAGAATGGCGCTAAGCACAGGCAAAATCCTAGAGGAAAACATTGTTCAGTCTGCTTTCCACCAGACACTGGGAGACAGATTCACCTTTCAACAGGACAATAACCTAAAACACAAGGCCAAATAGACGCTGGAGTTACTTACCAAGACGACATTGAATGCTGCTGAGTGATCTAGTGACAACTTTGACTTAAACCGACTTGAAAATCTATGACAAGACTTGAAAAGGTCTAGCAATGATTAACAACCAACTTGACTGAGAAACCAGAAAGACCAACAGCTGCAAATGCTGCCAAATTTGATTCTATCATGTATTGACTCAGGGGTTTGAATACTTATCTAACGAAGTCATGTTTGCGTTTAATTTTTCATCTATTTTTTTGACAAATGTTCAAATGTTTTCTTCACTTTGACATTTGAGTATTTTGTTAAAAAAAATTATAATTAAATTCATTTTAATCCCACTTTGAAACACAATAAAATGTCAAAAAAGTCAAGGGGTGTGAATACTTTCTTAAGGCACTGTGTTTAATCTAGTATAGTCTAGTGAGTGTGTGAAGGGTCAGTGCTGATAGCATAAGTGCATGATAGGGTCAGTGAAAGAAAGGGTCAGTAGAGATAGGGTCAGTAGAGATAGTGTCAGTGCTGATAGGGTCAGTGCTGATAGGGTCAGTGAAGATAGGGTCAGTGCTGATAGGGTCAGTAGAGATAGGGTCAGTAGAGATAGGGTCAGTAGAGATACGGTCAGTAGAGATAGGGTCAGTAGAGATAGTGTCAGTGCTGATAGGGTCAGTAGAGATAGGGTCAGTGTAGATAGGGTCAGTGTAGATAGGGTCAGTAGAGATAGGGTCAGTAGAGATAGGGTCAGTGAAAGATAGGGTCAGTAGAGATAAGGTCAGTGCTGATAGGGTCAGTGAAGATAGGGTCAGTAGAGATAGGGTCAGTAGAGATAGGGTCAGTAGAGATAGGGTCAGTAGAGATAGGGTCAGTAGAGATAGGGTCAGTGCTGATAGGGTCAGTGCAGATAGGGTCAGTGAAAGATAAGGTCAGTAGAGATAGGGTCAGTGCTGATTGGGTCAGTGTAGATAGGGTCAGTAGAGATAGGGTCAGTAGAGATAGGGTCAGTAGAGATAGGGTCAGTAGATATAGGGTCAGTAGAGATAGGGCCAGTAGAGATTGGGTCAGTGCTGATTGGGTCAGTAGAGATAGGGTCAGTAGAGATAGGGTCAGTAGAGATAGGGTCAGTGCTGATAGGGTCAGTGCTGATAGGGTCAGTAGAGATAGGGTCAGTAGGGATAGGGTCAGTGCTGATAGCGTCAGTGAAGATAGGGTCAGTGTAGATAGGGTCAGTAGAGATAGGGTCAGCGCTGATTGGGTCAGTGTAGATAGGGTCAGTGCTGATAGGGTCAGTGGAGATAGGGTCAGTGAAAGAGGGTCAGTGCTGATAGGGTCAGTAGATATAGGGTCAGTAGAGATAGGGTCAGTGAAGATAGGGCCAGTAGAGATTCGGTCAGTAGAGATAAGGTCCGTTAAGAAAGGGTCAGTAGAGATAGGGTCAGTAGAGATAGGGTCAGTGCTGATAGGGTCAGTGAATATAGGGTCAGTAGAGATAGGGTCAGTAGAGATAGGGTCAGTAGAGATAGGGTCAGTGCTGATAGGGTCAGTAGAGATACGGTCAGTGAAAGATAGGGTCAGTAGAGATAGGGTCAGTAGAGATAGGGTCAGTAGAGATAGGGTCAGTGCTGATAGGGTCAGTAGAGATAGGGTCAGTAGAGATAGGGTCAGTGAAAGATAGGGTCAGTAGAGATAGGGTCAGTGCTGATAGGGTCAGTGAAGATAGGGTCAGTAGAGATAGGGTCAGTAGAGATAGGGTCAGTAGAGATAGGGTCAGTGCTGATAGGGTCAGTAGAGATACGGTCAGTGAAAGATAGGGTCAGTAGAGATAGGGTCAGTAGAGATAGTGTCAGTGCTGATAGGGTCAGTAGAGATAGGGTCAGTGAAAGATAGGGTCAGTGCTGATAGGGTCAGTAGAGATAGGGTCAGTGAAAGACAGGGTCAGTAGAGATAGCGTCAGTGAAAGATAGGGTCAGTGGAGATAGGGTCAGTGCTGATAGGGTCAGTAGAGATAGGGTCAGTAGAGATAGGGTCAGTGATGATAGGGTCAGTAGAGATAGGGTCAATGCTGATAGGGTCAGTGGAGATAGGGTCAGTGCTGATAGGGTCAGTAGAGAGAGGGTCAATAGAGATAGGGTCAGTAAAAGATAGGGTCAGTGCTGATTGGGTCAGTAGAGATAGGGTCAATAGAGATAGGGTCAGTGAAAGATAGGGTCAGTGCTGATTGGGTCAGTAGAGATAGGGTCAGTGTAGATAGGGTCAGTAGAGATAGGGTCATTGTAGATAGGGTCAGTAGAGATAGGGTCGGTAAAGATAGGGTCAGTTGAGATAGGGTCAGTGCTGATAGGGTCAGTAGAGATAGGGTCAGTGATGATAGGGTCAGTAGAGATAGGGTCAGTAGAGATAGGGTCAGTGGAGATAGGGTCAGTGCTGATAGGGTCAGTAGAGATAGGGTCAATAGAGATAGGGTCAGTGTAGATTGGGTCATTAGAGAAAGGGTCACTGTAGATAGGGTCAGTAGAGATAGGGTCAGTGAAGATAGGGTCAGTAGAGATAGGGTCAGTAGAGATAGGGTCAGTAGAGATAGGGTCAGTGCTGATAGGGTCAGTAGAGATAGGGTCAGTGATGATAGGGTCAGTAGAGATAGGGTCAGTAGAGATAGGGTCAGTGGAGATAGGGTCAGTGCTGATAGGGTAGGTAGAGATAGGGTCAGTGGAGATAGGGTCAGTAGAGATAGGGTCAATGGAGATAGGATCAGTGAAAGATAGGGTTAGAAGAGATAGGGTCAGTAGAGATAGGGTCAGTAGAGATAGGGTCAATAGAGATAGGGTCAGTGAAAGATAGGGTCAGTAGAGATAGGGTCAGTAGAGATAGGGTCAGTTAAGATAGGGTCAGTACAGATAGGGTCAGTAGAGATAGGGTCAGTGGAGATAGGGTCAGTAGAAATAGGGTCAATAGAGATAGGGTCAGTGTAGACAGGGTCAGTAGAGATAGCGTCAGTAGAGATAGGGTCAGTGCTGATAGGGTCAGTAGAGATAGGGTCAGTAGAGATAGGGTCAGTGCTGATAGGGTCAGTAGAGATAGGCTCAGTGCTGATAGGGTCAGTGCTGATAGGATCAGTGCAAGATATTTCTGGTGCCTTTAATTTACTGTTTAGCAGTCTGGATATTCAGCAGTCTTATGGGTTGGGGGTAGAAGCTGTCTCTGAGCCTGTTGTTCCCCGTGCTGATTTTAGCAGAGTGAACAGTTTATGTCTTGGGTGGCAATTTTTTGTTCCTTCCTCTGACACCGCCTGATATAGAAGTCTTTGATGTTAGAGAGCTAGGCACCAGTGATGTACTGGGCTGTCCGCACCGTCCTCTATAGCGCTTTGCGTTCAAGGGTGGTGCTATTGCCATACCAAGCGGTGATACAGCCAGTCAAGATGCTCTTGATGGTGCAGCTGTTGAACTTTTTAAGGATCCGAGGGCCCATGTCAAATCTTTTCAGCCTCCTGATGGAGAAGAGGTGCTGCCGTGCCACCTTCACGACTGTGCGGGTATGTGGATCATGTTAAGTTCTTAGTGATGTTTTACGCCAAGGAACTTCATGCCTACGACCCGCTCCACAACAGCCCTGTCGATGTGGATGTGGGCGTGCTCTCCCCTCTTTCTCCTGCAGTCCACAATCAGTTCCTTGGTCTTACCTCTTCTCCATCAGGAGGCTGAAAAGATTTGACATGGGCCCTCGGATCCTTAAAAAGTTCAACAGCTACACCATCAAGAGTCTAGGAAACCACCGATAAATCCACGATAATCGAGAATTTCAATAAGCATTTCTCAACGGCTGCCCACGCTTTCCGCCTGGCTACCACAAACCCGGCCAACAGCTCTGGAACCCCCGCAGCAACTGGTCCAAGCCCCCCCCCCCCCCCCCCCCCTTCTCCTTCACCCAAATCCAGACAGCTGATGTCCTGAAAGAGCTGTAAAATCTGGATCCCTACAAATCAGCTGGGCTAGACAATCTGGACCCTCTCATCCTAACATTATCCACCACCATTGTTGCAGCCCCTATTACTAGTCTGTTCAACCTCTCTTTCGTATCGTCTGAGATTCCTAAAGATTGGAAAGTGGCTACGGTCATCTCCCTCTTCAAAGGGGGAGACACTCTTGACCCAAACTGTTATAGACCTATATCCATCCTGCCCTGCCTTTCAAAAGTCTTCGAAAGCCAAGTGAACAAACAGATCACCGACCATCTCGAATCCCACCGTACCTTCTCCGCTATGCAATCTGGTTTTTGAGCTGGTCATGGGTGCACCTCAGCCACGCTCAAGGTCCTAAACAATATCATAACCGCCATTGATAAAGGACAAGTACTGTGCAGCCGTCTTCATCGACCTGGCCAATGCTTCCGACTCTGTCAATCACCGTATTCTTATCGGCAGACTCAACAGCCTTGGTTTCTCTAAATACTACCTCGCCTGGTTCACCAACTACTTTTCAGATAGAGTTCAGAGTGTCAAATCGGAGGGCATGTTGTCCGGACCTCTATCATTCTCTATGGGGGTGCCACAGGGGGGGAGACACTCTAGACCCAAACTGTTACAGACCTATATCCATCCTGCCCTGCCTTTCAAAAGTCTTCGAAAGCCAAGTGAACAAACAGATCACCGACCATCTCGAATCCCACCGTACCTTCTCCGCTAGGCAATCCGGTTTCTGGTCACGGGTGAACCTCAGCCACCCTCAAGGTCCTAAACGATTTCATAACCATGATCGATGAAAAACAGTACTGTGCAGCCGTCTTCTTCAACCTGGCCAAGGCTTTCGACTCTGTCAATCACCGTATACTTATCGGCAGACTCAAACCGCCTTGGTTTCTCTAATGACTGCCTCGCCTGGTTCACCAACTACTTCTCAGAGAGAGTTCAGTGTGTCAAATCGGAGGGCCTGTTGTCCGGACCTCTGGCAGTCTCTATGGGGGTGCCACAGGGTTCAATTCTCGGGCCAACTCTTTTCTCTGTATATATCAATGATGTCAGTCTTGCTGCGGGTGTTTCTTTGATCCACCTCTACGTAGACGACACCATTCTGTATACTTCTGGCCCTTCTTTGGACACTGTGTTAACAAACCTCCAAACAAGCGCCATGCCATACAACACTCCTTCCGTGGCCTCCAACCCGCCCACAATCACTACTCAGGACAGTTCTGACTTAGAATATGTGGACAACTACAAATACCTAGGTGTCTGGCTAGACTGTAAACTCTCCTTCCAGACTCATATTAAGCATCTCCAATCCAAAATTAAATCTAGAATCGGCATCCTATTTCGCAACAAAGCCTCCTTCACTCATGCTGCCAAACATACCCTCGTAAAACTGACTATCCTACTGATCCTGACTTCGGCGATGTCATTACAAAATAGCCTCCAACACTCTACTCAGCAAATTGGATGCAGTCTATCACAGTGCCATCCGTTTTGTCATCAAAGCCCCATATACTACCCACCACTGCAACCTGTATGCCTCGTTGGCTGGTCCTCGCTACATATTCATTGCCAAACCCACTGGCTCCAGGTCATCTATAAGTCGATGCTAGGTAAAGCTCCACCTTATCTCAGCTCACTGGTCACCATAGCAACACCCACCCGTAGCACGCGCTCCAGCAGGTATATTTCACAGGTCATCCCCAAAACCAACACTTCCTTTTGCCGCCTTTCCTTCTAGTTCTCTGCTGCCAATGACTGGTGCGAACTGCAAAAATCACTGAAGTTGGAGACTTATATTTCCCTCTCTAACTTTAAACATCAGCTGTCAGAGCAGCTTACCGATCACCGTACCTGTACACTGCCAAAAATAGTTATTGGTTTGACAACAAACAACGTTGTTCAGTAATGTTACCTAGCTAGCTAACAACCTGGTAACTTGACAGAAGGTTTAGGCACATCTGATTGGCCCAGCAAGAAAGGACAAAGGTCTGCAACTCATGAGATGTAGAAAGACTAAACTAGATCAAACAGCTATTTCTGGGGCTTCTTAAACTGTGTGTGTGTGTGTGTGTGTGTGTGTGTGTGTGTGTGTGTGTGTGTGTGTGTGTGTGTGTGTGTGTGTCTGTGTGTCTGTGTGTCTGTGTGTCTGTGTGTGTGTGTTAACTGAACAGTAAAGAATGTTTCATACAGATCATTATGCAGTGTACTGTACTGTGAGCTCCAAAAGTATTCGGTGTGTGACCCATTTGTTGTTGTTTTGACTCTGTACTGCAGCACTTTGGATTTTCAATGATACAATGACTATGAGGTTGAAGTGCAGACTGTCAGCTTTCATTTGAGGGTATTTTCATTCATATCGGGTAAACCGTTTAGAAATTACAGCACTTTTGTACATTAGGAGACCAGCAGTATTGGGGCATATTGTGTATTAAAGTACTCAAAAGTTAAGCATTTAGTCCCTTGTTCCTACACATATGTTGGATGCATTTGCTGTTTGTTTTGGTTGTGTTTCATATAATTTTGTGCCCAATAAAAAGAAATGAATGGTAAATGAGCGTATTGTCATTTTGGAGTCACTTTTTTAAAATTGTAAATAAGAATACAATATGCTTCTAAACACGTCTACGTTAAAGTGGATGCTACCATGATTACGGATAATCCTGAAGGAATCGTGAAAAACGATGAGTGAGAAAGTTACAGAAGCACAAATATCATACCCATAAGACATGCTAAACTCTCACCATTATACTAACAGATAGGTTAGCATTTTTAGGGGGGTAAATTTCTCAGAGGGAGACACACACACACACACACACACACACACACACACACACACACACACACACACACACACACACACACACACACACACACACACACACACACACACACACACACACACACAGACACACACACACACAAACACCGTGTCAAGCTGTGTATCAGTGGCAGCCTACCAGCCGGGTCCTGGAGGTCCACAGCATGCTTAATCAAATAAGAATTACTAACAAAAGCTGGTTGGCGCAGGGCAAAGGAGGGCAGGGGCGAGCAGGAGGGCAGAGCAAGGGGAGGGCAGAGGACAGCAGAGCAGGGGAGAGCAGGGGAAGGTATGGATAGCAGGGGAAGGTATAGCAGAGAAGGGAGAGCAGGAGGGCAGAGAAGGGGAGAGCAGAGGAGAGCAGAGCATGGGAGAGGAGAGGGCAAAGCAGGGGAGAAGAGAGGGGAGAGCAGGGGAGAGGAGAGGGGAGAGCAGGGGAGAAGAGAGAGCAGAGCATGGGAGAGGAGAGGGCAGAGCAGGGGAGAGGAGAGAGCAAAGTAAGGGAGAGGAGAGGGCAGATCAGGGGAGAGGAGAGGTCAGAGCAGGGGAGAAGAGAGACCAGTGGAGCGAGGAGAGAGCAGAGCAGGGGAGAAGAGGCATAGTTCTCGGGAATTTAGCATCTTGATTGAGAACAATAGTGTGCAATCCAGCCTAACTCTCTTTTATTTCAATCTGGTCTTGTGAACACAAAAGCAATTTCACAGCTATTGGTAACATGTTAGCTACGCAAGTCAATGAACAGACCACTGACGTTGGCAGAATGATCCAACAAGTCTAGTATTCCCAACCCGGCTCCCTCCCTCCCTCCCTCCCTCCCTCCCTCCCTCCCTCCCTCCCTCCCCCCCCCCCTCCCTCCCTCCTCAACCCTCTCCCTCCCTCCTCAACCCCCTCCCTCCCTCCCTCCCTCCCTCCCTCCCTCCCTCCCTCCCCTCCCTCCCTCCCTCCCTCCCTCCCTCCCTCCCTCCCTCCCTCCCTCCCTCCTCACCCTCTCCCTCCCTCCCCAACCCTCTCCCTCCCTCCCTCCCTCCCTCCCCAACCCTCTCCCTCCCTCCCTCCCTCCCTCCCCTCTCTCCCTCCCTCCCTCCCTCCCCAATCCTCTCCCTCCCTCCCCAATCTTCTCCCTTCCTCCCCAACCCTCTCTCTCCCTCCCCAACCCTCTCCCTCCCTCCCTCCCTCCCTCCCTCCCTCCCTCCCTCCCTCCCTCCCTCCCTCCCTCCCTCCCTCCTCAACCCCCTCCCTCCCTCCTCAACCCCTCTCCCTCCCTCCCCTCCCCCTCCTCAACCCCCTCCCTCCCTCCCTCCCCAACCCTCTCCCTCCCTCCCCAAAACCTCTCCCTCCCTCCCTCCCTCCCTCCCTCCCTCCCCAACCCTCTCCCTCCCTCCTCAACCCTCTCCCTCCCTCCCTCCTCAACCGGCTCCCTCCCTCCCCAACCCTCTCCCTCCCTCCCCAACCCTCTCCCACCCTCCCTCCCTCCCTCCCTCCCCAATCCTTTCCCTTCCTCCCCAACCCTCTCCCTCCCTCCCCAACCCTCTCCCTCCCTCCCCAACCCTCTCCCACCCTCCCTCCCTCCCTCCCCAACCCTCTCCCTCCCTCCCTCCCTCCCTCTCTCCCTCCCTCCCCAACCCTCTCCCTCCCTCCTCAACCCTCTCTCTCCCTCCCCAACCCCCCTCCCCTCCCTCCCTCCCTCCCTCCCTCCCTCCCTCCCTCCCTCCCTCCCTCCCTCCCTCCTCCCTCCCTCCCTCCCTCCCTCTCTCCCTCCATCCCCAACCCTCTCCTTCCCTCCCTCCCTCCCAACCCTCTCCCTCCCTCCCTCCCTCCCTCCCTCCCTCCCTCCCTCCCTCCCTCCCTCCCTCCCTCCCTCCCTCCCTCCCTCCCTCCCCAATCCTCTCCCTTCCTCCCCAACCCTCTCCCTCCCTCCCCAACCCTCTCCTTCCCTCCCTCCCTCCCAACCCTCTCCCTCCCTCCCTCCCTCCCTCCCTCCCTCCCCAATCCTCTCCCTTCCTCCCCAACCCTCTCCCTCCCTCCCCAACCCTATCCCTCCCTCATCAACCCTCTCCCTCCTCCCTCCCTCCCTCCCTCCCTCCCTCCCTCCCTCCCTCCCTCCCTCCCTCCCTCCCTCCCTCCCAATCCTCTCCCTCCCTCTGTCCCTCCCTCCCTCCCTCCCTCCCTCCCTCCCTCCTCAATCCTCTCCCTTCCTCCCCAACCCTCTCCCTCCCTTCCTCCCCAACCCTCTCCCTCCCTCCCTCCCTCCCCAACCCTCTCCCTCCCTCCCTCCCTCCCTCCCTCCCTCCCTCCCTCCCTCCCTCCCTCCCTCCCTCCCTCCCTCCCTCCCTCCCAATCCTCTCCCTCCCTCTCTCCATCCATCCATCCCTCCCTCCCTCCCCAACCCTCTCCCTCCCTCCCTCCCTCCCTCCCTCCCACCCCTCTCCCTCCCTCCCCAAATCCCTCCCTTCCTCCCCAACCCTCTCCCTCCCACCCCTCCCTCCCTCCCTCCCTCCCTCCCTCCCTCCCTCCCTCCCTCCCTCCCTCCCTCCCTCCCTCCCTCCCTCCCTCCCTCCCTCCCTCCCTCTCCAACCCTCTCCCTCCCTCCCTCCCTCCCTCCCTCCCTCCCAATCCTCTCCCTCCCTCTCTCCCTCCCTCCCTCCCTCCCCAACCCTCTCCCTCCCTCCCTCCCTCCCACCCCTCTCCCTCCCTCCCCAAATCCCTCCCTTCCTCCCCAACCCCCTCCCTCCCTCCCTCCCTCCCTCCCTCCCTCCCTCCCCAACCCTCTCCCAACCCTCCCTCCCTCCCTCCCTCCCTCCCTCCCCCTCCCTCCCTCCCCTCCCTCCCTCCCTCCCTCCCTCCCTCCCTCCCTCCCTCCCTCCCTCCACAAACCCCTCCCTCTGTCCCTCCCTGCCCAACCGTCTCCCTCCCAGCCCACCCCTCTCCCTCCATGACAAACCCTCTCCCTCCCAGCCCACCCCTCTCCCTCCCAGCCCACCCCTCTCCCTCCATGACAAACCCTCTCCCTCCCAGCCCACCCCTCTCCCTCCCAGCTCACCCCTCTCCCTCCCAGCCCACCCCTCTCCCTCCATGACAAACCCTCTCCCTCCCAGCCCACCCCTCTCCCTCCATGACAAACCCTCTCCCTCCCAGCCCACCCCTCTCCCTCCATGACAAACCCTCTCCTTCCTTCTCATTCTCCCTCCCTAACCCTCTCATGTGAAAGAAGAGTTCATGATCGTGTGAAGGTACACCGCCGTGGCAAGAAGAAAAATAAAATCAAGCGTTTATTTTTTTCCGGAGTGTTTTGTTCTGTTGGGTGCCGACTGAACATGAGCCAGTGTAGCTTAGTGTCCATGTCTGCATAACGGGTCTCTGTCCTTCTCTGATCGGGCCATTATGTTTCTCTCGTCCACTACAATATAATGAAACCTCTGTGGCCCACAATGCTGAAGCACTGGCTTCTTGGCAATTTTTTTTCATTCTCCCTTTTATCTGCCCCTAATTCTCCAATTATTTCAACCCTGTTTTCTCCTCTGCTGCTCTTCACTGTGGCCCCTGCTGTGAGGACTGATGAGACAGAGACAGAGAGAGAGAGAGAGAGAGACAGAGAGAGACAGAGACAGAGACAGAGAGAGAGAGAGAGAGAGACAGAGAGAGAGAGAGACAGAGAGAGAGACAGTGAAACCCTGGGCTGGCCAAAGGCTTGTATGTCTGTCAGTCTCTGGGTGGTCAGCTCAGCTGTCCTATATGACTACATCCTACATCATTTCATAGTTTCGATGTCTTCACTATTATTCTACAATATATAAAATGGTAAAAAATAAAGAAAAACCCTGGAATGAGTAGGTGTGTCCAAACTGTTGACTGGTTCTGTATATTTACAAATGAAGATATGGGGGATTGGAAATAATGCAGCCAATGGAAGCCACAATCTATTAAAGCTGGTCTACTCCCCACCCCACCAACATAAAATAAAATAAAATACATCAACATATGTGAAAATGGCACATTTCTATGTTTTGTAGTAAAAAAGAGATAAAGTAAGCTTAACGTTTCCAATGACATCATCAACCAATTAGTAGGGAATTTATTTAACTAGGCAAGTCAGTCCCTCCGATGTCAACAACTACAGACCAGTTTCCCTTCTTTCTTTTCTCTCCAAAACTCTTGAGCATGCCGTCCTTGGCCAGCTCTCTTGCTATCTCTCTCAGAATGACCTTCTCGATCCAAATCAGTCAGGTTTCAAGACTGGTCATTCCACTGACACTGCTCTTCTCTGTGTCACGGAGGCTCTCCGCACTGCTAAAGCTAACTCTCTCTCCTCTGCTCTCATCCTTCTAGACCTATCTGCTGCCTTTGATATTGTGAACCATCAGATCCTCCTCTCCACCCTCTCCGAGTTGGGTATCTCCGGCGCGGCTCACTCTTGGATTGCGTCCTACCTGACAGGTCGCTCCTACCAGGTGGCATGGCGAGAATCCGTCTCCGCACCACGTGCTCTCACCACTGGTGTCCCCCAGGGCTCAGTTCTAGGCGCTCTCCTATTCTCGCTATACACCAAGTCACTTGGCTCTGTCATATCCTCACCTTGTCTCTCCTATCATTGCTACGCAGACGACACACAATTAATCTTCTCCTTTCCCCCTTCTGATAACCAGGTGGCGAATCGCATCTCTGCATGTCTGGCAGACATATCAGTGTGGATGACGGATCACCACCTCAAGCTGAACCTCGGCAAGACGGAGCTGCTCTTCCTCCCAGGGAAGGACTGCCCTTTCCATGCTCTCGCCATCACGGTGGACAACTCCATTGTGTCCTCCTCCCAGAGTGCTAAGAGCCTCGGCGTGACCCTGGACAACACCCTGTCGTTCTCCGTTAACATCAAGACGGTGACCCGATCCTGTAGGTTCATGCTATACAACATTCGCAGAGTACGACCCTGCCTTACACAGGAAGTGGCGCAGGTCCTAATCCAGGCACTTGTCATCTCCCGTCTGGATTACTGCAACTCCCTGTTGGCGGGGCTCCCTGCCTGTGCCATTAAACCCCTACAACTCATCCAGAACACCGCAGCCCGTCTGGTGTTCAACCTTCCCAAGTTCTCTCACGTCACCCCACTCCTCCGCACACTCCACTGGCTTCCAGTTGAAGCTCGCATCTGCTACAAGACCATGGTGCTTGCCTACGGAGCTGTGAGGGGAACGGCACCTCCGTACCTTCAGGCCCTACACCCAAACAAGGGCACTGCGTTCATCCACCTCTGGCCTGCTGGCCCCCCTACCTCTGCGGAAGCACAGTTCCCACTCAGCCCAGTCAAAACTGTTCGCTGCTCTGGCACCCCAATGGTGGAACAAGCTCCCTCACGACGCCAGGACAGCGGAGTCAATCACCACCTTCCGTAGACACCTGAAACCCCACCTCTTTAAGGTATACCTGGGATAGGATAAAGTAATCCTTCTAACCCCCCCCCCCCTAAAAATATATAGATGTACTATTGTAAAGTGGTTGTTCCACTGGATATCATAAGGTGAATGCACCAATTTGTAAGTCGCTCTGGATAAGAGCGTCTGCTAAATGACGTAAATGTAGTAAAGAACAAATTCTCATTTACAATGATGGTCTAGGAACAGTGACTTGTTCAGGGGCAGAACAGACAGATTTTGTACCTTGTCTGTTCGGGGGATTCGATCTTGCAACCTTTCGGTTACAAGTCCAATGCTCTAACCACAAGGCTACCCTGCTGCCCAAGTGTTTAATTGGCAATGTGATGAAAACCAATGATGTCATTGGAAACATTTATCTTCCTCTTATCTTTTGTACTACAATAGAAACGCGCCATTTTCACATAAATACATTTTGGGGTGGTGCTGGAGATGATGAATTGGACATTTCTTTTTTACATTTACCTTTAATAATAACAATAATAATAACAATAATAATAACAATAACAATAATAATACATTGTATTTATATAGTGCTTTTCAAGGACGGTCCCAAAGTCACTTTTGTCTTATAACGTAGCTATATACATTGGTTATACCAAACATTAGGAACACCTTCCTAATATTGAGTTGCACGACCATCCCCCACCCCTTGATACACACAGGAAACTGTTGAGCAACAAAAACCCAGCAGGATTGCAGATCTTGACACGAACCAGTCCGACTGGTACCTACTACCATACCCTGTTCAAAGGCACTTACATCTTTTGTCTTGCCCATTCACCCTCTCTGAAAGGCACACATACACAATCCATGTCTCAAGTCTTAAAAATCCTTCTTTAACCCGTCTCCTCCCCTTCACCTACGCTGATTGAAGTGGATTTAACAAGTGACATCAATAAGGGATCATAGCTTTTCACCTGGTCAGTCTATGTCATGGAAAGAGCAGGTGTTCTTAATAATTTGTAAACTTAGTGTACCGTATATAGCTAACCTTTCTATGTTCAAAGCAAGTGTGCGGCTGGATGTCAATGTTTAACCTATGCCATGGTATGTTTTGTTATACAACAATGTGGACAGATGAGAAGGACAACAAGCTGTGAAGACCTTGGATTTCTAGAAAAAAATGATATTAGTCTTTGACTTGTTCTAATGTATAGGGAGGAAACCTTCAGAAAAAGGAGACAGTCAAAACAGGCGATGATGAGGGATGGTGTTGTGTTATTTCAAATCTGTTTGATGACATGTAGTTTGTTGTTCTTCTACCATCATCTTTTATCATCTATATCTAGACTAGGAAATCTACATGTATTGGTCACATGTGCCAAATACACCTTGTAGCTTAAATTATATAATATAACAACCCAATTAATCTCCACCGTTCATGGAAGTTGATGGGTTATTTTTCGATATCATTTCAACAACTGTTTCAATAGTAGAAAGTGAAGAACAAAAAAATTCAGAAGTGAAAATGGAACAGTGAACCGTCATATTTTTGTATAAAATAGCAAATAATGAAAGAGAAGGGTTGTTGTTTTGAATTTAGTGTGGGATAGGTCAAGAAAGTGTGGAAGAGGTTGTCACGGTTGTCGTAGGAAGGAGCGGACCAAAGTGCAGCGTGTGTGTCGTTCCACATTTTATTTTCACTGTGAAACTATGCAATACATAAATAAACTGAATAACAAAACAACAAACTGTGACGCAGAGGTGAAACAAACACACTCAAAGACAATCTCCCACAAACCCAGGTGGGAAAAACCCCTACTTATTAAGTATGATCTCCAATTAGAGACAACGAGAACCAGCTGCCTCTAATTGGAGATCATCCCAAACAAAAACCCAATATAGAAATACAAAACTAGAATATAATAACATTACAAAAACTAAACTAGAAAACCCCCCCTGTCACGCCCTGACCTACTCTACCATATAAAATAACAGCTTTCTACGGTCAGGGCATGACAGAGGTGGAACAACTATTGTTATCCATTAATAATAATAATAAAGCCACGAGGTATAGACAACCTTGAAACTAGTAGCTAGAATAGTAGCCTAAAGGTGTGTGATTAAAAATAGTAAAGCACCCTTCGCTTGCTATAACAGCTGCCAGTTTGCTAAATGTTCTTAGTAAACTGATGTGGAGGATTGTGTTTGATCAAATGCAATGCCATTTTTCAGAGAACAAGTTAACTACTGACTTTCAGCATATAGAGAAAAGGGCACTCAACTTTGTACTGTATCGACTCAGATGACTGATGATAGTTGGAGCTGTATTGTTAGATTTTAGTGCAGCTTTTAATGTTATTGATCATAAATTGTTTTTGAAGAAAGTCACTTGATGTGTTTTTACATCAACTGCCATCACATGGTTGGAGAGTTATTCATCCAACAGAACTCAGAGAGTGTTCTTCAATGGAAACTTCTTTAACATCAGATATGTACAGTGCGGTGTCCCTCAGGGCAGTTCCCTTGGGCCGTTGCTATTCTCTATTTTGAATGCATGATTTGCCACTGTTCTTCCACAAAGCAAGAATATCTATGCATGTGATGATTCCACACTCAACATGTCAAATCAAACCAAATCAAACTGTATTGGTCACATGCACCAAATACAACAGGTGTAGACTTTATAGGGAAATGCTTACTTACGAGCACATTCCCAAATGTGTGTCTATGTGTGAGTGTGTGTGTAGCATCAATATGCATGTGTGTGTGCTTTGTGTGTGTGGGTATGTAGTGTGTGTGTGTGTGGGGGGGGGGGGGGTAGAGATGCCGCTTTCAAGGTGCGTGACACTATTTCAGATGCTTATTAGAAATGCAGTATTTGTTTTATGTGGTTTGGGGTGGTTGTGTGTATGTGTCCATGTAGAGAGGGGTATTTTATTTATTAGTCCAGGGTTTTGGTTATTGTTCTATGTTAGTTTATTTCTATGTTCAGTCTAGTCATTTGTATTTCTATGTTTAGTTAATTGGTGTTGGGGCCTTCAGTTGGAGGCAGCTGTCTATCGTTGCCTCTGATTGAAGGTCCTATAATTAGGGGGTGTGTTTGTATTGTGGGTAGTTGTATTCTGTTTTGTGCTTATCACCTGACAGAACGGTTAGTGTCGTTTCTGTTAATTGTATACGTGTTTATTTTGTTTCTCCTTCTTATATATTAAAAAGAGGAGATGAGTATACACTTCCCTGTTGCGTCTTGGTCCTCCACACACGACACGCGTTACAACAGGACTAAGATTGAATCCTACTACACCGGCTCTGATGCTCGTTGGATGTGGCAGGGCTTTAAAACTATTACGGACAACAAAGGGATACCCAGCCATGAGCTGCCCAGTGATGTGAGACTACCAGACAAGCTAAATGCCTTTTGAGTATATTGAGTATATTACCTCATTATTGTTGTGTCATTTTCTTGTTTAATTTTTTTAATTTTCTTGTATTTTTGTACTTTAGTTTATTTTGTCAATATTTTCTTAACTCTGTTTCTTGAACAGCATTGTTGGTTAAGGGCTTGTAAAGTAAGCATTTCACAGTAAGGTGTTGTAACCTGTTGTATTCGGCGCATGTGACAAATAAGATTTTGATTTGATTTGATTAGAAATGAGGTAAAAGGGATTTACAAGTTTTCCAGCGTTAAAATCACCAATCACTAGGATAGCCGCCTACGGATGAGCATTTTATTGTTTGCTTATGGTCCTAATGTTCTCATGGCCTTATACAGCTCGTTGAGTGCGGTCTTAGTACAGTGAGGGGAAAAAAGTATTTGATCCCCTGCTGATTTTGTACGTTTGCCCACTGACAAAGAAATGATCAGTCTATAATTTGAATGTTAGGTTTATTTGAACAGTGAGAGACAGAATAACAACAACAAAAAATCCAGAAAAACGCATGTCAAAAATGTTAGCGGTTTGTGGTGGTAAATAGACAGCTGCGAAAAATATAGATGAAAACTCTCTTAGTAAGTAGAATTTGTCCTATGGTCTACAGCTTATCATGCGGTATTCTAACTCAGGCGAGCAGATCCCCGAGACTTCTTTAAATATTAGAAATTGTGCAAAAGTCCTTGTCCAAATCAAGGTTAGTGATAGCTGTTCTGATGTCCAGAAGCTCTTTCCAGTCATAGGAAACGATGGTGTAAACATTATGAACAAAAACAAGTTACGATCAGCACAAAAAAAACATAAACAAAATCAATTAGTCAGGAGCCCGTAAAACAGCCGCCATTCCCTCCGGCACCATTCTGAAGTCTGCTGTGATGTTGTGAGACTAGTACACAGTTGAGATGTGGATGGAGTGACACATGGAGGTGAGTAAACCAGGAGAGCAGATTTGGCCACTACCTCACCCAGTGTTTTCCACAAGTACATAGAGTATCCAGCCAAAATAGAAAAAAAAGTAGCCAGCCAGGTGCCCCTAGGCTGTTGGGGGGGGGGGACTTGCAGTCCAAGGGTTGGAAATGGTTTGCCAGAGCTCTATTTTTCGTGGCCTCTGGTACATTCTAATGCCTTGATTCCATCCGAAATAAACAGTTACATTATTGAATGCTTTATTAAATTCACCTTCCAGATTGGAAAAATTTGGTGTGGTATTGATTTTACAATTGAAGTTAATGAAAAAATGTATGAATTCATTGTATTGTTAGTTGTTTTGGATATCGTCTAGGCGATCAGGACTACTTCGTATTTTCAAAACTTTTTTTTTAACACTTAGCAGTTGTGCTGCGAGATATGAGTTTCCACAATGTTTGATCTTCAAATTATTTATTTGATTAAAACAGAAATTGAAGTAAATAGCCCACATTTTCAACAACAAAAAAGTTAGCTAAAAAAAAAACAACATTATATCTTAAGTAGGGCGGGGAATATACCTGTATTGCAATACTCGTTAGTGTTGTGGCAAGGAGACAAAATGAGAAGCAGATTTGACTTCTTTAGGAAAATAGCCCTAATGTTGAAACAAACTTCATTAGGTTTCACATGTATTTATTTTCCAAGCTGAAGCACACAATATTTTAGATACAGCAGGTTTTTAAAGAACCAATGAGATTGGTCTGCTTCGTGTTTTCATTTCTGACATGGAATAAATATATTGATACTGGTATTGATCCTTGGGTATCCTTGGGTATCCATAAGTAGTATATCTTCCTGCTAATCATTAGGCCCTAGAATTCTGTTACGGTTTCTGCCTGATTCTGTTTTGTTTTTTCCCACTTCCGTTTTCTTCTTGGGGGGTTTTTCAGGTTTTTTCTCTCAAAATCACATGTTTGTAATAGAAAAACAACAACATTTGATGTTCTAAATCCAAAACAATGCTTAAACCACATCAGGAGACTGTCACGTCCTGACCATAGAAAGATGTTATTTTCTATGATAGAGTAGGTCAGGGCGTGACAGGGGGGGTTTTTCAGTTTAGTTTTTCTATGTTGTCAGGTTCGAGTTTTGTATTTCTATGTTGTGTTTTGTTTGGGATGATCTCCAATTAGAGGCAGCTGGTCCTCGTTGTCTCTAATTGGAGATCATACTTATGTAGGGGTTTTTGCCCCCTGGGTTTGTGGGAGATTGTTTCTGAGTTAGTGTATGTTTCTACTCTGCGTCACGGTTTGTTGTTTTTGTTCGTTCAGTTTATTGTGTATGTATTGCAAAGTTTCACAGTGAAAATAAAATGTGGAACGACACACGCTGCACTTTGGTCCGCTCCTTCCTACGACAATCGAGACAGAATCTCCCACCACAAAAGGACCAAGCAGCGTGCCCAGGAGGAGCAGGGATCTTGGGCCCGGGAAAGGAAAGAGTGGAGGACGTCCTGGACCTGGGAGGAGGTAATGGCAGGGGACAAGACCCTGCCATGGAAGCAGGTGGAGACAGTGAGGGAGGAACGGCAACGTTACGAGGAACTAGCACGGCAACGACGGAAGCATGAGAGGCACACCCCCCCAAAAAATTGGGGGGGGGGGGCACACGGTGATATTGGCAGAGTCAGGGTGGAGACCTGAGCCAACTCCCCGTGCTTACCGTGGGGAGTGAGTGAGGAAGCAAGCACCATGTTATGCGGTGATGCACACTGTGTTGCCAGTGAGCATTCACAGCCCGGTGCAATCTGTGCCCGCACCTCGCATTTGTCGAGCTAGGTTGAGCATCCAGCCAGGACGGGTTGTGCCAGCTCTATGCTCGAGACCTCCAGTACGCCTCCACAGCCCAGTATATCCTGTGCCTGCCCCATGTACCCGGCCTCCAGTGCGCCTGCTCAGTCCGGAGTGTCCTGTTCCTGCTCCCCGCACTCGCCCTGAGGTGCGTGTTACCAGTCTGGCGCCACCTGTGCCAGCCCCACGCATCAGGCCTCCAGTGCGCCTGCTCAGTCCGGAGTGTCCTGTTCCTGCTCCCCGCACTCGCCCTGAGGTGCGTGTTACTAGTCTGGTGCCACCTGTGCCAGCCCCACGCATCAGGCCTCCAGTGCGCATTCCCAGTCCAGAGCTTCCGGCGACAGTTCCCAGTCCAGAGCTTCAGGCGACAGTTCCCAGTCCAGAGCTTCCGGCGACAGTTCCCAGTCCAGAGCTTCCGGCGCAGTTCCTAGTCCAGAGCTTCCGGTGACAGTTCCCAGTCCAGAGCTTTCGGTGATGTTTTGCAGTCCGGAACCTCCTGAGACGGCCTACAGTTCGGAACCTCCTGAGACGGCCTACAGTTCGGAACCTCCTGAGACAGCCTACAGTTCGGAACCTCCTGAGACGGCCTACAGTTCGGAACCTCCTGAGACGGCCTACAGTTCGGAACCTCCTGAGACAGCCTACAGTTCGGAACCTCCTGAGACGGCCTACAGTCTCGGAACCTCCTGAGACGGCCTACAGTCTGGAACCTCCTGAGACGGCCTACAGTCCGGAACCTCCTGAGACGGCTTACAAAATCTGAGAAGTTGAAATGTTTTTCATTAGTCTAAACCCTCTCTCGTTAGAATGAACCAGAGTAGAGGCCCTCCCTCGTTAGAATGAACCAGAGTAGAGGCCCTCTCAGAGTAGAATAGAGTCCCAGAGCAGAGGCCCTGTCAGAGTAGAATAGAGTCCCAGAGTAGAGGCCCTGTCAGAGTAGAATAGAGTCCCAGAGTAGAGGCCCTGTCAGGATAAAATAATAGAGTCCCAGAGTAGAGGCCCTGTCAGAGTAGAGGCCCTGTCAGAGTAGAATAGAGTCCCAGAGCAGAGGCCCTGTCAGAGTAGAATAGAGTCCCAGAGTAGAGGCCCTGTCAGGAGAAGAATAGAGTCCCAGAGCAGAGGCCCTGTCAGAGTAGAATAGAGTATTGACACGGCCGGATAAAAAACGTACCCGATTTAATCTGGTTACTACTCCTGCCCAGTAACTAGAATATGCATATAATTATTGGCTTTGGATAGAAAACACCCTAAAGTTTCTAAAACTGTTTGAATGGTGTCTGTGAGTATAACATAACTCATATGGCAGGCCAAAACCTGAGAAGATTCCATGCAGGAAGTGGCCTGTCTGGCAAATTGTGTTTCATCTTGGCTCTTTTTATTGAAGACTGAGGATCTGTGCAATAACGTGACACTTCCTACGGCTCCCATAGGCTCTCAGAGCCCGGGAAAAAGCTGAACGATATCGAGGCAGCCTCTGGCTGAAACACTTTATCGCTTTTGGCAAGTGGCCGATCAGAGTACTATGGGCTTAGGCGCGTGCCCGAGTCGACCGAATGCTTTATTTTCTTTCGTCTGTTTACCTAAACGCAGATTCCCGGTTGGAATATTATCGCTTTTTTATGAGAAAAATTGCATAAAAATAGATTTTAAACAGCGGTTGACATGCTTCGAAGTACGGTAATGGAATATTTAGATTTTCTTTGTCACGAATTGCGTCGTGCTCATCACCCTTCTTTACCATTCGGATAGTGTCTTGAACGCACGAACAAAACGCTGCTGTTTGGATATAACTATGGATTATTTTGAACCAAACCAACATTTGTTATTGAAGTAGAAGTCCTGGGAGTGCATTCTGACGAAGACAGCAAAGGTAATAACATTTTTCTTATAGTAAATCTGACTTTGATGAGTGCTAAACTTGCTGGGTGTCTAAATAGCTAGCCCTGTGATGCCGGGCTATCTACTGAGAATATTGCAAAATGTGCTTTCACCGAAAAGCTATTTTAAAATCAGACATATCGAGTGCATAGAGGAGTTCTGTATCTATAATTCTTAAAATAATTGTTATGCTTTTTGTGAACGTTTATCGTGAGTAATTTAGTAAATTCACCGGCAGTGTTCGGTGGGAATGCTAGTCACATGCTAGTCACATGCTAATGTAAAAAGCTGGTTTTGATATAAATATGAACTTGATTGAACAAAACATGCATGTATTGTATAACATAATGTCCTAGGGTTGTCATCTGATGAAGATCATCAAAGGTTAGTGCTGCATTTAGCTGTGGTTTGGGTTTATGTGACATTATATGCTAGCTTGAAAAATGAGTGTCTGATTATTTCTGGCTTGGTACTCTGCTGACATAATCTAATGTTTTGCTTTCGTTGTAAAGCCTTTTTGAAATCGGACAGTGTGGTTAGATTAACGAGAGTCTTATCTTTAAAATGGTGTAAAATAGTCATATGTTTGCATTTTTGCAAGTTTTTGCATTTTTGAGGAATTTGAATAACGCACCACGGGATTACACTGGCTGTTGAGTAGGTGGGACGCTAGCCCATAGAGGTCTTTAAACTTTCCCCCACTTAGTGCACATCAGGTACGTTATTGCAGACGTGGGGCGTTATGCTAACAAGATATACAGTTGAAGTTCTAAGTTTACATACACCTTAGCCAAATACATGTAAACTCAGTTTTTCACAATTCCTGACATTTAATCCTAGTAAAAATTCCCTGTCTTAGGTCAGTTAGGATCACCACTTTATTTTAAGAATGTGAAATGTCAGAATAATAGTTGAGAGAATGATATACTTCAGGTTTTATTTCTTTCATCACATTCCCAGTGGGCCAGAAGTTTACATACACTGTAGTTGTATTTGGTAGCATTGCCTTTAAATTGTTTAACTTGGGTCAAACTTTTCGGGTAGCCTTCCACAAGCTTCCCACAATAAGTTAGGTGAATTTTGGCCCATTCCTCCTGACAGATCTGGTGTAACTGAGTCAGGTTTGTAGGCCTCCTTGCTCGCATACGTTTTTCGAGTTCTACCCACACATTTTCTATAGTATTGAGGTCAGGGCTTTGTGATGGCCACTCCAATACCTTCTCCAAAAAGTACGATCTTTGTCTCTATGTGCATATGCAAACCGTAGTCTGGCTCTTCAGGTTATGTCGATATAGGACTCGTTTTACTGTGGATATAGATACTTTTGTACCTGTTTCCTCCAGCATCTTCACAAGGTCCTTTGCAGTTGTTCTGGGATTGATTTGCACTTTTCGCACCAAAGTACGTCCATCCCTAGGAGACAGAACGCATCTTCTTCCTGAGCGATATGACGGCTGCGTGGTCCCATGGTGTTTATACTTGCGTACTTTTGTTTGTACAGATGAACTTAGTACCTTCAGGCATTTGAAAATTGCTCCCAAGGATGAACCAGACTTGTGGAGGTCTACATTATTTTTCTGAAGTCTTGGCTGATTTCTTTTGATTATCGCATGACACAAGTAATTTTTCCAACAATTGTTTACAGACAGATTATTTCACTTATAATTCACTGTATCACAATTCCAGTGGGTCAGAAGTTTACATACACTAAGTTGACTGTGTGTAACGCCCTGGCCATAGAGAATGGTTTTTGTTGGGTGGGCGTTCTATGTTCATTTTTCTATTTCTTTGTTTTGGGCCGTGTGTGGCTCCCAATCAGGCACAGCTGTAGTTCGTTGTTGCTGATTGGGACTCACACATAAGTAGCCTGGTTTTCTTTTGGGGTTTTTGTGGGTGATTGTATTCTCTTAGTGTGTTTTCCTGACAGAACTGTTTCTGGTCGTTTTTGTTTCGTTTTGTATTGTGTTCGTTCAGTCAATTAAAATTCTAATGATGAACACATCCTCCGCTGCACCTTGGCCTAATTCTGACGACGGCCCTTACACTGTGCCTTTATTGGATAATTCCAGAAAATGATGTCATGGCTTTAGAAGCTTCTGATAGGCTAATTGACATAATTTGAGTCAACTGGAGGTGTACTTGTGGATGTATTTCAAGGTCCACCTTCAAACTCAGTGCCTCTTTGCTTGACATCATGCACAAAATAGATGTCCTAACCGACTTGCCAAAACTATAATTTGTTAATTAACAAGAAATTTGTGGAGTGGTTGAAAAACAAGTTTTAATGACTCCAACCTAAGTGTATGTAAACTTCCAACCTCAACTGTACCTCCCTTCCTGCCTGCCTTCATTTTATAAAGCTAGAATCCTTCATTTTAATAAATATAGAATCATACATTTTATAAATCTAGAATCCTTCATTTTAATAAATCTAGAATCCTACATTTTATAAAGCTAGAATCCTTCTGTTTAATAAATAAAGAATTCTTAATTTTAATAAAGTTAAAATCCATAAATTGTCTAGGCGCACAGAAAAATATTTAGATGCTTATACGAGTAAAATGGTTACACTGTAGAGCCCTGTGTGTGTGTGTGTGGTGTGTGTGTGTGTGTGTGTGTGTGTGTGTGTGTGTGTGTGTGTGTGTGTGTGTGTGTGGCCAACTACTCACCAGCTTCTCGTCCACAGTGATGAGTTGGTTCTCGTCATGCTTTCTCTGCCGGCCTCCATCCCATTAGGCTCACTGACCTGCAACACAGTAAGTCAGAACAGACGGTTCATGCAAAGAATCAGGCATACACAATCAAACACACAACATTATGGAAACAAGTTAGGAACTTCCATGAAAAATAACCATTTCAGAGGACTCAGTGGAGGGGAAGAAAGGTGGGAGGAAGGAAGGAAGGGAGGAAAGGGAAGGAAAGGAAAAGAGGGAGAGAGGGAGGGAGGAAGGGAGGGAAGGAAGGAAGGAAGGGAGGGAGGGAGGGAGGGAGGGAGGGAGGGAGGGAGGGAGGGAGGGAGGGAGGGAGGGAGGGAGGGAGGGAGGGAGGGAGGGAGGGAGGGAGGGAGGGAGGGGAAAGTAAAAGGAGAGAAGGGACAGACAGACAGGCTGTGATGATTTTCCTTCCCTGTAAGAGCCATAACGCATAGAGTAGAAGAAGGTTAGGAGGGAGGGAGGGACTCAGAGGGAGGGACTCAGAGGGAGGGACTCAGAGGGAGGGACTCGGGAGGGAGGGAGGGACTCAGAGGGAGGGACTCAGAGGGAGGGACTCGGGAGGGACTCGGGAGGGAGGGAGGGACTCAGGAGGGAGGGAGGGAGGGACTCGGAGGGAGGGAGGGAGGGACTCGGGAAGGAGGGAGGGACTCGGGAGGGAGGGAGGGAGGGAGGGAGGGAGGGAGGGAGGGAGGGAGGGAGGGAGGGAGGGAGGGAGGGAGGGAGGGAGGGAGGGAGGGAGGGAGGGAGGGAGGGAGGGAGAAGAAAGTGAAAGGAAAGACGGGACAGACAGACAGGGAGATTCTATTCCTTCACCATTAGTTCTGTCTGGTGAGTTTCTGGCAGGCTCCTGCTTGCTGTTAACCCGACCTGCAAGGGTTCAAACAGTATTTTCAAACGTTAGGGCGCCAGGCAGCCTAGTGGTTAGCGCATTGGGCCAGTAACCAAAAGGTTGTTGATTCGAATACCCAAGGTGAAAACTCTTCGATGTGCTCTTGAGCAAGGCGCTTAACCCTTATTTCTCCAGGGGCGCTGTACTAATATGGCTGGGCCTGTAAAGCACCACATTTTATTGCACCAATCCAGTGTATGTGACAAAAAAATAAATACATATAATTTACATCTTTCAAATACTTTAAGCGTTTGTCCCCCAGCCTGCCTGGAGTGCCTTTTGGGCTGTTAGGATTATTCGATTGGATCCATCACACTAGACAAGCTCAATCAAACACAGCTAAAATATTTGAAAGATTTCAAATACTCTTTTAACCCTGGTCTGCTGATGAGTTGACGACAGACCACACTTTATGTTGGCTCACCGGCCAAATGTCCCCGGCTCACTGCCACCGAGTGCCTGAAGAAGGACTCGGATGGCTCTGTGTGGAGTAGTGAACGTGCTGGCTTGTCACTAAAAAGCAGCAAGTCTAGCCAGCTAACAGAGCCCTAAGGAAACTAGGGAGACTGTGTCTGTAGGGGGGGATCTGTGACATGTGAATGACAATGTAGGCTACTGGCTGATAGCTTGTCACAAAACATTAAGGTGCACACCTCCCAGTGAGGGAGACTGACTTTCCCAGGCCATGGAGGGACAGCCGGGGCACTGAAACTCGGTTAAATCCCACTGCACGCTCAGATGAAAAAGAGCAGTGTTCTGGTTAACCCAGGATGTCAGCTGGATGATGATTACAACCACTGGTTAACCCAGGCTGTCAGCAGGGCTGATGACTACAACCAAGGCCCGGGCAGTGAACGTGCTGGATTGTCACAAAACAGCAACGTTCCCAGCCTGGCCAGAGAGCAAGCTAGGGAGACAAACCGGACGGTCAGGGCAGGCAGACCCACTGAACTCACCAGCATTGTTTCTCTTCAGTCAGGCAGAGATCAGTCGGATTCGACCAGGGTCATATTCATTAGTTCACACGGTAGTAAATAATTTTGCAATGGAAAAAGGAAAACAAGTGCTTCTGTCATGGTTCCAAATTCAGCTAGGTCCCTCCTCGTTTTTCCCCCGATTACTTTCTAGTGAACAGACTGAGTTGAGGTAGCAGGGTCCAGGAGACAACATAGGCTAGTAATGAACAGCCATGGATGCTCACGCTATGGGTTCTTCATCGTGGGAGTCTTGGAACAGGCCTGGAACAGGCCTATCTAATATTAAAAAGGTGCAACACCCAGAACGTATCCCATATGTGGAAGCTACGTGAAATGCAACATCACTAGGCTGCATTCAAAACAAATCTCCATCCCCCACATCCCATTTCCCCGTAATATGGAGGAGACTCATGCTTGAGTCTTTTACGTCCCATTTCCCCGTAACATGGAGGAGACTCATGCTTGAGTCTTTTAACGTCCCATTTCCCCATAGCATGGAGGAGACTCATGCTTGAGTCTTTTACGTCCCATTTCCCCGTAATAAGGAGGAGACTCGCGCTTGAGTCTTTTACGTCCCATTTCCCCGTAATAAGGAGGAGACTCGTGCTTGAGTCTTTTACGTCCCATTTCCCCATAGCATGGAGACTCGCACTTGAATCTTTTATGTCCCATTTCCCCGTAGCATGGAGGAGACTTGTGCTTGAGTCTTTTTACATCCCATTTCCCCGTAATATGGAGGAGACTCGCACTTGAGGCTTTTACGTCCCATTTCCTCGTAACATGGAGACTCGCACTTGAGTCTTTTACGTCCCATTATCCCATAACATGAAGGAGACTCACGCTTGAGTCTTTACATCCCATTTCCACGTAACATGGAGGAGACTCATGCTTGAGTCTTTTACGTCCCATTTCCCCGTAGCATGGAGGAGACTTGTGCTTGAGTCTTTTTACATCCCATTTCCCCGTAATATGGAGGAGACTCGCACTTGAGGCTTTTACGTCCCATTTCCTCGTAACATGGAGACTCGCACTTGAGTCTTTTACGTCCCATTATCCCATAACATGAAGGAGACTCACGCTTGAGTCTTTACATCCCATTTCCACGTAACATGGAGGAGACTCGCGCTTGAGTCTTTACGTCGCATTTCCCCGTAGCATGGAGGAGACTCGCGCTTCAGTCTTTTACATCACATTTCCCCGTAGAAAGGAGGAGACTCATGCTTGAGGCTTTTATGTCCCATTTCCCCATAGCATGGAGACTCACACTTGAATCTTTTATGTCCCATTTCCCCGTAATATGGAGGAGACTCGCACTTGAATCTTTTATGTGCCATTTCCCCGTAGCATGGAGGAGACTCGCGCTTGAGTCTTTACGTCCCATTATCCCATAACATGAAGGAGACTCACGCTTGAGTCTTTACATCCCATTTCCACGTAACATGGAGGAGACTCGCGCTTGAGTCTTTACGTCCCATTTCCCCGTAGCATGGAGGAGACTCGCGCTTGAGTCTTTTACATCACATTTCCCCGTAGAAAGGAGGAGACTGGCTTTCCCAGTCCATGGAGGGGCAGCCGGGGCACTGAAACCCGGTTTAGTCATACTGCACGCTCAGATGAAAAAGAGCAGTGTTCTGGTTAACCCAGGCTGTCAGCTGGATGATGATTACAACCACTGGTTAACCCAGGCTGTCAGCAGGGCTGATGACTACAACCACTGGTTTACCCAGGCTGTCAGCTGGATGATGACTACAACCACTGGTTTACCCAGGCTGTCAGCTGGATGATGACTACAACCACTGGTTAACCCAGGCTGTCAGCTGGATGATGACTACAACCACTGGTTAACCCAGGCTGTCAGCTGGATGATGACTACAACCACTGGTTAACCCAGGCTATCAGCTGGATGATGACTACAACCACTGGTTAACCCAGGCTGTCAGCTGGATGATGACTACAACCACTGGTTAACCCAGGCTGTCAGCAGGCTGATGACTACAACCACTGGTTTACCCAGGCTGTCAGCAGGCTGATGACTACAACCACTGGTTTACCCAGGCTGTCAGCAGGCTGATGACTACAACCACTGGTTTACCCAGGCTGTCAGCAGGGCTGATGACTACAACCACTGGTTAACCCAGGCTGTCAGCTGGATGATGACTACAACCACTGGTTAACCCAGGCTGTCAGCTGGATGATGATTACAACCACTGGTTAACCCAGGCTGTCAGCTGGATGATGATTACAACCACTGGTTAACCCAGGCTGTCAGCTGGATGATGACTACAACCAAGGCCCGGGCAGTGAACGTGCTGGATTGTCACAAAACAGCAACGTTCCCAGCCTGGCCAGAGAGCAAGCTAGGGAGACAAACCGGACGGTCAGGGCAGGCAGACCCACTGAACTCACCAGCATTGTTTCTCTTCAGTCAGGCAGAGTTCAGTCGGATTCGACCAGGGTCATATTCATTAGTTCACACGGTAGTAAATAATTTTGCAATGGAAAAAGGAAAACAAGTGCTTCTGTCATGGTTCCAAATTCAGCTAGGTCCCTCCTCGTTTTTCCCCCGATTACTTTCTAGTGAACAGACTGAGTTGAGGTAGCAGGGTCCAGGAGACAACATAGGCTAGTAATGAACAGCCATGGATGCTCACTCTATGGGTTCTTCATCGTGGGAGTCTTGGAACAGGCCTGGAACAGGCCTATCTAATATTAAAAAGGTGCAACACCCAGAACGTATCCCATATGTGGAAGCTACGTGAAATGCAACATCACTAGGCTGCATTCAAAACAAATCTCCATCCCCCACATCCCATTTCCCCGTAATATGGAGGAGACTCGCACTTGAATCTTTTATGTCCCATTTCCCCGTAGCATGGAGGAGACTCGCACTTGAATCTTTTATGTCCCATTTCCCCATAGCATGGAGACTCGCACTTGAATCTTTTATGTCCCATTTCCCCGTAATATGGAGGAGACTCATGCTTGAATCTTTTAACGTCCCATTTCCCCATAGCATGGAGGAGACTCGCGCTTGAGTCTTTCATGTCCCATTTCCCCATAGCATGGAGGAGACTCGTGCTTGAGTCTTTTAACGTCCCATTTCCCCATAATATGGAGGAGACTCGCGCTTGAGTCTTTCATGTCCCATTTCCCCGTAATATGGAGGAGACTCGCGCTTGAGTCTTTTAACGTCCCATTTCCCCGTAATATGGAGGAGACTGTAACGTTCGTCGCCTGGTGACGAGGAAGCGGACCAAAACGCAGCTGGGAGCGAACACATGTTTATTCAACACACTGGAATTAAACATGTACACAAAAATCAAGAAAAATGCAGATACGTTACGTGCTCAAACAAAGAGACAACACCCCACAAACAGCGTGGGGAAAACAGCAACTTAAATGTGATCCCAATCAGAGACAATTAGCGACAGCTGTCTCTGATTGGGAATCGACAGAACCCAACATAGAAATAACCCACCTAGAGCCTACACAAGGCTAAAACGTAAACCAAACACAAACCAATGAAAAATACCTAACATGACACACCCTGACCTAATATACCCGAGTTCACCTGGTCAGGGCGTGACAGAGACTCGCGCTTGAGTCTTTCATGTCCCATTTCCCCATAGCATGGAGGAGACTCGTGCTTGAGTCTTTTTACATCCCATTTCCCCGTAATATGGAGGAGACTCATGCTTGAGGCTTTTTACATCCCATTTCCCCGTAACATGGAGACTCGCGCCTGAGTCTTTTACGTCCCATTATCCCATAACATGAAGGAGACTCGTGCTTGAGTCTTTACGTCCCATTTCCCCATAGCATGGAGACTAGCACTTGAGTCTTTTATGTCCCATTTCCACGTAGCATGGAGGAGACTTGCGCTTGAGTCTTTTATGTCCCATTTCCAAGTAGCATGGAGGAGACTTGCGCTTGAGTCTTTTTACATCCCATTTCCCCGTAACATGGAGACTCGCGCCTGAGTCTTTTACGTCCCATTATCTCATAACATAAAGGAGACTCGCGCTTAAGTCTTTACGTCCCATTTCCCCGTAGCATGGAGGAGACTCACGCTTGAGTCTTTTACGTCCCATTTCCCCGTAACATTGAGGAGACTCGCTCTTGAGCTTTTTACATCACATTTCCTTGGGGTGGTAGGTAGCGGCAGGTAGCCTGTTGGTTAGAGCATTGGGCCAGTATCCGAAAGATTGATAGATCAAATTCCTGAGCTGACAAGGTAGAAATCTGTTGTTCTGCTCTAGAACAAGGCAGTTAACCCACTGTTCCTGGACTGTCATTGTAAATAAGAATTTGTTCTTAACTGACTTGCCTGGTTAATTTAAAAAATAAATCCAACTTTTTTTTACTAGGGATGTCAGTTAAGAACACATTCTTATGCGGATAGTGTGTTGATATCCCTACTATTCGATGAACATCGCTTTTTTGTTCAGTTAACCTGGGCTAGGGGGCAGTATTTGCACGGCTGGATAAAAAAAATGTACCCGATTTAATCTGGTTACTAATCCTACCCAGTAACTAGAATATGCATATAGTTATTATATATGGATAGAAAACACTCTAAAGTTTCTAAAACTGTTTGAATGGTGTCTGTGAGTATAACAGAACTCATTTGCCAGGCAAAACCCTGAGACATTTTCTGACAGGAAGTGGATACCTGATGTGTTGTATTACCTTTAAACCTATCCCATTGAAAAACACAGGGGCTGAGGAATATTTTGGCACTTCCTATTGCTTCCACTAGATGTCACCAGCCTTTACAAAGTGTTTTGAGTCTTCTGGAGGGAGATCTGACCGAACAAGAGCCATGGAACGATGATGGCCCATTAGACACCTGGCGCGCGAGTTCATGTTGGGTACCCTCGTTCCAATACGTTATAAAAGAGTATGCATTCGTCCACCTTGAATATTATTCATGTTCTGGTTAAAAAAGGCCCTAATGATTTATGCTATACAACGTTTGACATGTTTGAACGAACGTAAATATATTTTTTCCCCTCGTTCATGACGAGAAGTCCGGCTGGCTTAGATCATGTGCTAACAAGACGGAGATTTTTGGACATAAATGATGAGCTTTTTTGAACAAAACTACATTCGTTATGGACCTGTGATACCTGGAAGTGACATCTGATGAAGAGAATCAAAGGTAATGGATTATTTACATAGTATTTTCAATTTTAGATCTCCCCAACATGACGTCTAGTCTGTATCGCAACGCGTATTTTTCTGGGCGCAGTGCTCAGATTATTGCAAAGTGTGATTTCCCAGTAAGGTTATTTTTAAATCTGGCAAGTTGATTGCGTTCAAGAGATGTAAATCTATAATTCTTTAAATGACAATATAATATTTTACCAATGTTTTCTAATTTTAATTATTTAATTTGTGGTGCTGACTTGACTGCCGGTTATTGGAGGGAAACGATTTCCTCAACATCAATGCCATAGTAAAACGCTGTTTTTGGATATAAATATGAACTTGATAGAACTAAAAATGCATGCATTGTCTAACATAATGTCCTAGGAGTGTCATCTGATGGAGATTGTAAAAGGTTAGTGCATCATTTTAGCTGGTTTTATGGTTTTGGTGACCCTGTCTTTGAATTGACAAAACATTACACACAACTCTTGTAAATGTACTGTCCTAACATACTCTAAATTTATGCTTTCGCCGTAAAACCTTTTTGAAATCGTAAAACGTGGTTAGATTAAGGAGATGTTTATCTTTCAAAGGGTGTAAAATAGTTGTATGTTTGAAAAATTAGAATTTTGACATTTATTTGGATTCAAATTTGCCGCTCTTGAAATGCACCTGCTGTTGATGGAGTGCACCACGGGGGGGACGCTAGCGTCCCACCTAGCCCATAGAGGTTAAAGTTGATTAAAACACAAAAAAATACAGTTATAGATCTAGACATGGTGGATTTACCAATACTATAAACATTTAGGAACATTTAGAAACCTTTGTACTCTCTCCAAGACAGGTAGTTCCCGAGTGGCGCAGCACTCTTAAGTCACTGCATTTCAGTGCTAGCAGGCGTCAACACAAACCCTGGTTCGATCCCGTGCTGTATCACAACCGGCTGTTATCAGGAGTCCCATAGGAAGGTGCACAATATTGGCCCAGTGACGACTCGGTTAGGAGAGGGTTTGGCTGTTGTAGGCTGTCATTGTAAATAAGAATGTGTTCTGAACTGAGTTGCCAAGTTAAATAAAAGGTCAAATAAAGATGCAGAGAGAGAAGAAGACTATCAGGGTTGAGGATACAGTGTTGGATACAAATGAGGGACAAGAAGATGATTATTGGGCAACTACTCATGCACATTTGGGTGAAGGCATTGTCATATTGTTGTCCTTCATTCATCCAGATGATTGTGTTTTGGGGTCCACCACCTGCACCTTGTTAACACAGCCGAGGGAGAATTTGAAACAGTCTACAGACAGGCTTTAGGAAGACAAGTTGAACTAATTAACAACAATGGCAGTACAGCAAATGTGAATCAACTTTCACATAATGTATTAAAAATGGTGTGTGTTACGGTCGTTGTTGCATGGCTTCTTATCCACAGAGGACCAGTGTGGTGTTATGGTCGTTGTTGCATGGCTTCTTATCCACAGAGGACCAGCGTGGTGTTATGGTCGTTGTTGCATGGCTTCTTATCCACAGAGGACCAGTGTGGTGTTATGGTCATTGTTGCATGGCTTCTTATCCACAGAGGACCAGTGTGGTGTTATGGTTGTTGTTGCATGGCTTCCTATCCAGAGGACCAGTGTGCTGTTATGGTCATTGTTGCATGGCTTCTTATCCACAGAGGACCAGTGTGGTGTTATGGTCATTGTTGCATGGCTTCTTATCCACAGAGGACCAGTGTGGTGTTATGGTCGTTGTTGCATGGCTTCTTATCCACAGAGGACTAATGGGGTATTATGGTCGTTGTTGCATGGCTTCTTATCCACAGAGGACCAGTGTGGGGTTATGGTCGTTGTTGCATGGCTTCTTATCCAGAGGACCAGTGTGCTGTTATGGTCATTGTTGCATGGCTTCTTATCCACAGAGGACCAGCGTGGTGTTATGGTCATTGTTGCATGGCTTCTTATCCACAGAGGACCAGTGTGGTGTTATGGTCATTGTTGCATGGCTTCTTATCCACAGAGGACCAGTGTGGTGTTATGGTCGTTGTTGCATGGCTTCTTATCCACAGAGGACTAATGGGGTATTATGGTCGTTGTTGCATGGCTTCTTATCCACAGAGGACCAGTGTGGGGTTATGGTCGTTGTTGCATGGCTTCTTATCCAGAGGACCAGTGTGCTGTTATGGTCATTGTTGCATGGCTTCTTATCCACAGAGGACCAGCGTGGGGTTATGGTCGTTGTTGCATGGCTTCTTATCCACAGAGGACCAGTGTGGGTGCAGTCAGTTTTTTTTAATAACTCCTTTGGGCTCATTGGGACGCTAGCGTCCCACCTCAACAACATCCGGTGAAAAATGCAGAGCGCCAAATTCAAATGACAAAAATAGTATTAATAAACATTCCTGAAAATACAAGTGTTATACATCGGTTAATAGATTAAGCATACCATGCGATTATCTGAGGACAGCGCCCTGCATACAAAAGCCTACAAAAATTTTCCAACCTAGCAAAGGCGTCACGAAGGTCAGAAATAGCGATAAAATAAATCACTTACCTTTGAAGATCTTCCTCTGTTGGCAATCCAAAGGGTCCCAGCTACACAATAAATGGTTGTTTTGTTCGATAAAGTCCCTCTTATATCCCAAAACCTCAGTTTTGTTGGTGCGTTTTGTTCAGTAATCTAATGGCTCAAAGGCGGTCAAAACATGCAGACGAATACATGCCAATATTACCGGTAAAGTTTGTCGAAACATGTCAAATGATGTTTATAATAATCCTCAGGTTGTCAGTTATCTAAATAATCGATAATATTTCAATATTTCAATAGCGTATTCAATAGAAAGGAAAAAGAACGAAGAGCGTGCACACAATCACACATGCAAACCAGTACTGCATGATTCCATAGATCACTTACCAAAAGGTCTTATTCTTCGTCGTTTTTCAGAAAACAAGCCTGAAACCATGTCTAAAGACTGTTGACATCTAGTGGAAGCCATAGGAACTGTAATCTGGGCCCTAAACCCTTATATAGTCAATCGGCATTCAACGGAAAACAACTCACATAAAAGAAAATCCAATTTCCTGGATGGATTTTCCTCTGGTTTTGGCCTGCCATATCAGTTCTGTTATACTCACAGACATTATTTTAACAGTTGTAGAAACTTCAGAGTGTCTTCTATCCAATGCTTCCATTTATATGCATATCCTCGCTTCTGGGCCTGAGTAACAGGCAGTTTACTTTGGGCACGTCAGTCATCCGAAATTCTGAATACTGCCCCCTAGCCCAAAAAAGGATAACAAAGCAATAACACACCTGATTCAACTAAGCAGGTCTTGATTGAAGTCTATGATTAGTTGATTAGTTCAATCAGGTGTGTACTGGTTGGCAAGAACAGAAGCCTAAGTCCACATTGATCTTTGTGGATACTATTGGACTCATGATGAATAGTAATGATCAGTTTATTTTAATAACTTTAGGGGAGATTCATATAATGTAATTTTACATAACAAATGTCAGTTTAAGTTTTAAACATTTGGAAAATCATTGAAATAGATTATTTTTTAAATTGTCTCATTTGGAAAAACCAATGGGTTTAAAGTGTACATTAGACCCAGTCTGGACTTTTCACATATTTGATCAAATATTTGTACGTCTTAAAAAAAAATTAAAGTAAGTCACGAAACTTCTCTTAATCTTTCATTTTATCTCCACTTTTCTTACAGAAATTAGGGCAGTGCATTCGGAAAGTATTCAGACCCCTTCACTTTTTCCACATTTACTAATGTTACAGCACTGTTCTAAAATGGATGAACTAAACATTTTTCGTCATCAATCTACACACAATGCCCCATAATGGCAAAGTGATTACAGGCAAAGCGAAAACAGGTTTTTAGACATTTCTGTACATGTATTAAAAATACAAAACAAAAATACCTTATTTACATAAGTATTCAGACCCTTTGCTATGAGACTCAAAATTGAGCTCAGGTGCATCCTGAGCTCAATTGTGCATCCTGAGCTCAACCCCATTAATTATCCATGAGATATATATACAACTTGATTGGAGTCCACTTGTGGTAAATTCAATTGATTGGACATGATTTGGAAAGGAACACACCTGTCTATATAAGGTCCGACACCATGAGGTCGAAGGAATTATACGTAGAACTCCGAGACAGGATTGTTTCGAGGCACAGATCTGGGGACGGGAACCAAAAACTTTCTGCAGCATTGAAGGTCCCCAAGAACGCAGTGGCCTCCATTTTTAAATGGAAGAAGTTTGGAACCACCAACACTCTTCCTAGAGCTGGCCGCCCGGACAAACTGAGCAGTCGGGGGAGAACGGCTTTAGTCAAGGAGGTGACGAAGAACTCAATGGTCACTCTGACAGCGTTTCAGAGTTTCTCTGCGGAGATGGGAGAATCTTCCAGAAAGGACAACCATCTCTGCAGCACTCCACCAATCAGGCCTTTATGCTAGAGTGGCCAGGCGGAAGACACTATTCAATAAAAGGCACATGACATCCCACTTGGAGTTTGCCAAAAGGCACGTAAAGAACTCTCAAACCATGAGAAACAAGACTCTCTGGTCTGATGAAACCAAGATTGAACTATTTGGCATGAATGCCAAGCGTCACGTCTGGAGGAAACCTGGCACCATCCCTATGGTGAAGCATGCTGGTGACAGCATCATGCTGTGTGGATGTTTTTCAGCGGCAGGATCGAGGGCAAGATGAACGGAGCAAAGTACAGAGAGATCCTTGATGAAAACCTGCTCCAGACTGCTCAGGACCTCAGACTGGGCGAAGGTTCACCTTCCAACAGGACAACAACCCTAAGCACACAGCCAAGACAACACAGGAGTGGCTTCGAGACAAATCTCTGAATGTCCTTGAGTGGCCCAGCCAGAGCCCGGACTTGGAGTAAAGCCAGTGTGTCTACATATGCAGATGACTCAACACTATACATGTCAGCTACCACAGCGACTGAAATCACTGATACACTTAAAAGCTGCAGTTAATATCAGAATGGGTGGCAAGGAATAAGTTGGTCATAAATATTTCAAAAACTAAAAGCATTGTATTTGGGACAAATCATTCACTAAACCCTAAACCTCAACTTAGTCTTGTAATAAATAATGTGGAAATTGAGCAAGTTGAGGTGACTAAACTGCTTGGAGTAACCCTGGATTGTAAACTGTCATGGTCAAAACATATTGATACAAGTGTAGCTATGATGGGGAGAAGTCTTTCCTGTAAGGACCGACGCTGGAGATGAGAAGAAGGTACGGGGAGTTAAACATTTAATGAGGAATAGACAGGCAACTGGACAGGAACAGCGTCAGCACACGGGTAAACAAGGACATATGACAATCAATGCAGAAGCAGGGAACAGAACCAGACAGATATAGAGAAGGTGAATGAGTCCAGGTGAGTCCAATAATCGCTGATGCGCGTGACAGAGAAAGGCAGGTGTACGTAATGATGACGGCAGGAGTGCGCAATGCTGGGGGAGCCTGGCGCCCTAGAGCGCCAGGGGGAAAGAGCGGGCACAGGCGTGACAGTACCCCCCCCCCCCCTCTAGGGGCACCACCCGGCGTCCCACCTGGGTGAGCCTGACGGGCCGGGCCAAGGCATGGGCGCTGGACAAGCCGGCTGGGCGTGAAACTGTGACGAACTGGCAGAGGCATGAGAGTCTGGCAAGCCGGCTGAGGCATAGGAGCCTATCGATCCCGCTGAGACGTGGGAGCCCGATGACCCGGCTGAGGCATGAAGGACTGTCGATCCGGCTGAGGCGTGGGAGCCCGATGATCCAGCGGAGGCATAGCAGCCTGACAAGCCAGCTGGGCATTTAAACCTGACGATCCGGCTGACGTGGGATGGGCGCCTTCCGAGCCAACCGGGGAAAGAAACCTCTCGAGCCAGCTAGTACGTAGCAGCCCGTTGAGCTGGCTTAGGCACCCCTGGTTCCATCGGTGTCGGGTCCCTGACCCAATGTTGCCACCAACCGGGAAACGTCAGCACACAGACACAGCATTCTGTAACGCCCGACGCTGGAGTCAAGAAGCAGGTACGGGGAGTTGACATTTAATCAGGAATAGATAAAGAGCAAGACAGGAACAGCGTCAGCACACAGACACACAACGACAAACAACAATTAATGCCGCAGCGGGGAACAGAGATTGGGTACTGACAAATATAGGGGAGGTAATAAACAGGTGATTGTGTCCAGGTGAGTCCAATAATACGCTGATGCGCATGACGGGGGGAAGGCAGGTGTGCGTACTGATGGTGGCAGGAGTGCATAATGCTGGGGAGCCTGGCGCTTTCGAGCTCCAGGGAGGGGGAGCAGGAGTAGGTGTGACATGCCCATAATTAAGCACTGCTCTACCTTCTTAACAGTACTATCAACTGGGCTGGTCCTACAGGCCCTGGTTTTGTCTCACCTGGACTACTGTTCAGTCATGTGGTCAGGTGCCACAAAGAGGGACTTAGGAAAATTGCAATTGGCTCAGAACGGGGCAACACGGCTGGCCCTTTGGATGTACACAGAGAGTTAACATTAATAATTTGCATGTCAATCTTTCCTGGCTCAAAGTGGAGGAGAGATTGACTTCATCACTAATTGTATTTGTGAGAGGTTTTGACATGTTGAATGCATCGAGCTGTCTGTTTGAACAACTGGTGCACAGCTCAGACATCCATGCATACCCCACAAGACATGCCACAAGAGGTCTCTTCACAGTCCCCAAGTCCAGAACAGACTATGGGAGGTGCACAGTTCTACATAGATCCATGACTACATGGAACTCTATTCCACATTAAGTAACTCATGCAAGCAGTACAATTAGGTTAAAAAAACAGATACAAATAAACCTTATGGAACAGCGGGGACTGTGAAGCAACAGAAACATAGGCACAGACACATGCATTCACACACATGGTAACATACGCACTATACACACATGTACACATGGATTTTGTGTTGTAGATATGTGGTAGTGGAGTATGGGCCTGAGGTGACATTAGTTGTCTTGGCAGCCGCCAATGGGGATCCATAAAAAATACCAAACCAATACAGAGACAGGGACATGTGACTCATTTCAGGAAACTAGGCATTTGTTGCAAGTCACTACTTCACAGGAGAGACATTTGAACGTAAAGATGTATTTTTTTTAATCAAAATTTGTTTTTTTTGGAATAAGTACCTTCTGGAACATGTGAACTTTCATGTGCCTTGATAACAAACTTGTATTCCATTCATAAATACAAAAAATAAAATTGTTAAATTACAATCCTAGTTGGTTTAGCCACGGAAAAAGTAGGAACCTTCCCGCTAGCCATGATTGGCTGAGATAATGGATGGGCTGGACAAGCCGAGAGATGAGTTCTGATTGGTCTGCCATGTAGCATGCTTCTGTCTATAACATGAGCTGGTCAATATGTGTTGACAGACCTTTATACAGCGCTATTTTTTTAAAGATCTAACGTTAGCCATCAAGAACTACAAAAGTTTTGCTACTTTTCTCAAAAACGTTGATACCCTGAATTTAGCAGGCGCTATCGACAGATCAGTTGTGAAAATGTGATGGGCTACTTTCAGCACACGCCACGGTCGGTATGAACCAGAGTGACTTGACACAATGCTGGCCGAATAAGATGTAGCTAGCAAATGTTAGCTTGCTGCCTCGTTAGCTAACGTTACGTGTATGATCTGTGTAGTAATATTATTCAAATCAGAAATCCATTTGCATTGCTAGTTATAGCCTAATTGTTACGCCCTAATCTGTTTCACCTGTCTTTGTGATTTACCTCCACCCCCCTCCAGGTGTACATCTTCCCCATTATCCCCTTTGTATTTATACCTGTGTTTTCTGTCTGTCTATTGCCACTTCGTCTTGTTTGTTCCAGCCTACCAGCGTTTTGTGTCTCAGCTCCTGCTTTTATTGGCCAAACAAGATGTAGCTACAAACAAAATGGAGGTAAATGGTTCCGGTCTGTCATGAAGCGTTCATCCATTTTATATATTTGCATTGCTAGTTATAGTCTAATGTTAGCTAGCTAGCGAACATTGAATCTAGTTGCTTTAGCTACCTGCAGGTTCACACTACAGCTAGGACAATCAGTTTGTATTGGTAGTCGTATTACTACCAGTAGTAGTAGTAGTATGGTAGGATTATGCCGGTTCATTGTTTAGCTAGCTAGCTACACGTCTAAACCTGGCAGCATCCCTACGCTGAAGCATGGTGGTGGCAGCATCACCTTGGTACCTGATACTAATGTTAGCTATCTAACATTGAACCTAGTTTGTTAGCTTCAGCAACCTACAGATTCATACTACAGCTAGGACAATCAGTTTGTATTGGTAGTAGTATGAGCTGGGATTATGCCGGTTCATTGTTTACCTAGCTACCTAGCTACATGTCAAAACCTGGCAGCATCTCTATGCTACCTACATGTCTAAACAAAAGACTCCACTTCGGACGGATTATTACATGTGTCTGGGGGTTATTACGGCTAGATGTTGCTGGCATTTTCTTCACATGACCCATCAATTTAGACAAGTGTGTCGGGTAAACGTACCATCTACTAATGATAAAATATTTATAAAATATTTGAATCTGGACACTTTCTGTTTTTGATATTGCTACTGTGCAAGTAACCACTTCACTGTACCGTTTACACCTTCTGTATCCTGTGCATGTGACAAATAAACTTTGATTGTATCGATATAGTGTGTGTTTACCACATGGTGTAACAATCGTCGTAGAATATAGACCAAGGTGCAGCGTGTTCAGTACTCATGAAAAAAAAAAAAATAATTAACTCAGAACACTAAAGCAAAGAAACACGACTGTCACGTTCTGCAGGCTTTACAGAGCTGTGCAAAAACAAGATCCCACACAGGAGGGAAAAGGGCTACCTAAGTATGGTTCCCAATCAGAGACAACGATAGACAGCTGCCTCTGATTAGGAACCCTACTCGGCTCAACACAAAGAAATAGACACCATAGACTGGCATAGAATGCCCACCCCACCCCACACCCTGACCTAACCCCAAAAAAGGGAAAATAAATGGCAATCTAAGGTCAGGGCGTGACACATGGCCTCACGTGTGAATCCTTAAACAGATGGGTGTGGCTAAGGATTAAGAGGGTGTGAACGATGCTGAATGGGTGTAGACAAAGAAGAGCTCTCCAGTAGGTGTACCAAATTAGTCAAGGACCATTTTCTTAAAAATTGAGTTACTTTCCCATTCTTTCTCAACTGCAGTCTATGATATACCAATCCCTACTTTAATCCAATGTAAAAAAAAACTTTTTTTTTTTTTTTTTTTTACATAAGACCGAATCAAGGCGGTCGGTCACATAAGTGGTAGTGGCCTGAGGGCACACACCTAACGTGTTGTGAAATCTGTTGTGAATGTATTGTAATGTTATAAAAATTGTATAACTGCCTTGGCAGCAGCTAATGGGAATCCATAATAAATATAAATACAAACCCAATCGATCATCTCTGGACAGACCTGAAAATAGCTGAGAACCAACGACACTCCCCATTCAAAATGACAGAGCTTGAGAGGATCTGTAGAGAAGAATGGGAGGAACTCCCGAAATACAGGTGTGCCAAGCTTGTAATGTCATACCCAAGGCTGTAATCACTGCCAAAGGTGCTTCAAGAAAGTACTGATAAAGGGTCTGAATAATTCTACATTTTTACTTTGTCATTATGGGTTATTGAAAAATGATTTACCCATTTTAGAATAAGGCTGTAACATAACAAAATGTGGAAAAAGTCAAGGGGTCTGAATACTTTCCGAATGCACAGTATGTGAGGACGCCTGCCGCCTGCTGCCTGCTACTGCCTACTGCCTGCTGCCTGCTACTGCCTGCTACTGCCTACTGCCTGCTACCTGCTACTGCCTACTGCCTGCTACCTGCTACTGCCTGCTACTGCCTGCCGCCTGCCGCCTGCTACTGCCTGCCGCCTGCTACTGCCTGCCGCCTGCTACTGCCTGCCGCCTGCTACTGCCTGCCGCCTGCCGCCTGCTACTGCCTACTGCCTACTGCCTGCTGCCTGCTACTGCCTGCTGCCTACTACTGCCTGCTGCTAATCATCAGATGGTGGGGAGGTAGGGGGCCAATATGGGTAACTGGGGGGCCCTGCCTTGATTGGGTAACTGATTAATAAAAAAATGTAAATACCGTGTAATAAATACATGTGACTGGTTAATTGTCTCAGTTAGAGACAAAAAAACCCATCTAAATAACGGTATTTATATATATTTTTATATATATTTTTTGTCCAACCACAGGGACCTGCTCTCAATGTTCAAAATACACCAGAGAGCATCATTTAGCATCATTTAGCCACAGAGGATCAATAGTTTAGAAAACATAACTGTGGATTAAATTTCATTACAAGCGCTTACAAGTAATTGCCAAAATTAAGGAAATACCAACATAAAAACATTAAAGGGTATTGGGCACAAGCTGCCAGAACAGCTTCAATGCGCCTTGGCATAGATTCTATAAGTGGATCTAAACCAAGCCAGGAAAATGCACCTCACACCATAACATTAACTTTGTATTCCTCATTTACTCATCTGTTTCCTTTATTTTGGTAGTTACCAGTATGCCTACTTGTCAGGAAGGCTGCAGTTGTGGCAGCATGCGTATCAAATATACAGCTTGTTGTTGACGCTATAGACATATAATCCATAGAAGGGTTATGTAACCTCTAGCCCTTGCCTGTTAAACTCATGGGAACACTTGCAATGGCTGCCAGTCCTGACTTGAATGGGAATTTCCGTCTATCGATTATTTTTCTATGTTTGGTTGCGGTTGTCTGTTTGTCTTTTGCAAATTTCAAAATACAATCACGGGACAAACGTACAATTTGGATAGCAAATGCCTACAACTGAAAAGAGAAGACTAATCTGTAGATTTAAAAAAAAATCCTAATCCAGCCCGGTTCGACTCCGTTTCACACAGACACACAGTACCATTCAAAAGTTTCAGAACACCTACTCATTCAAGGGTTTTTCTTTATTTTATTTTTTTACTATTTCCTACATTGTAGAATAATAGTGAAGACATCAAAACTATGAGCGTGCAAAGCTGTCATCAAGGCAAAGGGTGGCTTTTTGAATAATCTCAAATATAAAATGTCTTTTGATTTGTTAAAACACTCTTTTGGTTACTACATTATTCCATATGTGTAATTTCATAGTTTTGATTACTTCACGATTATTCTACTATGTAGAAAATAGTAAAAATAAAGAAAAACCCTTGAATGAGTAGGTGTATCCAAACTGTTGACTGGTACTGTAAATATAATGTATTAAATAAATTGAATAAAAATATAAACCCAACATGTAAAGTGGTGGTCTCATGGTTCATGAGCTGAAATAAAAGATCCCAGAAATATTCCATTTCTACAAAAAGCTTTTTTCTCTCAATATTTAGTGCACAAATTTGTTTACATCCTTGTTAGTGAGCATTTCTCCTTTGCCAAGATAATCCATCCACCTGACAGGTGATGAATGAGTCGGTGTTCTAGAACCTTTGACCGGTCGTGTAAATCAAGTCCTGTACACTTTATACCTTTTACTTTTTACCTTACCTTACCTTTTATCTCCTTAACGAAGAGAGAGTCTCTGAGTGCTATTCCAGGATCAGGTCCCCCCCCCTATCCATGTAGTCATATTCATTATGATCTAAAAGGCAAAACAGATCCTATATCAAGATCAGCACTCCTACTCTGAGATGCTTAATGAATATGGGCCCCCAATCATGGGATATTTATTACACAAAGAAGAAGGAGGAGGAGACTGGAAACTTCATTAAATAGTACCCGCAAAACACCAGTCTCAACGTCAACAATGAAGACGCCTTCTATGCAGAGTTGCAAAGAAACACCCATATCTCAGACTGGCCAATAAAAATAAAATATTAAGATGGGCAAAAGAACACAGACACTGTACAGAGGAACTCTGCCTAGATGGTCAGCATCCCGGAGTCGCCTCTTCACTGTTGACGTTGAGACTGGTGTTTTGTGGGTACTATTTAATGAAGCTGCCAGTTGAGGACTTGTGAGGCGTCTGTTTCTCAAACTAGACACTCTAATGTACTTCTCCCCTTGCTCAGTTGTGCACCGGGGCCTCCCACTCCTCTTTCTATTCTGGTTAGAGCCAGTTTGCGCTGTTCTATGAAGGGAGTAGTACACAGCGTTGAACGAGATCTTCAGTTTCTTGTCAATTTCTTGCATGGAATAGCCTTCATTTCTCAGAACAAGAATAGACTGACAAGTTTCAGAAGAAAGGTCTTTGTTTCTGGCCATTTTAAACCTGTAATCGAACCCACAAATGCTGATGCTCCAGATACTCAACTAGTCTAAAGAAGGCCAGTTTTATTCCTTCTTTAATCAGAACAACAGTTTTCAGCTGTGCTAACATAATTGCAAAAGGGTTTTCTAATGATCAATTAGCCTTTTAAAGTGCCATTGGAACACAGGAGTGATGGTTGTCGATAATGGGCCTCTGTACGCCTATGTAGATATTCCATAAAACAAATCAGCCGTTTCCAGCTACAGTAGTCATTCACAACATTAACAATGTCTACACTGTATTTCTGATCAATTTGATGTTATTTTAATGGACAATTTTTTTTCAACTATTCTTTCAAAAACAAGGACATTTCTAAGTGACCCCAAACGTTTGGAAAGGTTGTGTAAATATCTAATATGATGAATGATTTGGTAGAAGACGTAGTTGTTTTGGTATCATTGGCTGAAAAATATCTAATGATTGTCATCACAAAACCCTTTGATTTAGACTCCAGTGATCAGTAAATACAAAACATATGGGAACATTATATTTTATTGTTTCACTCTTTTCATATCTGTACAAATACCATCACACTTTGTATGTACATATGACATTTACATTAAAAAAAAAAATACAAAACTATATACTTCTAATTGTATTTCTCTTGTGATGTTTGAAAATAAAAAAAAAAATGCATTCTGACAACAACAACAGCATTGCCAGTGGAAACAAAGCAAAGCGATATGTTCGATATGCTAATATAAGTACTTCTCTGTAGCCTCCTAGTCAGGTGATATCTGCAAGAGCAATATTGAACAAAACATTGGCAGCACATAAAATTTGTTCACGGCACATTTTTTTTTCTCTGACAAAATCAAGTGTTGTCCCAAAAAAAAATTAAAAAAAATAAAACATATATTTTCTAACATGTAAAATATAAAAATACTACTACTGAGTGACATCTGGGTTAGACATAACATCTCCATTGGGAAAGTAGCCTAACTTCCAGAACTCATGCTGGACTAATGTCACCATATCCTAGGTGCCAGGTGGCTTCTGCTCTTCTGCCAACTCGTATAATTGTCAATAGCTTGGCAATGAAGGAGTAAGGCAAAAGATCTGGGGACCAGGGGCTACCAGCTATAACCACGTTGCACCATACATACAAAGCACCGTTACACTGCAGAACCATTGACAGAATCCCTTTGGCCAGTTATAATGAGGTGTAAACAAGACATTTCTGTATATAAACGATTGACAGATAAGATAGATAACCCATAAATAAACACATAGTAGGTTAAACATGCATCAATGTGTGAATGATAAACATCTGTGATAATAAAGATATGTGAAAGTGAGAAAGCATTTTTTTTTTTTTTTTTTTTTTACAGCTCAGGGAAGAATGATGCCATTTACAGAAAGAAGATGGATACTTTACTTAATAAATAACACTGCTTCTCTTTGGACAAATATATTTCTTCATAATATAAAAATAATGAAAAATAAAAAGAACCATGATAAAAACGGGTGGTAACAATAACATGGTTGATAGTAAGTACAGTGTAACTGTATAAATTATAAAAACACAAACCAAATGTATAAATAAAACATCTAGAACTGAACTAAATGTATACCTTTTGTCTCTTTAAAAAATATATAAGAATACACATATGGACTGTACAGTATGAACATGCTTCCAGGCCATAGGACTGTCCCTATTGCAGACCAGGCAGGCAGATAGATGGACAGTCTATCCAACCAATAAGGAGGGGAGGAAGACTATCCACCAATGAGGAGGACAGGTGGATATGATAGACAGCCTATCCATCCAATAAGGAGGACAGGTGGATATGATAGACAGCCTATCCATCCAATAAGGAGGACAGGTAATTATGATAGACAGCCTATCCATCCAATAAGGAGGACAGGTGGATATGATAGACAGCCTATCCATCCAATAAGGAGGACAGGCGGATATGATAGACAGCCTATCCATCCAATAAGGAGGACAGGTGGATATGATAGACAGCCTATCCATCCAATAAGGAGGACAGGCGGATATGATAGACAGCCTATCCATCCAATAAGGAGGACAGGCGGATATGATAGACAGCCTATCCATCCAATAAGGAGGACAGGTGGATATGATAGACAGCCTATCCATCCAATAAGGAGGACAGGCGGATATGATAGACAGCCTATCCATCCAATAAGGAGGACAGGCGGATATGATAGACAGCCTATCCATCCAATAAGGAGGACAGGTGGATATAAATCGTGTAGTCCTGATCTTCCTGCTCCTCCTCCTCCTCCTCCTCCTCCTCTTCCTCCGGGGCTTCTGTAATGGCTAGATGGGAGAATATATGGTAGCTGTTGTATAAATAAGGACCACAACAGCAATGTAGCAGAATAATATTTACTTAACGTTCTCAAAAGCCCCATATCCCTCCATGAAGCCCCATATCCCTCCATGAAGCCCCATATCCCTCCATGAAGCCCCATATCTTTCCATGAAGCCCCATATCCCTCCATGAAGCCCCGTATAGCCTTTTGGTGATGTTATGTTTCAGGGCTGAGAGGGGACTTGGCACTGAGTCATCCATCCCATAATGATGAATCGTGGTTTACATAATCTAAGGTCTAGGAAGTCAGGGCTATGACAGCAGAGCAGGGGGTGACGCAGGGTGGGGATGGGAGTGTGCGGGGCGATCTGAGGGTTGAAAGGTCTTTTTTTGGCAGCAGAATCCTGAAAGCAGACAGTCAGACACACAACAGCTCTTGTTTATGTTGTAGTGTTTTGCTGGTTTCGTTCTCATTTTTCTTTATGTCTCCGTTTTGTCTCAGACACAGTACAGTTGCTGCCATTGGGCGGAGAGTCTATGTGTCGCAGCAGTTTGACCTATGACCTCTACCAAGCAGGTCATGAGCCAAGCCAACGAATAGCACAGCTTTGAGGTATTTTCCACTGAATATTTTTTTTGGGGGGGGGTGGGGGGAATTGGAAAATAAAAAAGCAACACAGGGAAGAGTGACAGACAGTCCCTCATCATCCAATCCAAATGGATCTGCGTGTTTGTTAGGCAACAACACATTCACCACAATTAGCACACAGAGAAGTCAATGCATATAGATAGTTGACATGTTAATTGACTACTGGCAGACAGAGAGAGAGAGACTGAGGCGAAGTAAGAGAGCTGATTCTTCAATTCCAATTCAATTCCTTTCAATTCAGGAAGCACACTGACATTCCAATTCCCATTCACTTCAATGTTTTTCAATTAAGAACATTGGGAATTAGAATTGAGTTAATTTTCTTAATTGACTGGAATTCTAATGGATTTGACCCCAACCATGGCGTCTTCTGCTTATTATCTGCAAATTGTAAAAGTGCCACTTTCCTCTGCCCCATGAGGTGATCATGACATTGGTCCCTTTTTGGAGTTGTACTCCACACATTCTTTAAGTTACATTTACATTTAGGTAGTCAGTCAGACCATATAATAGTGTAGTGGAGGAAATCCTGATTTATTCATCGTGATGAAAATTAAATGAAATCATCAGACAATCTAGTGACTTGGCATGTAACTCGTATCCTTTTCTTGAGGCTATTTTATGGCAAGTAGCCTCAGTTTAGTGAGTACATTATTTAAGGAGGAATGGCTCAAAGTACCGGTAGAAATAGGTAGTCTACATGTTAAGGTTCACCTTAAATAATCTTAGCTATAATGGCACCAACGTCGCAATCACCTTATGCATATATATGAATGTATGTAACTGTTTACATTCTGACTCTATATTAAATGTTAGCAAAGCGGTGTGTGTTTTCATTCTGACTCTATATTACATGTTAGCAGAGTGGTGTATGCCAATACAGTGCATTTTGAATTACTGATTGATTACAGCCCAAAAAATAAATAAAAAATGTAAATACATGATTAATATATAATTAGCAATGTGACCATGGAATTTACAAGCTGTAAAGATATGACCATTATGTGGCTGTCTAGAAGAAGAAGAAAAAAAATATTTATAAAAACTATAATATTGAAATAAAACTGCATCAAAATTAAAGTAACTGTCCAGTGTTTAAAGATTTCTATGAAATACGACCTATAATTAATTAATTACAATATGAGTGAAGTCATTTTACTTCCCCCAAAAAGTTTAGAAATATGTTAAAAAAGTAGATGTTCTGTGTTGGAATGTTGTGGGGCGTACCCCAACAACAGAATGGTGTGGGCGTATACTGGTCATTAAAAATATTAACGCGAGCAGACAGCTGATTGGCTAGCTCATCCTCCTCAGGAGTATGACGTCACACTCTGTGAGGAAATAGTAAGCAATTTTAAAACAGTCAGTTTGAGACAAGTTTTAGGTGGCTTTTTATTTATTTTTTAAGTGTTTTATCTCAAATTTATGCTTTGGGAAAATAAGCGTGTAGGATGAGTCAACAACATCATTTTCGTATGAGGTAACAGAATATTAACTTTTAAAAGTGAGATTTTTACTAGACAGTTACTTTAAGGCAACCTACTAGAGTACAGCAGATTACTATGGGATCTCTATGACCACTAACTCATCTAGACTTGAAATACAATTAATGTTTTAATTGCAAAAGTTAGTCTCCATAAATGCTTGTTAGTGTAATGACGTTAGCATATAATCTCAACAACTTCCAAGAAATGGTTTTCTTTTGAACTATCTTTACCTGTTGAAATATTTTGTTTATTCACTTTTTTTCTTTATTCTTTTTTATTTTTTCTTTGCTGAAAAAAAAATGCTGAAAAGTTATAGAAGCAGGCAACACAGACGAAATCATGCAAGTTCTCTCTTCTCAAGTCCTTTCAGATGTGTAAGCTGAGCTATGCAGGGGAGGTGGGTGGGTGGGCAGGGAGGTGGGTGGGTGGGTGGGTGGGCAGGGAGGTGGAGGGTGGGTGGGCAGGGAGGTGGGGGGTGGGTGGGTGGGCAGGGAGGTGGGTGGGTGGGTGGGCAGGGAGGTGGGTGGGTGGGCAGGGAGGTGGGTGGGTGGGCAGGGAGGTGGGGGGTGGGTGGGCAGGGAGGTGGGGGGTGGGTGGGTGGGCAGGGAGGTGGGTGGGTGGGTGGGCAGGGAGGTGGGTGGGTGGGCAGGGAGGTGGGTGGGTGGGCAGGGAGGTGGGGGGTGGGCAGGGAGGTGGGGGGTTGCAGGGGAGGGGGCTCAAGAAGAGTCAGGGGTGACTTGGTGTCAGAGGGATTGGCGTCAGCAAGGATTGGTGTCAGAGAAGACTGGGTGTCAGGGAGGGATTGGTGTCAGGATGGGATTGGTGTCATGGAGGGATTGGTGTCATGGAGGGATTGGTGTCAGGGAGGGATTGGTGTCAGGGAGGGATTGGTGTCAGGGGAGGATTGGTGTCAGGGAGGGATTGGTGTCAGGGGAGGATTGGTGTCAGGGAGGGATTGGTGTCAGGGAGGGATTGGTGTCAGGGAGGGATTGGTGTCACGGAAGGATTGGTGTCACGGAAGGATTGGTGTCACGGAAGGATTGGTGTCAGGGTGGGGGGGGGGGATTGTTGTTGGGAAAGAACATGGAATTGTCTCGCTCGGTCGTGATTACTTACAGTTGCAAGATCCTGAATGCTTAACCTCCAGGAGTGTTCCCAGAGAGCAGGCAGTCTGCTTCATAACACACTCTGAGGGGTAGGTGGTGTTGTCGCTGGCGCAAACCGCCTCGTCCGTCCGGCTCTCCGAACACGCCTCCTCACAGAGGGAGCAGCGACCTCGGCTCATCCTGGCGTCCCACAGACACTTCTTCCCTGCGCTGCACTGGATGTCCTCGCACGACTTGGCCTCTGGAACCAGAGAGAGGAGAGGAGAAGAAAGACAGAACTTATCAGGGTGACGTATCGTTGGTGCTGCTTGGCATATAACCATGAAACCGTAAGGGTTAACGAGTCATGTCCTATGTTCAAGTATCCATGTAGTAGGGAGGGAAAAGCTTCCCAGGAAAACACCCCGGCTGTGGTGTGGGAGATGTTGCCAACTTCTAAACAGCAGCAACTACAAAGTAGTGCCAGCCTTGTATACTGAAATGGACCTCCAAAGCAAATGGAGACTCTCTGCTCTGAGAACCTCAATTTATGTTGAATGTTGGCAGAGTGGACACAAAAAGTACTGAAATGTTGGCAAAGTGAAGCAGCCTATGATGTACAGCCTACATTCAGACAATATTGTTTCAGATCACTGTATTTGTCCTATTGTACACATGGTTTAAAGTACATTTGACAGAAACATACCTAACCTCTACCTCTAGATCTCTGTGGAAAACACTTCAAACACAGAGCAATCAAAACAACCAATAATTGGGTAAAATATCAGGATTGGGCTGCCTCCGTAAAGTTAAATATCAGGATTGGGCTGCCTCCGTAAAGTTAAATATCAGGATTGGGCTGCCTCCGTAAAGTTAAATATCAGGATTGGGCTGCCTCCGTAAAGTTAAATATCAGGATTGGGCTGCCTCTGTAAAGTTAAATATCAGGATTGGGCTGCCTCCGTAAAGTTAAATATCAGGATTGGGCTGCCTCCGTAAAGTTAAATATCAGGATTGGGCTGCCTCTGTAAAGTTAAATATCAGGATTGGGCTGCCTCTGTAAAGTTAAATATCAGGATTGGGCTGCCTCTGTAAAGTTAATCTTAGAGGTTTGGACAGGTTTAAGCCATATGGTTAAGTGTCTAGGGGGTATTGTCTAGGGGGTAGTGTCTATAGGGTAGTGTCTAGGGGGTAGTGTCTAGGGGTTAGTGTCTATAGGGTAGTGTCTATAGGGTAGTGTCTAGGGGGTAGTGTCTATAGGGTAGTGTCTAGGGGGTAGTGTCTAGGGGTTAGTGTCTAGGGGGTAGTGTCTAGGGGGTATTGTCTAGGGGGTAGTGTCTAGGGGGTAGTGTCTAGGTTGTAGTGTCTAGGTTGTAGTGTCTAGGGGGTAGTGTCTATAGGGTAGTGTCTAGGGGGTAGTGTCTAGGGGATAGTGTCTAGGGGATAGTGTCTAGGGGTAGTGTCTAGGGGGTAGTGTCTAGGGGGTAGTGTCTATAGGGTAGTGTCTATAGGGTAGTGTCTAGGGGGTAGTGTCTACAGGGTAGTGTCTAGGGGGTAGTGTCTATAGGGTAGTGTCTAGGGGGTAGTGTCTATAGGGTAGTGTCTAGGGGGTAGTGTCTAGGGGGTAGTGTCTATGGGGTAGTGTCTAGGGGGTAGTGTCTATATGGTAGTGTCTATGGGGTAGTGTCTAGGGGGTAGTGTCTAGGGGGTAGTGTCTAGGGGGTAGTGTCTATAGGGTAGTGTCTATATGGTAGTGTCTATAGGGTAGTGTCTAGGGGGTAGTGTCTAGGGGGTAGTGTCTATAGGGTATAGGGTAGTGTCTAGGGGGTAGTGTCTATAGGGTAGTGTCTAGGGGGTAGTGTCTAGGGGGTAGTGTCTATAGGGTAGTGTCTAGGGGGTAGTGTCTAGGGGGTAGTGTCTATGGGGTAGTGTCTAGGGGGTAGTGTCTAGGGGGTAGTGTCTATAGGGTAGTATCTAGAGGGTAGTGTCTATAGGGTAGTGTCTATAGGGTAGTGTCTAGGGGGTAGTGTCTAGGGGGTAGTGTCTAGGGGGTAGTGTCTATAGGGTAGTGTCTAGGGGGTAGTGTCTAGGGGGTAGTGTCTAGGGGATAGTATCTATAGGGGAGTGTCTATAGGGTAGTGTCTAGGGGGTAGTGTCTAGGGGTTGGTGTCTATAGGGTAGTGTCTAGGGGGTAGTGTCTAGGGGGTAGTGTCTACAGGGTAGTGTCTATAGGATAGGGTCTATAGGGTAGTGTCTATAGGGTAGTGTCTAGGGGGAAGTGTCCATAGGGTATAGGGTAGTGTCTAGGGGGTAGTGTCTATAGGATAGGGTCTATAGGGTAGGGTCTAGACCAGGGTTGGGCAACTCCTTTACACAGCTGATTAGTCAAATTGCTTTCTAAACGGAAGATCATGATTAGGTGATTATTGGAGTCAGGTGTGTTAGCTGGGAAACCAATCAGACCATCGAGGAATGGAATCACCTACCCCTGGTCTAGGGGGTAGTGTCTAGGGGTAGGGGCTAGAGGGTTGTTTTTGCACAGACCTACTATGCTGTCTCCTATGTATAAGTCTACTTACCGATGTTCGCAGGAGACAATACTGACTGATGTTCCCAATACTTACCGATGTTCCCAATACTGACCGATGTTCCCAGGAGACAATACTGACCGATGTTCCCAGGATACAATACTGACTGATGTTCCCAATACTGACCGATGTTCCCAATACTGACCGATGTTCCCAGGAGACAATACTGACCGATGTTCCCAATACTGACCAATGTTCCCAATACTGACCGATGTTCCCAGGAGACAATACTGACCGATGTTCCCAGGATACAATACTGACCGATGTTCCCAGGAGACAATACTGACTGATGTTCCCAGGATACAATACTGACCGATGTTCCCAGGATACAATACTGACTGATGTTCCCAGGATACAATACTGACCGATGTTCCCAGGAGACAATACTGACCGATGTTCCCAGGAGACAATACTGACCGATGTTCCCAGGAGACAATACTGACCGATGTTCCCAGGAGACAATACTGACCGATGTTCCCAGGATACAATGCTGACCGATGTTCCCAGGATACAATACTGACTGATGTTCCCAGGATACAATACTGACCGATGTTCCCAGGATACAATACTGACTGATGTTCCCAGGATACAATACTGACCGATGTTCCCAGGAGACAATACTGACCGATGTTCCCAGGAGACAATACTGACCGATGTTCCCAGGAGACAATACTGACCGATGTTCCCAGGAGACAATACTGACTGATGTTCCCAATACTGTCCGATGTTCCCAGGAGACAATACTGACTGATGTTCCCAATACTGACCGATGTTCCCAATACTGACCGATGTTCCCAATACTGACCGATGTTCCCAATACTGACCGATGTTCCCAAGATACAATACTGACCGATGTTCCCAGGATACAATACTGACTGATGTTCCCAGGAGACAATACTAACCGATGTTCCCAGGAGACAATACTGACCAATGTTCCCAGGAGACAATACTGACTGATGTTCCCAGGATACAATACTGACCGATGTTCCCAGGATACAATACTGACCGATGTTCCCAGGATACAATACTGACCGATGTTCCCAGGAGACAATACTGACCGATGTTCCCAGGAGACAATACTGACCGATGTTCCCAGGAGACAATACTGACCGATGTTCCCAGGATACAATACTGACCGATGTTCCCAGGAAACAATACTGACCGATGTTCCCAGGAGACAATACTGACCGATGTTCCCAATACTGACCGATGTTCCCAGGAGACAATACTGACCGATGTTCCCAGGAGACAATACTGACCGATGTTCCCAGGAGACAATACTGACCGATGTTCCCAGGAGACAATACTGACCGATGTTCCCAGGAGACAATACTGACCGATGTTCCCAGGAGACAATACTGACCGATGTTCCCAATACTGACCGATGTTCCCAGGAAACAATACTGACCGATGTTCCCAGGAGAGAATACTGACCGATGTTCCCAGGAGACAATACTGACCAATGTTCCCAGGAAACAATACTGACCAATGTTCCCAGGAGACAATACTTTCCGATGTTCCCAGGAGACAATACTGACCGATGTTCCCAATACTGACCGATGTTCCCAGGAAACAATACTGACCGATGTTCCCAGGAGAGAATACTGACCGATGTTCCCAGGAGACAATACTGACCAATGTTCCCAGGAAACAATACTGACCAATGTTCCCAGGAGACAATACTTTCCGATGTTCCCAGGAGACAATACTTTCCGATGTTCCCAGGAAACAATACTTACTGATGCATTTTCCCTGATATGCTACTCCTATGGATCTGCCCAGGAGACATGTCGCCCTCCTCAGATGGCATGCACTGGCATAGATGATCCCGTCGTTGCCACACAGGAACTGATCCGGTGACCTCTGTTCAGGGCAGATCCGATTACACATCACACAATATGCGTTATTTGTCTGGTCCACGACGCACGTGGAGCTTCCTGGGCATAAAACGTCACGGCAGGTCTCTGTCAGAACAAAAAGTAGTAAAAAAAAAATATGCAATGCTTAAATATCTGCAGAGTTAGAAACTAACCATGTCTATCCTCAGATGTCTGGTAGACACCTGCTGTGAATCAACCACTACTTCCTGTAATCAAAGACAATTCAATTGACCTTTAAAGGCCACTAACTACACACTATGCAAACACAGCAATGGAGCATTTTCTACGTGTGCGTCTCCAATTTTGGAATGCGCCGTGTTTGCTTGCATATGACCCTTTATCCAACATCAGACTGAATCCAATTGATAGTTGTATATGAATAATACGGGCTATGTTCTGTTTTACGCTTCGACCTGCTGGTTTACTTACTCTTGCATTTGCCCTGGTACTGCACTTCCAGGTCCAGATGGACTTTACATTTGGACTTGAGCAACGCACACTCGTCTTTGTATGTCTTTCCATCCGACCCGCAGACAGGTCCTTTCCAAGTGACATTGGAGCAGTCTGGCGCGCAGACACAGCGTGGCTTGCTTCTTCTGTTCATCTTGCATCTCTTTCCAGGTCCACAGTCCACGTTGTCGCACGTTTCTGGAGTGAAATAGATGTCGATGTTCTTCAATTATATTAAACATATGGAGAATAGCCATTGTTTAGATGCAATTAGGTTTAACGACAAAAATTCGTCTAATTTAGTTTCACTTACATTTAAACGAAGTTAAACATTGTCTTATCGGACATGCTTTCACTCTAAAAAACAGACCATGTGAAATACTACGAAGATATATTATATGCGCCATATCATATAAACATCCATGTACCTTTGCAGGGTATGCAGTTGGGTGCTCCGCCGTTAAAGATCATCCACCGGAACAACGTGCTGTTAGGTACGTCCTCCTCGGTCCATGACGTCCCCAGCCTCCCGCTTCTACAGCATTCCTCTCGGTTCATCCCCGGTACGTAGAGTACCTGGCACCTTCCGTTCTTCCCTTGCTGTAACCAGCAGTTACCAGCTGGAAACAAAACACAAATTAGTCCAGTCTTTTTTAAAAGTCAAGGAAGCCAATGCCGCTTTACTGACTAACCTGATCCAGACACAATACGTCAGTCAGTAAGACTCTCTCCTCTCGCTCGTATTTGGTCAGTCCCCCCCCCCCCCCCCCCCCTCCAATACCATGCAACAGTTTTAACACTTTCTTATTCAGTCACCAATAGATGTTCAATACTGACAGCTGGCCAGTAGGATACAGAATTGAAGAAAATACTGACCTTTAATAACTGAGATTTTATATTGATTTAAAATAGTGTTGAGTTCTCCATGTTCACAGAGCAAACAGTTGAACAATCTAGTTCTATTGCCTATCACATAATGGCACAAGTTATAACAGTCATCGAATTTATTCCTCTTGGCCACGTCCAGAACATAACTGTATTCTTGACATTCCTTCCTCTTGGCCACGTCCAGAACATAACTGTATTCTTGACATTTCTTCCTCTTGGCCACGTCCAGAACATAACTGTATTCTTGACATTCTTGATTGATTAACACTCGAACAGTAAAAACATGATCTTTACGAATACAGTAGTTGTATAAACTTTGTTCCAAATGTCTATGCGTCTCACACCACCGGTGAGACGCATCGGTCAAAGCGGTATTTAACGAATAGCTACCGAAAACAAGACTTTGCCGAAAGACACATAAGGGCACTAATAGGTTAGTAGTGATTTTGAAAATTTATTTTAGTATTTTTTTTTTTTTTAAGGGTGCACTTAAACCGCAGGTTATTGTTGACATTTATTTCGTTGGCAGAAAAGAGACCATTTCTGTTCTATGTTGTCAACTTTATGTATCATTATCAGCACCAACTTGTGTTTGTTTCTTATCAATGTAACGATGCTAAAAAGAAAAAGAGAGTACCGATCTCCATACGGCAAACATATCGTAAACCCTGCCCTTGTAGATATACAAGTAAACGTTTAGCAATATGTTTAGATAAATGACATTGTTACACGTCAAATAATATGCGGTCACAAATTTCAAACCACTAAATCTCTTGACTTGTACTCCAACTCGATCTCAGTTTGAGGTAAATGTATTATACAAGGCGCACTGCTATGACAATCAGTTATACTGTTACATTTTTTTCAAAGTATTTTATAAATGACTACTACTATGTTCGTTTTACGGAATGTTTTATACTGAGAGCTTCCACAAAGCATCAAACCTGCGGCATGAAATGAATCAGAAACAACAACAACACAATCATTCCATGTGGCTCGATTGTGTGAGTTACAAAATTATAACAATCAAATCACGTTCAAACTTTCTGGCACCTGTTTGGTTGACAGTCATTTTCTACGCGATCTGTCTAATAGTAGGCAACTTCAAACCAAATGGAAAGAATGTTGAAATGTACCTTTGAAAAGTGTGGAATTCTTGTCAATGTTCCAATTTACACCAAGACGCAGAACAACTAGGCTACACTGGTAAATCACGTTTTTTATTGTTTTTTTTTTTAATATAAAAAAAAACATGTTTTTTTTTTTATCGAAAGATTTGGAAAATAAATAACATACCTTGTACTTTTTGATCTTCCATGAAATGACAGAGCCATATCAATAGTAGAAGCATCCCGGGCTGGAGAGTCTGTAGCATCCTGAGCATGGTACTGGAGACGAAGTGAACAAGTGAACAAGGTATCGGGTATTGACACTAGCAGCTAAGCGAACGGAGTAAATCTGTTTTAAAGGTGGCAGTGAGTGCTGAATGACTGTCAGTCTGAGAATGCAGCGACTCTTTTTAAATCTAGAAGGGGTCTCGGGTCGTCTATCTGTGGTGGGCGGTCTTCTGGTCTGTAGGGGGGGGGGGGGGGGGGGTGGAAAAGGGATTTTTTTTTTTACATTACGCGTAAAACTTCTTTCAATTCTAAATCAGGTGATTTAGACTCAACTTTCTCTGTCAGCAGTTTGGTACAAGAACACACGATAGCAGATTATTAGTACACTTGCTTAATTGCTGTGGTGTAAATTTAACAATGAATAGCAGAGGACCAATTGGACGTGGATACATTGAGGTCGCAAATAAATTCATTTTCACGAAATACCAAAATCTTAAAGAATCTATCGTGTTTATTAATGTACTTTAACTGTTTATTTCAATGTGACCTCTTAATCATTTAAATAGGCTACATTTAATTCATTTATATTTTTGGGTGAGGATTTATTGATAGTTTATAGGTGTGATATAGCGATTATAAATGATATTGCTCCTTATATGAGCGGTTATGGCTATAGACTAAATACAAGTATTGGCCTATTAGGCAGCTATAAATTATTTATAATAGCGTACTAAAACTCTCTTTACTAACACTAGGTGTAATTATAATAGTAATAACACAAGCAGTAGCCTAATTGTAAAATATTGCTTGGCTAATATCAATATATCTGTATGTCCATATTTCATTCACATGTAACAGACAAGTCTATCAAGTGTGCGCACCGCCAATTCCCCAAACTTCAAATGACTTGGTGATAACAGAGTTTTTTTTTTTCTAAATTCCCCCCATCAGCTGCGGATGGAAGGTGTTAATCTTTTAATAAGAGTCCTCTATTGGAATGAATGACCTCTCTCGGTGCAGCATGACAATAATAGATTGCAGTGTACAGGGAGGGACGCTAAAATTAGAGGAAGCAGTTGTTTGGGTTTCTCTGTCAGGTCAAGCTGATAAATATAACTAACCCTGTTTCCGAAGAGGCTTCAGAGTGAAGGAGAGTATTACATTTCATTGAATGAAATAGTCTCTTGGCTAGACTAGACCGTCGACTCTCCTCCTCCACCCCCTCCAATGGAACACAGAACGGTCTTTACAGAGGTCCGCGGGCGACCTCTTCTGCAGACCGTCGGCGATACAACTGTCTTGGCAAGACAAGTGCAATGAGGGAAGTTTGCGGTTTGGCATTTGTCCTCTCAAGTTATACTCACATTTACAAGATAATAGAACATGAATTGTGTAATTACTCGATGTTCTAGGCCTAAGTATTTTCCCCCCGAAAAACACCGATACACGTTTAATTATTGGAATACTTGACACTGATATTTACCCATCGAAATTACATTCATGCGGAGGATTTGGATTGAGGGTCATTTGAGGTATCCAATTAAATATATTAAGTTTGAACTGATAATTGACTTTCGGATATTCTAGAAGGCTACTGAAACACAATTGAGTTTGTCCTACTTGATGGCGAGCGAAACATAACGATGTTATAATCATGGAAATCGGTTTAAAGTGTGATTTTGACAACACAACAACTCCTAGAACTTCTAACAATTTATTTCGGTTCACTGAGCTTTTTTTTTCTCTCTCTCTCTATCTCACACACACACACACACACACACACACACACACACACACACACACACACACACACACACACACACACACACACACACACACACACACACACACACACACACACACGTCTTTCCCAATGCGTCCATCCATCACTACTTGGGCAGCCATCTAAGAGAGCAAACGCTTTGCTATGTTTTCCCTAATATGATGTTGAAATCTGGTAGTCGGGCATCTATGTCCTTATTTAGTCTCAGCCTAGTTATCAGCAGAGCAATTCCAGAAATGGTGCTTCTAGCCTATGTTTGGATGCATTTTTGATGAAATGGAAATCACTAATTTAATAAAAAAATATATATAAACTCCATCACTATGCAATTACTATGGTATAAGAGTAACCTACAGCAGCCAATGTCACAGGAAGATCAAACAGATCATCAAGGACAACAACCACCTGAGCCACTGCCTGTTCACACCGCTACCAACCAGAAGGCGAGGTCAGTACAGGTGCATCAAAGCTGGGACCTGAGAGACTGAAAAACAGCTTCTATCTCAAGGCCATCAGACTATTAAATAGCCATCACTAGCACAGAAAGGCCAATGAAATCATTACTAGTCACTAGTCACTTTAATAATGTTTACATATCTTGCATTACTCATCTCATATGTATATATATATATATATATACTGTATTCTATACTATCTACTGTATCTTAGTCTATGTCGCTCTGACATTGATCTTCCATATATGTATATATTCTTAATTCCCTTCCTTTACTTACATTTGTGTGAAATTATGTTGTGAATTTGTTAGATATTACTTGTTAGATATTACTTGTTAGATATTGCTGCGCTGTCGGGAACTAGAAGCACAAGCATTTCGCTACACCCACAATAACATCTGCTAAACACGTGTATGTGACCAATAACATTTGATTTTGATTTGAACTTTATTTAAAATGTTAGGTAATTAAATACATAAGTTGGTAAAAATGTTAGGTAATTAAATACATAAGTTGGTAAAATGTTAGGTAATTAAATACATAAGTTGGTAAAATGTTAGGTAATTAAATACAGGAGTTGGTAAAAATGTTAGGTAATTAAATACATAAGTTGGTAAAAATGTTAGGTAATTAAATACAGAAGTTGGTAAAATGTTAGGTAAGTAAATACAGAAGTTGGTAAAATGTTAGGTAATTAAATACAGGAGTTGGTAAAATGTTAGGTAATTAAATACAGAAGTTGGTAAAATGTTAGGTAATTAAATACATAAGTTGGTAAAAATGTTAGGTAATTAAATACATAAGTTGGTAAAATGTTAGGTAATTAAATACAGAAGTTGGTCAAATGTTAGGTAATTAAATACAGGAGTTGGTAAAATGTTAGGTAATTAAATACAGGAGTTGGTAAAATGTTAGGTAATTAAATACAGGAGTTGGTAAAATGTTAGGTAATTAAATACAGGAGTTGGTAAAATGTTAGGTAATTAAATACAGAAGTTGGTAAAATGACATCTCACAACTTGGCGAATAAAAAACGCACACACCGCCAACATGATGTTCCTTTGAACTGTACTCATTATGGCGATATCTCTTATCACTTGTATTTCGGTATTTAAGAAATAAACGTAAAAATGCTAACATCTTTCTTACTTTTGAAAAAAAATAAAAAATCGTACAAATTTAAACTTTTTCCCCCTGATGAATAACTTACGACTACATCTATTCTGAAATAGTTCATCGTCCCCAGAAAAGGTATCCATAGTGTAATTATATTTCACAGGTTGAACTAGTTTATAGTAAAATAACTCTCATTGCATTTAGTCCAATTCAGTGCATTATAACTATGTAAACTGCTGCTGTACAATCCCATAGAGGACATTACAAACACAAATACATCAAAACCTTATCTGAACTGCTTATCAGTCCAGGACTATCGGCTTTAATCTTTGTCTGCTAAACCGGTTAGGCACATCCACCTCTCATGTGTCTCACTGCGAGGAACAATATGAGCAATGTCCTTATTTGATGTGTGTGTCCTTTGTCCTCTCTGTCTGTCTGTCTGTCTGTTTGTTCATCTCATGGCCCGTTCTCCTGAGGTTCCTCACTGTACTCTGTCCTCTCACGTAGCTGCTGGTACTTCCTCTTGAAGAAGCCAAACTGGAGACAAAGACAAATGAATAAAAAATAAATAAAAATTCGTCAGAAAATGTTAAAGTACACGATCTCATTAACTAAAGAAAAAAAAAACATATAAACCAAAAAAGGAAATTACAGATTTTCTTTAAAATTCTGATTGTGGCAGATCACACAGTGATCAATATCCTCAGTCCTAAGATATCCTCTTTTGATCAATATCTCTATTACATCCTATGAAAAAGACATCCTATACACATCACCTATACTGTACATCAGTACCAGAGTAGACAAGCTTATCTAGGATCAGGTCCCCCTCCCCCTCCGTCCATATAGTCATATTCATTATGATCTAGGATCAGGTCCCCTCCGTCCATATAGTCATATTCATTATGATCTAGGATCAGGTCCCCCTCCCCCTCCGTCCATATAGTCATGTTCATTATGATCTAGGATCAGGTCCCCCTCCCCTCCGTCCATATAGTCATATTCATTAGGATCTAGGATCAGGTCCCCCTCCCCTCCGTCCATATAGTCATATTCATTATGATCTAGGATCAGGTCCCCCTCCCCTCCGTCCATATAGTCATATTCATTATGATCTAGGATCAGGTCCCCCCCGTCCATATAGTCATATTCATTATGATCTAGGATCAGGTCCCCCCCGTCCATATAGTCATATTCATTATGATCTAGGATCAGGTCCCCTCCACCTCCGTCCATATAGTCATATTCATTATGATCTAGGATCAGGTCCCCCCCCCCCCTCCGTCCATATAGTCATATTCATTATGATCTAGGATCAGGTCCCCCTCCCCTCCGTCCATATAGTCATATTCATTATGATCTAGGATCAGGTCCACCCCCCTCCGTCCATATAGTCATATTCATTATGATCTAGGATCAGGTCCCCCCCGTCCATATAGTCATATTCATTATGATCTAGGATCAGGTCCACCCCCCTCCGTCCATATAGTAATATTCATTATGATCTAGGATCAGGTCCCCCCCCTGTCCATATAGTCATATTCATTATGATCTAGGATCAGGTCCCCCCCTGTCCATATAGTCATATTCATTATGATCTAGGATCAGGTCCCCTCCGTCCATATAGTCATATTCATTATGATCTAGGATCAGGTCCCCCCCTCCCCCTCCGTCCATATAGTCATATTCATTATGATCTAGGATCAGGTCCCCCTCCCCTCCGTCCATATAGTCATATTCATTATGATCTAGGATCAGGTCCCCTCCGTCCATATAGTCATATTCATTATGATCTAGGATCAGGTCCCCCTCCCCCTCCGTCCATATAGTCATGTTCATTATGATCTAGGATCAGGTCCCCCTCCCCTCCGTCCATATAGTCATATTCATTAGGATCTAGGATCAGGTCCCCCTCCCCTCCGTCCATATAGTCATATTCATTATGATCTAGGATCAGGTCCCCCTCCCCTCCGTCCATATAGTCATATTCATTATGATCTAGGATCAGGTCCCCCCCGTCCATATAGTCATATTCATTATGATCTAGGATCAGGTCCCCCCCTCCGTCCATATAGTCATATTCATTATGATCTAGGATCAGGTCCCCCCCTCCGTTCATATAGTCATGTTCATTATGATCTAGGATCAGGTCCCCCCCCCCCGTCCATATAGTCATATTCATTATGATCTAGGATCAGGTCCCCCCCTGTCCATATAGTCATATTCATTATAATCTAGGATCAGGTCCCCCCCCCCCCTGTCCATATAGTCATATTCATTATGATCTAGGATCAGGTCCCCCCCTCCGTCCATATAGTCATGTTCATTATGATCTAGGATCAGGTCCCCCCCCCCGTCCATATAGTCATATTCATTATGATCTAGGATCAGGTCCCCCCCTGTCCATATAGTCATATTCATTATAATCTAGGATCAGGTCCCCCCCCCCCCCCCCTGTCCATATAGTCATATTCATTATGATCTAGGATCAGGTCCCCCCCCTGTCCATATAGTCATATTCATTATGATCTAGGATCAGGTCCCCCCCTGTCCATATAGTCACATTATGATCTAAAAGGCTATACTGATCCTAGATCAGCACTCTTACTCTAAGACTGTGAATATGGGCCCTGATCCTCACCTTCCACAGCAGCCCCACCACCAGAGCCAGTAGGAGCAGTCCTCCGATCACACTGCCCACAATCACCCCCACAGGTACATCTGCTGTCTCCCCTGGTTTACTGACTGTTACCCCCACCTGGATGGGAGAGAGAAGGACATCACCTGACTTACTGACTGTCTCCCCCCACCTGGATGGGAGAGGTTAGAGAGATGGACATCACCTGACTTACAGACTGTTACCCCCCACCAGGATGGGAGAGGTTAGAGGGAAGAACATCACCTGACTTACAGACTGTTACCCCGCCCGACCAGGATGGGAGAGGTTAGAGGGAAGGACATCACCTGACTTACTGACTGTTACCCCCCACCTGGATGGGAGAGGTTAGAGGGGGCACACCGGACGACGACCCCTCACCGGGGGGGGTGGGGGGCCACCGGTTACTGACTGTTACCCCCACCTGGATGGGAGAGGTTAGAGAGAAGGACATCACCTGACTTACAGACTGTTACCCCCCACCTGGATGGGAGAGGTTAGAGGGAAGGACATCACCTGACTTACTGACTGTTACCCCCCACCTGGATGGGAGAGGTTAGAGGGAAGGACAACACCTGGTTTACTGACTGTTACCCCCCACCTGGATGGGAGAGAGAAGGACATCACCTGACTTACTGACTGTCTCCCCCCACCTGGATGGGAGAGGTTAGAGGGAAGGACAACACCTGACTTACAGACTGTTACCCCCCACCTGGATGGGAGAGGTTAGAGAGATGGACATCACCTGGTTTACTGACTGTTACCCCCCACCTGGATGGGAGAGGTTAGAGGGAAGGACAACACCTGGTTTACTGACTGTTACCCCCACCTGGATGGGAGAGGTTAGAGAGATGGACATCACCTGACTTACAGACTGTTACCCCCACCTGGATGGGAGAGGTTAGAGGGAAGGACATCACCTGACTTACTGACTGTTACCCCCACCTGGATGGGAGAGGTTAGAGAGAAGGACATCACCTGACTTACTGACTGTTACCCCCCACCTGGATGGGAGAGGTTAGAGGGAAGGACAACACCTGACTTACTGACTGTTACCCCCCACCTGGATGGGAGAGGTTAGAGGGAAGGACAACACCTGGTTTACTGACTGTTACCCCCCACCTGGATGGGAGAGGTTAGAGGGAAGGACATCACCTGACTTACAGACTGTTACCCCCACCTGGATGGGAGAGGTTAGAGGGAAGAACATCACCTGACTTACTGACTGTTACCCCCACCTGGATGGGAGAGGTTAGAGGGAAGGACAACACCTGACTTACTGACTGTTACCCCCCACCTGGATGGGAGAGGTTAGAGGGAAGGACAACACCTGACTTACTGACTGTCTCCCCCCACCTGGATGGGAGAGGTTAGAGGGAAGGACAACACCTGACTTACAGACTGTTACCCCCCACCTGGTTGGGAGAGGTTAGAGGGAAGGACAACACCTGGTTTACTGACTGTTACCCCCACCTGGATGGGAGAGGTTAGAGGGAAGGACAACACCTGGTTTACTGACTGTTACCCCCACCTGGATGGGAGAGGTTAGAGAGATGGACATCACCTGACTTACAGACTGTTACCCCCCACCTGGATGGGAGAGGTTAGAGGGAAGGACATCACCTGACTTACTGACTGTTACCCCTCACCTGGATGGGAGAGGTTAGAGGGAAGGACATCACCTGACTTACTGACTGTTACCCCCCACCTGGATGGGAGAGGTTAGAGGGAAGGACAACACCTGGTTTACTGACTGTCTCCCCCCACCTGGATGGGAGAGGGAACGACAACACCTGGTTTACTGACTGTTACCCCCACCTGGATGGGAGAGGTTAGAGGGAAGGACAACACCTGACTTACTGACTGTTACCCCACCTGGATGGGAGAGGTTAGAGAGATGGACAACACCTGACTTACTGACTGTTACCCCCACCTGGATGGGAGAGGTTAGAGGGAAGGACAACACCTGGTTTACTGACTGTTACCCCCACCTGGATGGGAGAGGTTAGAGAGATGGACATCACCTGACTTACAGACTGTTACCCCCACCTGGATGGGAGATGTTAGAGGGAAGAACATCACCTGACTTACTGACTGTTACCCCCCACCTGGATGGGAGAGGTTAGAGGGAAGGACATCACCTGACTTACTGACTGTCTCCCCCCACCTGGATGGGAGAGGTTAGAGGGAAGGACAACACCTGACTTACTGACTGTTACCCCCCACCTGGATGGGAGAGGTTAGAGGGAAGGACAACACCTGGTTTACTGACTGTCTCCCCCCACCTGGATGGGAGAGGTTAGAGGGAAGGACAACACCTGACTTACTGACTGTTACCCCTCACCTGGATGGGAGAGGTTAGAGGGAAGGACATCACCTGACTTACTGACTGTTACCCCCCACCTGGATGGGAGAGGTTAGAGAGAAGGACAACACCTGGTTTACTGACTGTTACCCCCCACCTGGATGGGAGAGGTTAGAGGGAAGGACAACACCTGACTTACAGACTGTTACCCCCACCTGGATGGGAGAGGTTAGAGGGAAGGACAACACCTGACTTACTGACTGTTACCCACCTGGATGGGAGAGGCTAGAGGGAAGGACAACACCTGGTTTACTGACTGTTACCCCTCACCTGGATGGGAGAGGTTAGAGGGAAGGACAACACCTGACTTACTGACTGTTACCCCTCACCTGGATGGGAGAGGTTAGAGGGAAGGACAACACCTGACTTACTGACTGTTACCCCCCACCTGGATGGGAGAGGTTAGAGGGAAGGACAACACCTGACTTACTGACTGTTACCCACCTGGATGGGAGAGGTTAGAGGGAAGGACAACACCTGACTTACTGACTGTCTCCCCCCACCTGGATGGGAGAGGGAACGACAACCGACAACAAAATCAGCTACTGACATCAGTTATTCCTACTGAAAGCAGTAACCACCTTGTTCAACCATGGAAAGATGTCTGGGAATATGGCCGAATATAAACAGTGTAGTTATTCCCTCCGCAAGGCAATAAAACAAGCGAAATATCACTATAGGGACAAAGTGGAGTCGCAATTCAACGGCTCAGACACAAGACGCATGTGGCAGGGTCTACAGGCAATCACGGACAACAAAAAGAAAACCAGCGACGTCACGAACGCCGACGTCATGCTTCTAGACAAACTAAACACTTTCTTTGCCCACTTTGAGGATAACACAGTGGCACCAACGCAGCCCGCTACCAAGGACTGTGCACTCTCGTTCTCTGTGGCTGATGTGAGTAAGACATTTAAACGTGTTAACCCTCACAAGGCTGCTGTCCCAGACGACATCCCTAACCGCGTCCTCAGAGCAATGCGCAGACCAGCTGACTGGTGTGTTTACGGACATATTCAATCGCTCTTTATCCCAGTCTGCTGTCCCCACATGCTTCAAGATGGCCACCATTGTTCCTGTACCCAAGAAGGCAAAGAAAGCTGAGCTAAATGACTATCGCCCCGTAGCACTCACTTCTGTCATCATGAAGTGCTTTGAAAGACTAGTCAAGGATCATATCACCTCCACCTTACCTGCCACCCTAGACCACTTCAATTTGCATACTGCCCCAACAGGTCCACAGACGATGCAATCGCCATCACACTGCACACTGCCCTATCCCATCTGGACAAAAGGAATACCTATGTAAGAATGCTGTTCATTGACTACAGCTCAGCATTCAACACCATAATACCCTCCAAGCTCATCATTAAGCTTGAGGCCCAGTGCAACTGGGTCATGGACTTTCTGACGGGCCGCCCCCAGGTGGTGAAGGTAGGAAACAACATCTCCACTTCGCTGATCCTCAACACTGAGGCCCCACAAAGGTGCGTTCTCAGCCCTCTCCTGTACTCCCTGTTCACCCATGACTGCGTGGCCATGCACACCTCCAACTCAATCATCAAGTTTGCAGACGACACAACAGTAGCGGGCTTGATTACCAACAACGAAGAGACAGCCTACAGGGAGGAGGTGAGGGAACTCAGAATGTGGTGTCAGGAAAACAACCTCTCACTCAAAGTCAACAAAACAAAGGAGATGATCATGGACTTCAGGAAACAGCAGAGGGAGCATGCCCCTATCCACATCAATGGGACAGTAGAGGAGAAGGTGGAAAGTTTTAAGTTCCACAGCATACACATCACAGACAAACTGAAATGGTCCACCCACACAGACAGTGTGGTGAAGGCACAACAGCGCCTCTTCAACCTCAGGAGGCTGAAGAAATGTGGCTTGTCACCTAAAACCCTCACAAATTTCTACAGATGCACAATCGAGAGCATCCTGTCGGGCTGTATCACCACCTGGTATAGCAACTGCACAGCGTCTAGGGTGTCAGGTAGGGTGGAGGTGATATGATCCTTGACTAGTCTCTCAAAGCACTTCATGATGACAGAAGTGAGTGCAATGGGGCGATAGTGATTTAGTTCAGTTACCTTAGCTTTCTTGGGAACAGAAACAATGGTGGCCATCTTGAAGCATGTGGGGACAACAGACTGTGATAGGGATTGATTGAATATATCCGTAAACACATCAGCCAGCTGGTCTGCGCATGCTCTGAGGATGCGGCTAGGGTTGCCATCTGGGCCGGCAGCCTTGCGAGGGTTAACACGTTTAAATGTTTTACTCACGTGTGCCACGGAGAAGGAGAGCCCACAGGCTTTGGTAGCGGGCCATCTCAGTGGAATGTCCTCAAAGTGAGCAAAGAAGTTGTTTAATTTTTCTGGGAGCAAGACTTTGATGTCCACGACGGGGTTGGTTTTCTTTTTGTAATACTTGGTTTTCTTTTTGTAATACTTCCATGGAGTCTTTTGTTAAGACATGTAGCTACCTAGCTAGCTAAACAATGGACCATAATCACAATGTTACACCCCTGCATGAATCTGCAGGTAGCTAACCAACCAGGTTCTATGGCTATAGCGAGTCAAGCAAATGTGTCTAAGATACGAAGATCATACACATGACGTTAGCTAGCGACCCAGCCAGCTAACGTTAGCTAGCTACCCAGCCAGCTAACGTTAGCTAGCTAAAAGTACACTTGAAATGACACCACTTTCTGTCAAAATTAGAACTGTGCAATATTCGAAATTGTAGCTAGGTAGACTGTCTTACCAGTATACATCATGGTTGTATAGGACGCGTCTCCTGTCTGATGCCATGCATGGTTGCCCTTAGTTTAACGATGTAATCCAGACTGGTGTTTTCTCCATCTCCTTATTTATAATTCTCAAATTCCACTGATTTCAAAACTTGGTCCTCCAGAAAGTGGAGAGTATACACGTAACGTTAGCTAGCGAGCTAGCCAGCTAACATTAGCTAGCTAACAGTACACTTTAACTTGACATTAGGTTTATGCACTTTTACTGCGCAATACATTTTTAAAAAGCCACGTTCGACAGGATTACCTAGACATGCTGACCAGCTCCAATAGACAAACGCGTGCTATATGGCAGACCAATCAAAACTCACCTCTCGGCATGTCCAGCCCACTCATTATCTCAGCCAATCATGGCTAGCGGGAAGGTTGCTCACTTTTTCTTTGGCTAAACCAACTAGGCTCCTAATTTAACACTTTTATTCACATTTACAGATGGCATACAAGTTAGATATTAATGCACATGATAGTTCACATGTTCAAGAAGACATTTATGGCAACAAAAAAAAACCATTTTGTTAAAAAAATATTTTTTTATGTTCAAACAGCTCTCCTGTAAAGTCGTGACTTGCGACATACGCCCAGTTTCCTGAATCGGGTCACAAATGTCTATGTTCTTCTAGGAAATGTTCTTGTTACTTACAACCTCATGCTAATTGCATTAGCATACAATAGCTCGACCGTCCCTCAGGGGGACCCCACGATCCTGTAGAGGTTTAACATCTGACAACCATGTGTATGTGACCAATATCATTTAATTTGATTTGCTGAAGAGCAGATACAACTTACACCAGCCAGGGAGGGAACTGACTGCCCTGGATAACAACGTTTGTTAACCTGTTATGGCTAGGGGGCAGTATTTTCACGGCTGGATAAAAAACGTACCCGATTTAATCTGGTTACTACTCCTGCCCAGTAACTAGAATATGCATATAATTATTGGCTTTGGATAGAAAACACCCTAAAGGTTCTAAAAGTGTTTGAATGGTGTCTGTCAGTATAACAGAACTCATATGGCAGGCAAAAACCTGAGAAGATTTCATGCAGGAAGTGGCCTGTCTGACAAGGTGTTGTTTTTCTTGTCTCTGTTTATTGAAGAGTGAGGATCTTAGCTGTCCCGTGACACTTCCTACGGCTGCCATAGGTTCTCAGAAGGTGGCAAAATACTGAATCGTGGCTTTACAGGCTCTGGCTGAAACAAAGTAGCGCGTTTGGGTAGTGGCTGGTTACAGTACTGTGAGACTCAGGCTCGTGCCCGCGTCGACCGAAAGCTTTGTTTTCTTTCCTCTGTTTAGCTAAATGGACATTCCCGGTCGGAATATTATCGCTTTTTTACGAGAAAATGGCATAAAAATGGATTTTAAACAGCGGTTGACATGCTTCGAAGTACGGTAATGGAATATTTAGATTTTTTTTGTCACGAATTGCGCCATGCACGCGACCCTGATTTACCATTTCGGATAGTGTCTGGGACGCACGATCAAAACGCCGCTATTCGGATATAACGATGGATTATTTTGGACCAAACCGACATTTGTTATTGAAGTAGCAGTCCTGGGAGTGCATTCTGACGAAGACAACAAAAGGTAATCAAACTTTTATAATAGTAAATCTGATATTGGTGAGTGCTAAACTTGCCGGGTGTCTAAATAGCTAGCCCGTGATGGCTGGGCTATGTACTTAGAATATTGCAAAATGTGCTTTCACCAAAAAGCTATTTTAAAATCGGACATATCGAGTGCATAGAGGAGTTCTGTATCTATAATTCTTAAAATAATTGTTATGCTTTTTGTGAACGTTTATCGTGAGTAATTTAGTAAATTGTTAGCAAATTCCCCGGAAGTTTGCGGGGGGTATGCTAGTTCTGAATGTCACATGCTAATGTAAAAAGCTGTTTTTTGATATAAATATGAACTTGATTGAACAAAACATGCATGTATTGTATAACATAATGTCCTAGGTGTGTCATCTGATGAAGATCATCAAAGGTTAGTGCTGCATTTAGCTGTCTTCTGGGTTTTTGTGACATTATATGCTAGCTTGAAAAATGGGTGTCTGATTATTTCTGGCTTGGTACTCTGCTGACATAATCTAATGTTTTGCTTTCGCTGTAAAGCCTTTTTGAAATCGGACAGTGTGGTTAGATAAAGGAGAGTCTTGTCTTTAAAATGCTGTGAAATAGTCATATGTTTGAAAAATTGAAGTTTTTGTATTTTTGAGGAATTTGTAATTCGCGCCACGCCTATCATTGGATATTGGAGCAGGTGTTCCGCTAGCGGAACGTCTAGATGTAAGAGGTTAAATGACTAAAAATGTAATGTCATGCAAATGAATGAAGGGCAGTGCAACACAACCACAGACATGAGAGAGAGAGACAGACCCAACTGCTGGTGTTGCTGCCATTCGTCTGTTGACCAGTAGAGGTCCCAGTAGGCAACACAACCACAGACATGAGGTTGAGAGAGAGAGAGAGAGAGAGAGAGGAGAGAGCGAGAGAGACCCAACTGCTGGTGTTGCTGCCATTCGTCTGTTGACCAGTAGAGGTCCCAGTGGGCAACACAACCACAGACATGAGGTTGAGAGAGAGAGAGAGAGAGAGAGAGAGAGAGAGAGAGAGAGAGAGGAGAGAGAGACCCAACCTCTGGTGTTGCTGCCATTCGTCTGTTGACCAGTAGAGGTCCCAGTAGGCAACACAACCACAGACATGAGATAGAGAGAGAGAGAGAGAGAGAGAGAGAGAGAGAGAGAGAGAGAGAGAGAGAGAGAGAGAGAGAGAGAGAGAGACAGACAGACAGACAGACAGACAGACAGACAGACAGACAGACAGACAGACAGACAGACAGACAGACAGACAGACAGACAGACAGACAGACAGACAGACAGACAGACAGACAGACAGACAGACAGACAGACCCAACCTCTGGTGTTGCTGCCATACATCTGTTGACCAGTAGAGGTCCTAGTAGGCAACACAACCACAGACATGAGAGAGAGAGAGAGAGAGAGAGAGAGAGAGAGAGAGACAGAGACAGAGACAGAGACAGAGACAGAGACAGAGACAGAGACAGAGACAGAGACAGACAGACAGACAGACAGACAGACCCAACCTCTGGTGTTGCTGCCATACATCTGTTGACCAGTAGAGGTCCTAGTAGGACTAAAACATCCAGTGCTGAGTAGGGTTTTTTTTTTGTAGCCTGGTCCCAGATCTACTTGTGTTGTCTTGTGAGTTTTGATTGACAATAACCACAGGAGTTGGCAAGACAGCACAAACAGATCTGGAACCAGCCTAATGTTTTTTGACAGACACATTATAAAAACGGAAAATCAAGAGTAACAGTAGTTGTCTCCAATGTATCGATCGGTATACCACATCTGCGGGAAAAGCAAATGTTTACCAGTATGTAAAAAAAATATTACCGGCATCTTCTTGTGGGTAATGATGAGTAGATCTGGCTGAGAAGTGACTATCTCTGTGTTTGTAATCAGCTCAATAGTCTGGAAGGTGGCCTGCAACAGATCAATCAATACAGTTAGCCTGCAACAGATCAATCAATACAGTTAGCCTGCATCAGATCAATCAATACAGTTAGTCTGCAAACAGATCAATCAATACAGTAGGCCTGCAACAGATCAATCAATACAGTTGGCCTGCAACAGATCAATCAATACAGTTGGCCTGCAACAGATCAATCAATACAGTTGGCCTGCAACAGATCAATCAATACAGTTAGATCAATACAGTTAGCCTGCAACAGATCAATCAATACAGTTAGCCTGCAACAGATCAATCAATACAGTTAGATCAATACAGTTGGCCTGCAACAGATCAATCAATACAGTTAGATCAATACAGTTAGCCTGCAACAGATCAATCAATACAGTTACCCTGCAACAGATCAATCAATACAGTTAGATCAATCAATACAGTTGGCCTGCAACAGATCAATCAATACAGTTAGATCAATACAGTTAGCCTGCAACAGATCAATCAATACAGTTAGCCTGCAACAGATCAATCAATACAGTTAGCCTGCAACAGATCAATCAATACAGTTAGCCTGCAACAGATCAATCAATACAGTAAAAAGTTAAATAATGATGTTTACAAGACTCATGAAACAGAAAGGACATAGTGACCAGCTGTTACTGTTAAAAGGGCTAAAAACATGTGATTTGTTGATATGTGATTGAAATTGTAACGTGCATACTATGTTAATTCTATACACATACTGTATCCTACCTACCAGACATGGTAAAATCGGTAATGTGTATCCTGGATGCGGATTGGCTGAAACGATATTCCAGCCGTGTGGACATCAGACGATACTTACAGAAGCCAAAGTGCCGTTCCAGATTCTCGTTGTGACGTTCACAAAGTAGACGCTTTTCACTCTCATGTCTTTAATGACGCATTTGATCGCCTGGCACTTCACGTTCCAGCAGTCCTGAGGACATGAGACAAAACAGTCCTGAGGACATGAGACAAAACAGTCCTGAGGACATGAGACAAAACGGTCCTGAGGACAGGAGACAAAACAGTCCTGAGGACATGAGACAAAACGGTCCTGAGGACAGGAGACAAAACAGTCCTGAGGACATGAGACAAAACAGACAAAGGTTTCAGTGGAACTGCGTTGGAAGTACAGGAGGAAAATGTATTAGAGTGTGTGTATATCAGAGTGTGTGTATATCAGAGTGTGTGTATATCAGAGTGTGTGTATATCAGAGTGTGTGTATATCAGAGTGTGTGTATATCAGAGTGTGTGTATATCAGAGTGTGTGTATATCAGAGTGTGTGTGTATCAGAGTGTATATCAGAGTGTGTGTGTATCAGAGTGTGTGTATATCAGAGTGTGTGTGTATCAGAGTGTATATCAGAGTGTGTGTGTATCAGAGTGTGTGTGTATCAGAGTGTGTGTATCTGCCTGTCTATGTGTGTGTGTGCGTGTGTGTGTGTGTGTGTGTGTGCATGCTCACCAGTCTGTGGATACCTCTGAGGCTCTCCTTGGAGAAAAAGGCTGTGTGTGGTTTGGATCCAATCTTCAGTGGATCGACCAGGGCACTGTCACAGCTCACCGAGTCTCCCTGCAGGATAGCAACACACAATTACTAACACACACACACACACACACACACACACACACACACACACACACACACACACACACACACACACACACACACACACACACACACACACACACACACACACACACACACACACACACACACACACACACACACACACCTCACCGAGCCTCCCTGCAGGATACCAACACACCTTTGAAAAGTTTGACTGCGTCCCGACTCCTCAACCTTTTTTTCCCCCCAGAAGTGACACTTGCCCACCCACGGTATAGAATGACAGTGGTGTAAACTCTCCCCTGTGAATAATTAGCCTACAATGCTTTGTTGGGAAGTATGAATGAGCGTCTTTTGGGAACAAGTGTGTGAAATTGGAATTCATTTCGCAATGCAAGACAGGAAACTGATGTTTTAGCAACTAAAAACGGGGTATTTAGATGGGCTGTACGTGTGTGTGTGTGTGTGTGTGTGTGTGTGTGTGTGTGTGTGTGTGTGTGTGTGTGTGTGTGTGTGTGTGTGTGTGTGTGTGTGTGTGTGTGTGTGGTATTCTCACCGTTGGTGTGTCCAGGCCTGTAACGTAGATTAGTGGGTTCCCCCCTCGAGTGGTGACGGGAACAGAGATGGTCAGGTACAACAGCCTGACTGGGAAGTTACCTGTGGAAATCTGAAGGAGAATAAAAATCAAATGTTCTGACAGGGGTAGATAATAGGCATTCATAACACCTTCATAAGAGGTGGATATTAGGCATTCATAACACCTTCATATGGGTGGATATTAGGCATTATAACACCTTCATAAGGGGTGGATATTAGGCATTCATAACACCTTCATATGGGTGGATATTAGGCATTATAACACCTTCATAAGGGGTGGATATTAGGCATTCATAACACCTTCATATGGGTGGATATTAGGCATTATAACACCTTCATAAGGGGTGGATATTAGGCATTCATAACACCTTCATTAGGGTTAGATATTAGGCATTCATAACACCTTCATAAGGGCATTCATAACACCTTCATAAGGGGTAGATATTAGGCATTCATAACACCTTCATAAAGGGTGGATATTAGGCATTCATAACACCTTCATAAGGGGTAGATATTAGGCATTCATAACACCTTCATAAAGGGTGGATATTAGGCATCATAACACCTTCATAAGTGTTGAATTATCATTCTTTACATTTTTTGTATTTATTTTTCCGTTATTTTACCAGGTAAGTTGACTGAGAACACGTTCTCATTTACAGCAACGACCTGGGGAATAGTTTCAGGGGAGAAGAGGGAGATGAATGAGCCAATTGGAAGCTGGGGATGATTAGGTGGCCATGATGGTATGAAGGACAGCTTGGGAATTTAGCCAGGACACCGGGGTTAGCATCCCTACTCTGACGATAAGTGCCATGGGATCTTTAATGACCTCAGAGAGTCAGGACACCCGTTTAACATCCCATCCAAAAGACAGCACCCTCTTAGACCAGAGGAAAGAGTGCCTCCTACTGGCCCTCCAACACCACTTCCAGCAGCATCTGGTCTCCCATCCAGGGAATGACCAGGACCAACCCTGCTTAGCTTCAGAAGCAATCCAGCAGTGGGATGCAGGGTGGTATTCTGCTGGCTATTACAATGTTCATAACACATTTATTCAACATCATTCAAATATATAATTAGAAGAGCATGAAGGCTACCATGACTATACAATCTGTTGACTTCCACTAGCCCACAATCTTACCTTGAGGGAGAAGTTAAACTCAGGGCCAATGTCATCTAATGTTTTTACACTTGTCTGCACCTCCTTGGCCTCATCCACCACATAGAAGTTAATGTTGGATTCCCTGAGGAGGACAGAGAGGGGTGAGTAAACTCATCTCTAGCCACAGTCTAAATCAATGATCTCCAACCTGTGGCTCTGGGACCAACACCGGTCCCTGGGATGTTGCTTAGCGGTCCCTGAAGTGGTTCCCTTACCGGACACTGATTTAGTGAATCGGTTTTCATATGTTCTCTGCTTCGTGGGCCGGTTTTTGTTTTTTTGTTAGAAGTCGACCGGCTCCTCGTAGTGAATACATATCGCTGAGTCTACCTTCGAGCTGAGTTAATTCATTTTGAAAAAAAAAAATCATTTTTTTTGGTATTTTTTTTTTACATAATGCGGACCAGATATTTAATAAAACATTTTACAAGCAACTAACCTGGTCATAATAATCTCAGCATCATAACGAACAGGAATGGTGATATCCACTGTATTATCTGCTGGACTTTCCTCTTTACCATCACTGATGACAAAAACAGGATGTGGATCAAACCCTCATGACAATACATGTGTTTATATTGGACTAGAACGTATTGCACAGGGCCTACTGATTAAACCAACACACACCTTTTGGCCTGAAAACGAACTCTTGCTTGGCTCTGCAAGTGGTTAAGGTTGAAGTCAAAGTTGACCCAAAATTTCACCTGGGGAAAAAAAACTTCATCAAACCCTTTACATGAAGCCTCCAGGTATAATGCTTTATTACTTATTGATGCATGTATGACAATTCATAATGGCTCATAATGGCTCATAATTGTTTATTACAAGGCTTCTTATATGTATCTTTATGTAGGACATTGTGACCATGTGTCTTACCTCCTGGGGTTTCTCTAAGGCAGGGTATCGCTCCTGATAGGCTAGCACCATGAGTCTTACCTCCTGGGGTTTCTCTAAGGCAGGGTATCGCTCCTGACAGGCTAGCACCATGAGTCTTACCTCCTGGGGTTTCTCTAAGGCAGGGTATCGCTCCTGACAGGCTAGCACCATGAGTCTTACCTCCTCGGGTCCTTCTCTAAGGCAGGGTATCCCACCTGACAGGCTAGCACCATGAGTCTTACCTCCTGGGGTTTCTCTAAGGCAGGGTATCGCTCCTGATAGGCTAGCACCATGAGTCTTACCTCCTGGGGTTTCTCTAAGGCAGGGTATCGCTCCTGATAGGCTAGCACCATGAGTCTTACCTCCTGGGGATTCTCTAAGGCAGGGTATCCCACCTGACAGGCTAGCACCATGAGTCTTACCTCCTCGTCCTTCTCTAAGGCAGGGTATCCCACCTGACAGGCAAGCACCATGAGTCTTACCTCCTGGGGTTTCTCTAAGGCAGGGTATCCCACCTGACAGGCTAGCACCATGTGTCTTACCTCCTGGGGTTTCTCTAAGGCAGGGTATCGCTCCTGACAGGGCTAGCACTCATGAGTCTTACCTCCCTCGGGGATTCTCTAAGGCAGGGTATCGCTCCTGATAGGCTAGCACCATGAGTCTTACCTCCTGGGGATTCTCTAAAGCAGGGTATCCCACCTGACAGGCTAGCACCATGAGTCTTACCTCCTCGTCCTTCTCTAAGGCAGGGTATCCCACCTGACAGGCTAGCACCATGAGTCTTACCTCCTGGGGTTTCTCTAAGGCAGGGTATCCCACCTGACAGGCTAGCACCATGAGTCTTACCTCCTGGCGTCCTTCTCTAAGGCAGGGTATCCCACCTGACAGGCTAGCACCATGAGTCTTACCTCCTGGGGTTTCTCTAAGGCAGGGTATTGCTCCTGACAGGCTAGCACCATGAGTCTTACCTCCTCGTCCTTCTCTAAGGCAGGGTATCCCACCTGACAGGCTAGCACCATGAGTCTTACCTCCTGGGGTTTCTCTAAGGCAGGGTATCGCTCCTGACAGGCTAGCACCATGAGTCTTACCTCCTCGTCCTTCTCTAAGGCAGGGTATCCCACCTGACAGGCTAGCACCATGAGTCTTACCTCCTGGGGTTTCTCTAAGGCAGGGTATCGCTCCTGATAGGCTACCACCATGTGTCTTACCTCCTGGGGTTTCTCTAAGGCAGGGTATCGCTCCTGACAGGCTAGCACCATGAGTCTTACCTCCTGGGGTTTCTCTAAGGCAGGGTATCACTTCTGATAGGCTAGCACCATGAGTCTTACCTCCTCGTCCTTCTCTAAGGCAGGGTATCCCACCTGACAGGCTAGCACCATGAGTCTTACCTCCTGGGGTTTCTCTAAGGCAGGGTATCGCTCCTGATAGGCTACCACCATGTGTCTTACCTCCTGGGGTTTCTCTAAGGCAGGGTATCGCTCCTGATAGGCTAGCACCATGAGTCTTACCTCCTGGGGTTTCTCTAAGGCAGGGTATCGCTCCTGATAGGCTACCACCATGTGTCTTACCTCCTGGGGTTTCTCTAAGGCAGGGTATCGCTCCTGATAGGCTAGCACCATGAGTCTTACCTCCTGGGGTTTCTCTAAGGCAGGGTATCGCTCCTGACAGGCTAGCACCATGAGTCTTACCTCCTGGGGTTTCTCTAAGGCAGGGTATCGCTCCTGACAGGCTAGCACCATGAGTCTTACCTCCTGGGGTTTCTCTAAGGCAGGGTATCACTTCTGATAGGCTAGCACCATGAGTCTTACCTCCTCGTCCTTCTCTAAGGCAGGGTATCCCACCTGACAGGCTAGCACCATGAGTCTTACCTCCTGGGGTTTCTCTAAGGCAGGGTATCCCACCTGACAGGCTAGCACCATGTGTCTTACCTCCTGGGGTTTCTCTAAGGCAGGGTATTGCTCCTGACAGGCTAGCACCATGAGTCTTACCTCCTGGGGTTTCTCTAAGGCAGGGTATTGCTCCTGACAGGCTAGCACCATGAGTCTTACCTCCTGGGGTTTCTCTAAGGCAGGGTATCGCTCCTGATAGGCTAGCACCATGAGTCTTACCTCCTGGGGTTTCTCTAAGGCAGGGTATTGCTCCTGACAGGCTAGCACCATGAGTCTTACCTCCTGGGGTTTCTCTAAGGCAGGGTATCGCTCCTGATAGGCTAGCACCATGAGTCTTACCTCCTCGTCCTCCTCTAAGGCAGGGTATCCCACCTGACAGGCTAGCACGTCACTTTGTGTTGTAGACGTGCACTTCACCTCTTTCCCATCACTCTGTAATTTAAATGCACAGTTAAAGAGAGCTAGTGTGCATCTGAAATAGCACCCTATTCCCAATACAGTACACTACTTTCAGTGTACTACATAGGGAGTAGGGTACAGATATATTTACCAAGAATCTAAGATCTTTATAAAATACAGACTATGACAAAATAAAATGTCAGGAGTTTGTTTTGTCAATAAAGTTTTACAACGGTTTTGTCAATAAAGTTTTACAGTTTTTACATTGGTTAAAAGTTCCATCTTTCAGAACTCACCGGAGATGTTATGGAAGCGTAGAAGAGGCTCTTGGAGTACGTGACCAAAATCTGGGTGTTGTACGCATTCTCCTTGATGTTCTTCACTAGTACCTCGAAGGAGATCTCTCTGTTGTTAGAACTGACCAGCACAGAGCCAACACTGTCAAGACAACAACCACCAGTCATTACACCTTATGAATGTAAAAAAAATGTTAATAAAATTTGAGCAAAGATGGTAATATGATGACAAGATGACTACGGGAGGACCTTCAGAGCTACTGTGCTGTAGGTTTTTCATTCCAACCCTAATCTAGCTCACCTCACCTCTAATAACCAGCAGGTTGATAAACTGAATTAGGTCAGTTACAACTGGGGGTTGGAGTGACAACCTACAGGAGGGAACAGGGTTGGAGGGCCCTGTTGTAAAATATCTGTCACGTCCTGACCAGTAAAGGGGTTATTTGTTATTGTAGTTTGGTCAGGACGTGGCAGGGGGTGTTTGTTTTATGTGGTTCGGGGTGGTTGGTTGTTTAGAAGGGTGTTTGATTTATTATTTCCGGGTTTTGGGCTATGTTATATGTTTTGTATTTCTATGTTCATTCTAGTATTAGTATTTCTTTGTTTAGGTCATTGGGGTGTTGGACTCTCAATTGGAGGCAGGTGTTTCCTAGTTGCCTCTGATTGAGAGTCCTATATATAGGTATGTGTTTGTGTTGGTAGTTTGTGGGAGATTGTGCTGTGTATAGCCTTAATGCCTTACGGGCCTGTTATTCGTCATTGTGTTTTGTGTACGTGTTTATTTAGTTTTTTTTCCTTCTTTGCCAATTTAATAAAAGAAGATGAGTGCACATAACCCCGCTGCGTTTTGGTCCGACAATGATTTTTCTTTATCATCTGACGAAGAAGATTGTGACAACATCAAGAGATTGGAGTGACAACCTACAGGAGGGAACAGGGTTGGAGTGGCCCTGTTGTAAAACATCAAGAGATTGATAAACCAGTTTGACGTTCACTATACAAATACAAGGCTGATTTAAAAAAAAAAAGGAATTGAAAGACACCTCACTGAAACAGGATCTTGAACGTGAACAAAATATGTTGAATGCAAAATTAGAAAGTACAGAAATATTCCTGAAATGTCACTGTCATTTTATTTTTATCTGCTGTTAAACACAGAGATTATGTCACACACACACTCACACTCACACACACTCACACTCACACACTGATTTCCAGGCCATTTATGCTCAGACCCATTTTTATGAGTGTTCTGTGTTCTGTTTACACGTAAACGTTATAAGTTGTTAAAGATTTCTTAATTAAAATCACATTACATTTTTTTGGGACTAAAATAGAGAATAAGTCATTGTTGTCAGGGGATACAGGCTGGACAGATGATGTCATTTATTCCACAGTCCCCGATGTCCCCAATGTGTTGTAGTCTTTTAATGTAGCCTACAAGGAACTTCTGAGTAACAGGTCTCTATCTAAACACGGTATCGTTTGAGACGTTCGTTTTTTTAGTAACACTTTATTTGGATAGTGCATCTGAAAATACAAAACACGGACTTAACATTTATTTTTTATTTATTTTTTTCTGCCTTTTGCTACCCAACCAGTGTTGCTGACATTCACCCCCCCCCCCCCCCACCAAAAAAAAAATACCCCCAACTCATAGAAAACACACTATCCAAACGATCTAGTGTTGCTGATTTGCAGTGTCAGCCATAAATATAAACCTGCCCAAGGGACTGCGGTTTGTAAATTAGACGGTTGGCTAAAACCGACACTTTTTACTGAAACGTTTAGATAGAGACCTGTGCACTGTCCCTGTAAAAAAAAATAAAAAAATAAACTGAAATATAAAAAAACACTCACCTGGGTACCTCTGTCACCTTCTTCACACTGAGCACCAGATCACTGACACACACGTCATCAGAACCACACTGTTTGGAGAAGGGAATCTACAGCAGAGACGACGGAAGACCATTGGACAAGATTCACAGATTCAACCAGTATTTTCATAGGGCTGGTGGAATCTCAATTAAATTTGCATTTCTTTTTATAAAAAGTTTTTTTTTTTTTATTATTTTTTGTTTTTAAAGGATGGGTGACGTCCCACTCCTTTCGTAATATTTTTCTGTTGGTTTTTATTGAAGAGAAAATAATGGTGTTGGAAAGACAAGGGGAGGGGGGAGGTCGTAACCATGCCAACTCCGCCGTACACGTGTACCGGGGTCAGCGGCTGTAACCTTTGGACCACACAGGTCACAATTATATTCTGTTTCAGTTGCATTTATCTCTGTTGGGGACAAAAACCGTGTGGGTTTTAAAAGCAATACATAGTATGTATGATATTACCCACCACCCAACAGTTTTAAATACAAGTGCAGGCCAGGGGAAGCATGTTTACATTTAAATGAAAGTGACAGATTTTACCCACATACTGAGACAAAATAAGCAAAGAAAGAGGAGGGAGGCTAACTCACAGAGAGGAGAGAGGCTAACTCACAGAGAGGAGAGAGGCTAACTCACAGAGAGGAGGGAGGCTAACTCACAGAGAGGAGGGAGGCTAACTCACAGAGAGGAGAGAGGCTAACTCACAGAGAGGAGGGAGGCTAACTCACAGAGAGGAGAGAGGCTAACTCACAGAGAGGAGAGAGGTTAACTCACAGAGAGGAGAGAGGCTAACTCACAGAGAGGAGAGAGGCCCGGGGGGGTAACTCACAGAGAGGAGAGAGGCTAACTCACAGAGAGGAGAGAGGCTAACTCACAGAGAGGAGAGAGGCTAACTCGCAGAGAGGAGAGAGGCTACCTCACAGAGAGGAGAGAGGCTAACTCACAGAGAGGAGAGAGGCTAACTCACAGAGAGGAGAGAGGCTAACTCGCAGAGAGGAGAGAGGCTAACTCGCAGAGAGGAGAGAGGCTAACTCGCAGAGAGGAGAGAGGCTAACTCACAGAGAGGAGGGAGGCTAACTCACAGAGAGGAGGGAGGCTAACTCACAGAGAGGAGAGAGGCTAACTCGCAGAGGGGAGAGAGGCTAACTCGCAGAGGGGAGGGAGGCTAACTCACAGAGAGGAGGGAGGCTAACTCACAGAGAGGAGAGAGGCTAACTTACAGAGAGGAGAGAGGCTAACTCACAGAGAGGAGAGAGGCTAACTCACAGAGAGGAGAGAGGCTAACTCACAGAGAGGAGAGAGGCTAACTCACAGAGAGGAGAGAGGCTAACTCACAGAGAGGAGAGAGGCTAACTCGCAGAGAGGAGAGAGGCTAACTCGCAGAGAGGAGAGAGGCTAACTCACAGAGAGGAGAGAGGCTAACTCGCAGAGAGGAGAGAGGCTAACTCGCAGAGAGGAGAGAGGCTAACTCACAGAGAGGAGGGAGGCTAACTCACAGAGAGGAGAGAGGCTAACTCACAGAGAGGAGAGAGGCTAACTCACAGAGAGGAGAGAGGCTACCTCACAGAGAGGAGAGAGGCTAACTCACAGAGAGGAGAGAGACTAACACACAGAGAGGAGAGAGGCTAACTCACAGAGAGGAGAGAGGCTAACTCACAGAGAGGAGAGAGGCTAACTCACAGAGAGGAGAGAGGCTAACTCACAGAGAGGAGAGAGGCTAACTCACAGAGAGGAGTGAGGCTAACTCACAGAGAGGAGAGAGACTAACTCACAGAGAGGAGTGAGGCTAACTCACAGAGAGGAGAGAGGCTAACTCACAGAGAAGTCCCATGCAGTCTGAGAGAAAACATCAAGGACGGGGTTGGCGTCTGGGTTCTGAAGGCCGATGTCAACGCGCAGACTGATGGAGTTCACAAAGTCTGCGCTTTCCTGAAATAAAAAACAAAAAACATTGAAGATAATTAAGATTACTGTATTGATTTTCATGATAATGCTCCCCGAGATGTGATAGACAAATACATTTTAATGCAAGCTATAGTCTGACTACTGTAAATGGATAGCCTAACCCAAAGAGGTTTTATAATATACTTTTAATAACAGCAACAACAACAACAAAAAACGTTGGAAAATGTGAGTTTTATACACATGGTTATATTTTTAACCCTCTTAACGTGTGTCTTCACCTGAACGTAAACTTGGTAATTGTGGCAAACAGAGTTGGTGGATGATGATATCTGAACGTTTCCAGAGAGGAGTCGTTCGCGGTTCTGACTGAACAGGCCTCGTGAGGAGACCCGGGACGACTGCAGGTCAGCATCCAGAGTTAGGTTGAATTTGACAGCTGGAGGGATAATATATGTTTAGTTTTTGGGGAATTAAAGTGTGCGGATGTTATTTTCAGACATTCTGGTAACTAACGTAATATTAATATCATGCCTTCAGAAAGTTTTACACCCCTTTGACTTTTTTCCACATGTTGTTGTTACAGCCTCAATTAAAAATAGCGTATTATTATTATTATTATTAAATAGCGTTTTGTTTTTTTTGTCACCGACACACAATAACCCATAATGTCAAAGGTGAATTATGTTTTGAGTCAATAAGTGCATTTCCACTAGCATTGCTAACTGATACAATCCATTTCCACTAGCATTGCTAACTGATATAATCCATTTCCACTAGCATTGCTAACTGATACAATCCATTTCCACTAGCATTGCTAACTGATATAATCCATTTCCACTAGCATTGCTAACTGATACAATCCATTTCCACTAGCATTGCTACATGTTGCTAAACAACCAGGTAACAAACTTTTACAACGATTGCTGTTATATACAGTGCCTTCAGAACGTATTCATACCCCTTAACTTATTCCACATTTTGTTGTGTTACAGCCTGAATTTAAAACTGGCCTACACACATTACCCCCGAATGTCAGTGGAATTATGTTTTTCATGTTTGTTTTTGTCGTTTTGTTTCACAAATGAATTACAAATTAAAAGCTGAAATGTCTTGAGTCAATAGGTATTCAAACCCTTTGTTACGGGAAGCATAAATAAGTTCAGGAGTAAAAATGTGCTTAAAAAGTCACATAATGTGGCTCAGTTGGTAGAGCATGGTGTTTGCAACACCAGGGTTGTGGGTTCGATTCCCACGGGGGACCAGTACAGGATGAAATGTATGCATTCACTACTGTAAGTCGCTCTGGATAAGAGCGTCTGCTAAATGACTAAAATCTGAATAATAAGTTGGACTCACTTTGTGTGCAATAATAGTGTTTGACATGAGTTTTGAATGACTACCTCATCTCTGTACCCCACACATACAATTATCTGTAAGGTCCCTCAGTCGAGAAGTGAATTTCAAACACAGATTCAACCACAAAGACCAGGGAGGTTTTCCAATGCCTCACAAAGAAGGTCACTTATTGGTAAATGGGTAAAAAGGTCAAAAGCAGACATTCAATATTCCTTTGAGCATGGTAAAGTTATTAATTACACTTTGGATGGTGTATCAATACACCCAGTCCTTCCCAGTCCTTCCTAACTCAGTTGCCAGAGAGGAAAGAAACCACTCAGGGATTTCACCATGAGGCCAATGGTGACTTTAAAACAGTTACAGAGTTGAATGGCTGTGATAGGAGACAATTGAGGATGGATCAACAACATTGTAGTTACTCCACAATACTAAAACCTAAATGACAGAGTTAAAGAAGGAAGCATATACAGAATACAAATCTTACAAAACATGCATCCTGTTTTCTACAAGGCACTAAAGTAATACTGCAAAAAATGTGGCAAAGCAATTCACTTTTTATCCTGAATACAACGTTTTATGTTTGAGGCAAATCCAATACAACACATTACTGAGTATCACTCTCAATATTTTCAAGCATAGTGGTGGCTGCATCATGTTATGGGTATGCTTGTCATGGGAATTTTTCAGGATAAAAAGAAACAAAGGTAAGCACAAGCAAGATGAAATCACATTTCAGCTGTACAATAACCTAAAACACAATTCTAAATAAACACCAGAGTTGCTTACCAAAAACAAAGTGAATGTTTCTGATTGGCCAAGTAAAATTTTTTACTTAAATCTAGTGAAAATCTATGACAAGACCTGAAAATGGATGTCTAGTAATGATGAACAACCAATTTGACAGAGATTGAACATTTTTGAAAATGTTGCACAATCCAGGTGTGGAAAGCTCAGAGAGTTACCCAGAAACATTTTTACATTTTAGTCATTTAGCAGACACTCTTAACCAGAGCGACTTACAGTAGCGAACGCATACATTTCGTACATTTCATGCATTTTCTTTTTATTATACTGGCCCCATGTGGGAATTGAACCCACAACCCTGGCGTTGCAAACACCATGCTGTACCAACTGAGCCGCAGGGAAGACCAGAAAGACCGACAGCTGTAATCACTGCCATCTACCATGTTTTGCTTCTACAAAGTATTGACTCAGGGGTGTGAACACTGATGTAAATTTGATATTTCTGTATTTCAATAAATTTTCAAACATTTCTAATAAACATGTTTTCACTACGCCATTGTGGGGTATTGTGTGTAGATGGGTGAGAAAGAAATAGGCTCTAAGATAACAAAATGTGGAATAAGTCAAGGGGCATGAATACGTTGCGATGGCACTGTTTAGTATAAGTAAGCAAAAACTTAATAAAAAGCGTTACCAAAATCATCAAGATATGCAGAGAGTTACTAGTGAAAACATCTGCAATAATTGGTGACCCAAAGATATAGAGTAGTAGAGTATGTCAACCTTAGAGCAGAGTAGAAAAGAGCAGTACATTAGAGTAGAGTACACTAGAGTACATTAGAGTAGAGTACATTAGAGTACATTAGAGTAGAGTACATTAGAGTAGAGTACATTAGAGTAGAGTACATTAGAGTAGAGCACATTAGAGTACATTAGAGTAGAGCACATTAGAGTACATTAGAGTAGAGCACATTCGAGTAGAGTACATTAGAGTAGAGTACATTAGCGTAGAGTCACTAGAGTACATTAGAGTAGAGTACATTAGAGTACATTAGAGTAGAGTACATTAGAGTAGAGAAGATCAGTACATTAGAGTAGAGTACATTAGAGTACATTAGAGTAGAGTACATTAGAGTACATTAGAGTAGAGTGCATTAGAGTAGAGTACACTAGAGTACATTAGAGTAGAGTACATTAGAGTAGAGTACATTAGAGTAGAATACATTAGAGTACATTAGAGTAGAGTACATTAGAGTACATTAGAGTAGAGTACATTAGAGTAGAGTACATTAGAGTAGAGTACATTAGAGTAGAGCACATTAGAGTACATTAGAGTAGAGCACATTAGAGTACATTAGAGTAGAGCACATTCGAGTAGAGTACATTAGAGTAGAGTACATTAGCGTAGAGTCACTAGAGTACATTAGAGTAGAGTACATTAGAGTACATTAGAGTAGAGTACATTAGAGTAGAGAAGATCAGTACATTAGAGTAGAGTACATTAGAGTACATTAGAGTAGAGTACATTAGAGTACATTAGAGTAGAGTGCATTAGAGTAGAGTACACTAGAGTACATTAGAGTAGAGTACATTAGAGTAGAGTACATTAGAGTAGAATACATTAGAGTACATTAGAGTAGAGCACATTAGAGTAGAGCACATTAGAGTACATTAGAGTAGAGCACATTAGAGTAGAGTACATTAGAGTACATTAGAGTAGAGTACATTAGAGTAGAGAAGAGCAGTACATTAGAGTAGAGTACATTAGAGTACATTAGAGTAGAGTACATTAGAGTAGAGTACACTAGAGTACATTAGAGTAGAGTACATTAGAGTACATTAGAGTAGAGTACATTAGAGTAGAGAAGAGCAGTACATTAGAGTAGAGTACATTAGAGTACATTAGAGTAGAGTACATTAGAGTAGAGTGCATTAGAGTAGAGTACACTAGAGTACATTAGAGTAGAGTACATTAGAGTAGAGTACATTAGAGTACATTAGAGTACATTAGAGTAGAGTACATTAGAGTACATTAGAGTAGAGTAGAGTACATTAGAGTAGAGCACATTAGAGTACATTAGAGTAGAGCACATTAGAGTACATTAGAGTAGAGCACATTAGAGTAGAGTACATTAGAGTAGAGTACATTAGAGTAGAGTCACTAGAGTACATTAGAGTAGAGTACATTAGAGTACATTAGAGTAGAGTACATTAGAGTAGAGAAGAGCAGTACATTAGAGTAGAGTATATTAGAGTACATTAGAGTACATTAGAGTAGAGTGCATTAGAGTAGAGTACACTAGAGTACATTAGAGTAGAGTAAATTAGAGTAGAGCACATTAGAGTACATTAGAGTAGATTACATTAGAGTAGAGTACAATAGAGTAGAGTACATTAGAGTACATTAGAGTAGAGTACATTAGAGTACATTAGAGTAGAGTACATTAGAGTACATTAGAGTAGAGTACATTGGAGTAGAGTAGAGTACACTAGAGTACATTAGAGTAGAGTACACTAGAGTACATTAGAGTAGAGTACATTAGAGTACATTAGAGTAGAGTACATTATAGTAGAGTAGAGTACACTAGAGTACATTAGAGTAGAGTACACTAGAGTACATTCGAGTAGAGTACACTAGAGTACATTTGAGTAGAGTACATTAGAGTAGAGTACACTAGAGTACATTCGAGTAGAGGAGAGTAGAGTGCATTAGAGTAGAGTACATTATAGTACATTATAGTAGAGTACATTATAGTAGAGTACATTAGAGTAGAGTACATTAGAGTAGAGTACATTAGAGTAGGGTACAGTGCATTAGAGTATAGTGCATTAGAGTATAGTACAATAGTGTACATTAGTGTGGAGTGCATTAGAAGAGAGTAGAGTACATTAGTGTACATTAGTGTAGAGTGCATTAGAGTAGAGTACATTAGTGTACATTAGAGTAGAGTACATTAGTGTACATTAAAGTAGAGTGCATTAGAGTAGAGTAGAGTACATTAGTGTAGAGTGCTTTAGAGTAGAGTACATTAGAGTAGAGTGCATTAGTGTAGAGTACATTAGAGTAGAGTAGAGTACATTCGAGTAGATTGCATTAGTGTAGAGTACATTAGTGTACATTAGAGTAGAGTACATTAGAGTAGAGTAGAGTACATTAGTGTAGAGGGCATTAGAGTAGAGTACATTAGAGTAGAGTGCATTAGAGTAGAGTGCATTAGAGTAGAGTACATTAGTGTACATTAGAGTAGAGTACATTAGAGTAGAGTAGAGTACAGTAGATTAGAGTAGAGTACATTAGTGTAGAGTACATTAGTGTAGAGTGCATTAGAGTAGAGTAAATTAGAGTAGAGTACATTAGAGTAGAGTAGAGTACATTTGTGTAGAGCAAAGTACATTAGAGTAGAGTACATTAGAGTAGAGTACATTAGAGTAGAGTACATTAGTGTAGAGTGCATTAGAGTAGAGTACATTAGAGTAGAATAGAGTACATTAGAGTAGAGTGCATTAGAGTAGAGTAGAGTACATTCGTGTAGAGCAAAGTACATTAGAGTAGAGTACATTAGAGTAGAGTACATTAGAGTAGAGTACATTAGAGTAGAGTAGAGTGCATTAGAGTAGAGTAGAGTGCATTAGAGTAGAGTACATTAGAGTAGAGTACATTAGAGTAGAGTGCATTAGAGTAGAGTACATTAGAGTAGAGTAGAGTGCATTAGAGTAGAGTACATTAGAGTAGAGTACATTAGAGTAGAGTACATTAGAGTAGAGTGCATTAGAGTACAGTAGAGTACATTAGAGTAGAGTACATTAGAGTAGAGTAGAGTACATTAGTGTAGAGCAAAGTGCATTAGAGTAGAGTAGAGTACATTAGAATAGAGTGCATTAGAGTAGAGTAAAGTATAATAGATCAATCTTACTTAGGGGTCCCACAGGTTTCTTTGGTCTAAACGTTGCGCTGAAGCAGATGTCTGTCTTGAAACAGGAGAGCTTGTGTCCGTTTATCAAGCAAGGCTTACTCAGGATGTTGATTTTATCAGGGGAGAAAGAAGCCTTGGCCGTCACAGCAGCCAGTCCTCGAGACCTAGTAAAAAAAAAAACAGATCACATCGCTTTTGACGTGAATAGCAGAGGCAAGAGTGGACAACCCTGTCTCGTTCCTTGAAAGACGAAAGATGAAAAATGATTTGCAGCTGGCATTGTTGTTAAGCATACGAGCCACCAAAGAACAGTTCATTTACTTAGAAAATATTATTTCTAGCTTCTAATCTAAGACATCATAAATTAATGCCGAAATGCCCAAATTGAAATAGTCACCAAACGTCATTATCGTTGGAACTTGGATCCAAAGCATCAAGATTTCACGTCATGAGTCAAGACAAAATTTACAAGATTTCATGAACCCCCTCCCAGGAAGCCTGGTCCCAGATCTGTTTGTGCTGTCTTGTTTGGTGTGAAAAATGACCATAAGAGTTGGGCAAGAGACTACAAACAGATCTGAGAGCAGGTTACACTCCAGTGCATGATGGTTGAACTCACCAGAGCTGGATCACCTTCCCATGAGCCCCAACAGAGATATCAGGTATGGTGTCATCATTCATGTCCCCATAGCCATCCAGAGACCGCCCAAAATACTGCATCATGAAGTCAAACTTAGACCCAAGGATTCTCTAGGATAGGAAACCCCATAAAATTATCACCTAACTGATTCCTGTATTTGTGGGGGGGGGGGGGGGGGGGGGATGGGGGGGGGTGTTATGACATCGACGGGGCTGCAGTGGAACGGTTCCTCAGGTTTCCACATCACTAAGGAATTATCATGGTCCACACACACCAACACAGTCGTGAAGAAGGCATGCCTCTTTCTCCCCGAGATGCTGAAAAGATTTGACATGGGACCTCAGATCCTCAAAAAGTTATACAGCTGCACCTCTATACCAGGCGGTGTCAGAGGAAGACCCTTACAAATTGTCAAAGACTCCAGCCACCCAAGTTATAGATTGTTCTCTAAGTGCACCAAGTTTGGAACCAACTGGACCCTGAACAGCTTCTACAACCAAAAGCCATAAGACGGCTACATAGTTAGTCGACAAACTCTTTAGACTCATCACATGTTAGTGTCTATTATCTATCCTTTACCCTATACCTAGAGTATACTGCTGCTACTGTCTATTATCTATCCTTTACCCCTACCTACAGTATACTGCTGTTACTGTCTATTATCTATCCTTTACCCCTACCTACAGTATACTGATGTTACTGTCTATTATCTATCCTTTACCCCTACCTACAGTATACTGCTGTTACTGTCTATTATCTATCCTTTACCCCTACCTACAGTATACTGCTGTTACTGTCTATTATCTATCCTTTACCCCTACCTACAGTATACTGCTGCTACTGTCTATTATCTATCCTTTACCCCTACCTACAGTATACTGCTGTTACTGTCTATTATCTATCCTTTACCCTATACCTAGAGTATACTGCTGCTACTGTCTATTATCTATCCTTTACCCCTACCTACAGTATACTGCTGCTACTGTCTATTATCTATCCTTTACCCCCTACCTACAGTATACTGCTGTTACTGTCTATTATCTATCCTTTACCCTATACCTAGAGTATACTGCTGCTACTGTCTATTATCTATCCTTTACCCCTACCTACAGTATACTGCTGCTACTGTCTATTATCTATCCTTTACCCCCTACCTACAGTATACTGCTGTTACTGTGTATTATTATCTATCCTGTTGTCTAGTCACTTTATCCCCTACCTATAAGTACATATCTAACTCAATCCCCTGTACATAGCCTCGATACTGGTACCCCATGAAGCCAAGTTATCTTTACTCATTGTGAATTTATTCCTTGTGTTATTACTTTCTATTATTTCACCTTTTTTCTCCCCTCTCCACATTGTTGAGAAAGGGCCCGTAAAGTCCGCATTGCACTGTTAGTCTACACCTGTTGTTTAATAAGCATGTAACAAATACATTTAATTTAATTTGAATCATGGACCCTGGTCATTTTGTTATTGAAGTACAATGACACCCTGCCATCTTTTCCTATATTATTATAGGAATATAATATTATATAATTATTTGAAATGTAGTTTCAGTTGGTTTTTAGGACTTGCTTAACTCGTTTTTTTTTTTTTAAGTTTCAGTTTGATAAAAACATTTCTATTTTGTTGTTGTATTATTTATTAATTATTATTATTTATTATTAAGTTTTAGTGCTAAGGACAGAGAGTAGCCTACGTGTGGGTGGCTAGGAGCCAGTTATGTGTTGTAGAACTATAATTTGTTTTTTGGCGACGTCACTACTTGCCAATGGAGGGGGTCAGTAATACAGTAATGGGCCAGGACCATAGGCTTGGATAGACACCATCTCTGTATCTGTGTAATGATGGCGTCTGTGAGAGCATGGACAGCGCCAATGAAATATACATTTTTTTAATATATTATTCTTCACAAGTAAAATTTATTGGCTGATTCTTCCCGATGACCCAGCTGTCAAGACTCCAACCAGGTCATCAGGAGGGATCAGCCAATGAAGTTGGAAGTTCCACCCAGTTGACTACTTCAAAATGGTGAAAGTCCTCAATGGCGCTGCCCCGTGATAACACACACTTTTGTCCACTAAAGGACTCCATACAACTCCTAGGCCAGGACATACAGTAGGTTTGGTTATGTTTAAAATATCAATCAATCCTAATGTGACTTTATATTTAACAGTACTATCAACAAGGCAGGTCCTACAAGCCCTGGTTTTGACACACCTGGACTACTGTTCAGTCGTGTGGTCAGGTGCCACAGGTGCCACAATTGTCTCAGAACATGACAGTACGGCTGGACCTTAACTCCTTCAGGAGACCATTTGAATGGGAGGGAGGCAATACAGTGTACGTTTAATGCAATGAACCATCTTAAAATAGGCTGAACTCCTTGGGAGATCATATAACAAGAGATCTTAGACATGAACACGTGTCTGTTGTGTCTTCATGCACTGTCGTACAATCCAAAATACTGGGAAGTGATAAAGAATCCCATCATAAGATTCCCCTGCTTCCAATTTACATTATTTTTTTTATGAAATCACCTCGAGCTCCTCTTTGGTCAAGTGGGTGTTTGTCGAATAATGGAAAACCTTTAGTAAATAGAGAATGGGAACCTAAAGGTATTTATTTCTGATTTGTTTCATGACAACTATATGAGATTCTACAATGTAGAAAAGTGTAAAAAAATTAAGAAAAACCCTTAAATGAGTAGGTGTGTCCAAACTTTTGACTGAATCTGTACCTCGACACACTTCCTGTACGTTGGAAAAATTCTCCTGTAATTTGAATGACGTTTATTCACATGATAATGAAATGTGGGATGAAATTACAGGCCTGATTACCTCTTCCAATAACTGAGAAGGTTAATGAGTTGATGACTGGGGACCGGTCTCCCAGACATGGATTGGTTCTGGTCCCTGGGCCGTTAAACACTCTTACAAGAAACCTAATTTGGGTTTATCAGCCTGGGACTGGGCCTGGTCTGTGTCCGGGGGACCGACCCTGGATGTTTATGTATTTCTGTGGGTATTTATGTACATGTATGTGTGTGTACTACTGTAGATGCATGAACATTTATATACATCTTTATGAAGTTCAACTCCGTCACCCCTTCATTCCCCTCCCACATTTCAGGATGTTATCGTTATATGATGATCTATGAGAATGGATGAACTGATTTGTTTTGGAAAGTGCAATATTTATTAAATTGGTTGGCTATAAAGCTGGAAAAATATTTTTTTGGGGGAGGGGAGGAAACATTTGAATCTTTCAATATCAAAACCAAGAGTAAACATCAGCATGACTTTATTTATTATTTCCAAATGTTACCAAATGTCCCAGGTTTTTACAGAACTCACAGTAGGAGGATTCCCAATCCAGGAATCATCCATCTGAGATTCCTTAAAAAAACAAGGAATTTGGGGATAGTGCCCAGAATCATCCATCCCTACCTGTGAATGTTGTTTGTGGAGTGTCTTCTTATCTCCGTTGTAAACATAGACCACGCCCCTCCCAGAGTCCTCCAGCGGCGCCCCGACCACCACATCACAGAAGCCATCCTGGTCCAGATCGGGCACAGCAGAGATGGCCGTCCCAAAACGGGCATTCTCCCCTGGGCTCAGACCAACCAGGAAGCCTTGTTCGCTCAGTATACCCTGAGAACATACAGAGAGAGAGAGGTAGATACCCTGAGAACATACAGACAGAGAGAGGTAGATATCCTGAGAACATACAGAGAGAGAGAGGTAGATATCCTGAGAACATACAGAGAGAGAGAGGTAGATATCCTGAGAACATACAGACACAGAGAGAGAGGTAGATACCCTGAGAACATACAGAGAGAGAGAGAGAGAGAGGTAGACACCCTGAGAACATACACAGAGAGAGAGGTAGATACCCTGAGAACATACAGAGAGAGAGAGAGAGAGAGGTAGATACCCTGAGAACATACACAGAGAGAGAGGTAGATACCCTGAGAACATACAGAGAGAGGAGAGAGAGAGAGAGGTAGATACCTTGAGAACATACAGAGAGAGAGAGGTAGATACCCTGGGAACATACAGAGAGAGAGAGGTAGATATCCTGAGAACATACAGACACAGAGAGAGAGGTAGATACCCTGAGAACATACAGAGAGAGAGAGAGAGAGGTAGACACCCTGAGAACATACACAGAGAGAGAGGTAGATACCCTGAGAACATACAGAGAGAGAGAGAGAGAGAGAGGTAGATACCCTGAGAACATACACAGAGAGAGAGGTAGATACCCTGAGAACATACAGAGAGAGAGAGAGAGAGAGAGGTAGATACCTTGAGAACATACAGAGAGAGAGGTAGATACCCTGACGAAATACAGAGAGAGAGGTAGATACCCTGAGAACATACAGACACAGAGAGAGAGAGAGAAGGGTAGATACCCTGAGAACATACAGAGAGAGAGAGAGGTAGATACCCTGAGAACATACAGAGAGAGAGAGAGAGAGAGAAGGGTAGATACCCTGAGAACATACAGAGAGAGAGGTAGATACCCTGACGAAATACAGAGAGAGAGGTAGATACCCTGACGAAATACAGAGAGAGAGGTAGATACCCTGAGAACATACAGACACAGAGAGAGAGGTAGATACCCTGAGAACATACAGAGAGAGAGAGAGGTAGATACCCTGAGAATATACAGAGAGAGAGAGAGAGGTAGATACCTTGAGAACATACAGAGAGAGGTAGATACTCTGAGAACATACAGAGAGAGAGAGAGAGGTAGATACCCTGAGAATATACAGAGAGAGAGAGAGAGGTAGATACCTTGAGAACATACAGAGAGAGGTAGATACCCTGAGAACATACAGACAGAGAGAGAGAGAGAAGGGTAGATACCCTGAGAACATACAGAGAGAGAGGTAGATACCCTGAGGAAATACAGAGAGGTAGATACCCTGAGAACATACAGAGAGAGAGAGAGAGAGGTAGATACCCTGAGAATATACAGAGAGAGAGAGAGAGAGAGGTAGATACCCTGAGAACATACACAGAGAGAGAGGTAGATACCTTGAGAACATACAGAGAGAGAGAGAGAGAGAGGTAGATACCTTGAGAACATACAGAGAGAGAGGTAGATACCCTGACGAAATACAGAGAGAGAGGTAGATACCCTGAGAACATACAGACACAGAGAGAGAGAGAGAAGGGTAGATACCCTGAGAACATACAGAGAGAGAGAGGTAGATACCCTGAGAACATACAGAGAGAGAGAGAGAGAGAAGGGTAGATACCCTGAGAACATACAGAGAGAGAGGTAGATACCCTGACGAAATACAGAGAGAGAGGTAGATACCCTGACGAAATACAGAGAGAGAAGTAGATACCCTGAGAACATACAGACACAGAGAGAGAGGTAGATACCCTGAGAACATACAGAGAGAGAGAGAGAGAGAGGTAGATACCCTGAGAATATACAGAGAGAGAGAGAGAGGTAGATACCTTGAGAACATACAGAGAGAGGTAGATACCCTGAGAACATACAGACAGAGAGAGAGAGAGAGAAGGGTAGATACCCTGAGAACATACAGAGAGAGAGGTAGATACCCTGAGGAAATACAGAGAGGTAGATACCCTGAGAACATACAGAGAGAGAGAGAGAGAGGTAGATACCCTGAGAACATACAGAGAGAGAGAGAGAGAGAGAGGTAGATACCCTGAGAATATACAGAGAGAGAGAGAGAGAGAGGTAGATACCCTGAGAACATACACAGAGAGAGAGGTAGATACCTTGAGAACATACAGAGAGAGGTAGATACTCTGAGAACATACAGAGAGAGAGAGAGAGGTAGATACCCTGAGAACATACAGACAGAGAGAGAGAGGTAGATACCCTGAGAACATACACAGAGAGAGAGAGAGAGAGAGGTAGATACCCTGAGAACATACAGACAGAGAGAGAGGTAGATACCCTGAGTACATACAGAGAGAGGGACAGTCTCTTCAGTCTTCAGGGCGGCAGGTAGTCTAGCAGTTCAGAGAATTAGGCCAGTAACCAAAAGATTGCTGGTTCAAATCCCTGAGCTGACTAGGTGAAAAAATATATCCATGTGCTCTTGGGCACTTAACCGTACTGCTCCTGTATATCTCTCTGGTTATGAGCGTCTCCTAAATAAATGACCCTGAGAACACACAGATACCGTTCTCAATCTACTGATCGTAACGGAGCTGAGCTGTACTGAGCTGGCCTGGTTACACATCCACTACAGTGGCTAGAACCGTGCTTGAATGGAAATATCACAGCCAGCACGGCAAGGTCGGTGTGAGCTGGGAATTCGGCAACTCGCGTCACCTTACCTTGGTAACGGAGAAAAGATAGACCCTCCCTTGCTCCTTCTTCAGGTCGTTCATGAACATGGGAGCTCCGACCAGCAAGACGTCGGACGTACCGTCCTTATCCACGTCCAGGGGGCACAGCACGCTGCCGAAGTACGAGCCGATCTACAGGGACAGACAGTGTCAACACAGTACAGTGTCAAAGGAGAAGGTTCACTTGTTTTATGAAGAAAATAGACATATCGCATAATGTATAGCACAGCAGCGCCAGCCTAGGTTAGCATCCAGCCTAGGTTAGCATCCAGTCTAGGTTAGCATCCAGTCTAGGTTAGCATACAGCCTAGGTTAGCATCCAGTCTAGGTTAGCATCCAGTCTAGGTTAGCATCCAGACTAGATTAGCATCCAGTCTAGGTCAGGATCCAGCCTAGGTTAGCATACAGCCTAGGTTAGCATACAGCCTAGGTTAGCATCCAGCCTAGGTCTGGATCCAGCCTAGGTCAGGTTCCAGCCTAGGTTAGCATCCAGCCTAGGTTAGCATACAGTCTAGGTTAGCATACAGCCTAGGTCAGGATCCAGCCTAGGTTAGCATACAGCCTAGGTTAGCATCCAGCCTAGGTCTGGATCCAGCCTAGGTCAGGTTCCAGCCTAGGTTAGCATACAGCCTAGGTTAGCATCCAGTCTAGGTCAGGATCCAGCCTAGGTTAGCATACAGCCTAGGTTAGCATACAGCCTAGGTCAGGATCCAGCCTAGGTTAGCATCCAGTCTAGGTCAGGATCCAGCCTAGGTTAGAATCCAGCCTAGGTTAGAATCCAGCCTAGGTTAGTATCCAGTCTAGGTTAGCATCCAGTCTAGGTCAGGTCCAGTCTAGGTCAGGATCCAGTCTAGGTTAGCATCCAGTCTAGGTCAGGATCCAGCCTAGGTTAGCATACAGCCTAGGTCAGCATCCAGTCTAGGTCAGCATCCAGTCTAGGTCAGCATCCAATCTAGGTTAGCATCCAGTCTAGGTCAGCATCCAATCTAGGTTAGCATCCAGTCTAGGTTAGGATCCAGCCTAGGTCAGGATCCAGCCTAGGTCAGGATCCAGCCTAGGTCACCATCCAGCACCGTTCTGTTTACACAGTATGTCTCTTACATCTGTTTTCACGTACTTGACTATGATTACAGGGTATAAAAAGTGTTGTATCTATACACTAAAGAAGGCTGCTAAGCTATCCCTGCTGCAGTAAAGCTATCCCTGCTGCAGTAAAGCTATCCCTGCTGCAGTAAAGCTATCCCTGCTAAGCTATCCCTGCTGCGGTAAAGCTATCCCTGCTAAGCTATCCCTGCTGCGGTAAAGCTATCCCTGCTAAGCTATCCCTGCTGCGGTAAAGCTATCCCTGCTGCGGTAAAGCTATCCCTGCTGCGGTAAAGCTATCCCTGCTGCGGTAAAGCTATCCATGCTGCAGTAAAGCTATACCTGCTGCAGTAAAGCTATACCTGCTGCAGTAAAGCTATACCTGATGCAGTAAAGCTATCCCTGCTGCAGTAAAGCTATACCTGATGCAGTAAAGCTATCCCTGCTGCAGTAAAGCTATACCTGATGCAGTAAAGCTATCCCTGATGCAGTAAAGCTATCCCTGCTGCGGTAAAACTATCCCTGCTGCGGTAAAGCTATCCCTGCTGCGGTAAAGCTATCCCTGCTGCAGTAAAGCTATACCTGATGCAGTAAAAAATAAATACAAATAAGTGAGTTGACCCATCACACCTTTTTGCTTATTAATATGAGCCAGAAACATCTATTCCAGGATCAACATTGACTACTAAGTGTAGATAGAATAATGTTGGTCATAAAGTCAGTCTCGTCTACAACTGAGATTTGCAAGAAGATTGGAAAAAAATTGATATATCACGGAATGAATGGTACCGTAACAGTTTTTCTTGGGTTGGGTTTATTTCAATCCTGCCCAAATGCCCGCAGCTGACAGCACCTAAGTATTCATCAATATGGAGTTCAGATGCATGAGACCCAATCGTATTTCCCATGGTCAATTTGGCTACGGACCATCCATAAATTACACAATGTACGTGGGACAATATTTAAAAATAAATAATGAAATAGCTCAACATTTCAATAACTTAAAAACCTCTAACCAACTATAAATTGTAGATATTCATATTTAAATAGTTAATCTTAAAACATGTACGACATGAAAATAATGTCCTATTTATATTGCGAAATGAAGGTAACTGTCAAAATAAAGGAAACATCAACATCAAGTGTCTTATTAATAGAGCATTGGGTCACCTCGAGTCAGAACAGCTTCAATACACCTTGACATAGATTCTACAAGTGTCTGAAACTCTATTGGAGGGAGGAGACACCATTCGTCCACGAGAAACTCCATAATTTGTTTGTTTTGTTTTAAAGGTGGTGGGAAAACGCTGTCTCAGGCGCCACTCCAGAAATCTCCTATAAGCGTTCAATTGGGTTAAGATCTGGTGGCTGAGACGGCCATGGCATAATGGTTTACATCGTTTTGATGCTCAACAAACCATTCAGTGACCACTTGTGCCCTGTGGATGGGGGGGCATTGTCATCCTATGGGGGCAAAGCAACGCTAGCCACAATAATGGCCAAAATAATGACCAGCATTTTTCTACATGACCCAAAGCATGATGGGATGTTAATTGCTTAATTAACAGCACCAGAGATAGGTTATCTAATGTCAAACCAACTTGGCCACGGTCGTACACCAGCTGGCTGAAGTTAATCGGTGAAAGACGTTGGCAACTATTAGCTATCCTAGGTGACTTCAATACACAGGACCTGGTTAGACTGTGTCAAGTTATCTAGGGTGAGTGACTGTAACAGTTTTGACAGAGTGAATGTACAAACCCTTGCCAGGTGTAAACCCACACACATTAAACAATCCACCCCCCCACCAAAGACAACTTTTGTTTGGCTTCAGTGATGGCCGCTGCATTTTGTAATGACCAAGCCGAAAAATGAGGCCAAGTCAGGAAGTTCATCCCCCTTTAAGTAGGAAAGTAATTTAAATTGTTTACATTTGTGTTAGGAGTACCTGTTTCCCTCTCTCAGAGTCAATGATAGGACCCCCGTTTCCCTCTCTGAGTCAATGATCGTAGGACCTGTTTCCCTCTCTCAGAGTCAATGATCGTAGGACCTGTTTCCCTCTCTCAGAGTCAATGATCGTAGGACCTGTTTCCCTCTCTCAGAGTCAATGATCGTAGGACCTGTTTCCCTCTCTCAGAGTCAATGATCGTAGGACCTGTTTCCCTCTCTCAGAGTCAATGATCGCAGTACCTGTTTCCCTCTCTCAGAGTCAATGATAGGAGTACCTGTTTCCCTCTCTCAGAGTCAATGATAGCAGTACCTGTTTCCCTCTCTCAGAGTCAATGATCGTAGGACCTGTTTCCCTCTCTCAGAGTCAATCATCGCAGTACCTGTTTCCCTCTCTCAGAGTCAATCATCGCAGTACCTGTTTCTCTCTCACAGAGTCAATCATCGCAGTACCTGTTTCCCTCTCTCAGAGTCAATGATCGCAGTACCTGTTTCCCTCTCTCAGAGTCAATGATAGGAGTACCTGTTTCCCTCTCTCAGAGTCAATGATAGGAGTACCTGTTTCCCTCTCTCAGAGTCAATGATAGGAGTACCTGTTTCCCTCTCTCAGAGTCAATGATAGCAGTACCTGTTTCCCTCTCTCAGAGTCAATGATAGCAGTACCTGTTTCCCTCTCTCAGAGTCAATGATAGGAGTACCTGTTTCCCTCTCTCAGAGTCAATGATAGCAGTACCTGTTTCCCTCTCTCAGAGTCAATGATAGGAGTACCTGTTTCCCTCTCTCAGAGACAATGATAGCAGTACCTGTTTCCCTCTCTCAGAGTCAATGATAGGAGTACCTGTTTCCCTCTCTCAGAGTCAATGATAGCAGTACCTGTTTCCCTCTCTCAGAGTCAATGATAGCAGTACCTGTTTCCCTCTCTCAGAGTCAATGATAGCAGTACCTGTTTCCCTCTCTCAGAGTCAATGATAGCAGTACCTGTTTCCCTCTCTCAGAGTCAATGATAGCAGTACCTGTTTCTCTCTCTCAGAGTCGATGACAGTGACTTGTTTTGGGGATGTGACGGTGTAGACGATGACTTGGCCAGAGTGGTTTGAGCGAGGAGCCCCGGCAACAAAATACTCTGTCTGTCCATCACTCAGGGTGGTCACAGAGTAACCTGGGAAGTAAAACACAATGTAAAGACACATGGAAACACGATATAAAACATTAAACACAAGAGAGAGAGGTAGATACCCTGAGAACATACAGAGAGAGAGGTAGATACCCTGAGAACATACAGAGAGAGAGAGAGGTAGATACCCTGAGAACATACAGAGAGAGAGAGAGAGAGAGAGAGGTAGATACCCTGAGAACATACAGAGAGAGAGATACCCTGAGAACATACAGAGAGAGAGAGAGAGGTAGATACCCTGAGAACATACAGAGAGAGAGAGGTAGATACCCTGAGAACATACAGAGAGAGAGGTAGATACCCTGAGAACATACAGAGAGAGAGATACCCTGAGAACATACAGAGAGAGAGAGAGAGGTAGATACCCTGAGAACATACAGAGAGAGAGAGGTAGATACCCTGAGAACATACAGAGAGAGAGAGACAGTCTCTTCAGTCTTCAGGATGGCAGGATGCCTAGCAGTTAAGAGAGTTGGGCCAATAACCGAAAGGCTGCTGATTCAAATCCCTGAGCTGACTTGGTGAAACACATATGTTCCCTCGAAGTAGGCAAGTATTCTAAATGGGTTACATTTGGGTTAGGAGAGCTACCCCCAGCACAAGTCTGAATAAAGAAAACTAAGGAATAGATTTAAATAGATTTAAAATGCAAGCACATCCAAGCACATTAACTCATATTATTTCAATAAAGTACAATAGGTAGATTGTCTTCTTGTTTATGGTGTAAAATACTGTCTTGTCCCACCTCACAACAACAACATATAGGCCATTCCCTTTTCCTTACAATAAACTATTCAGCAGCAGTGCACTGTGAAGGACGAACAGACAGGAAGAAGCACGAACAACATCTCAGCCCTACCCAGTAATGAACTGTGCTTCCTGTCTTGAAGGACGAACAGACAGGAAGATGTAGGAGGAACAACATCTCAGCCCTACCCAGTAATGAGCTGTGGTTCCTGTCTTGAAGGGTCCTTTCGAACGCTGACAGAGGGAAGATGTCCGCCCGCTGGCCGCCTCTCTGATGGACCACCGTCCCGCTCCACGCGTACGCTCCCACTGCCCCCAGCATCATCACATCCTGGGAAAGTTAAAGGTCAAACAGGAGTCAGATAAATACAGCTCTCTTTAAAGGTGCCAGTATAAAGAGAGAGAGAAGAAGAAGAGCAAGAGAGAGAGAAGAAGAAGAGCAAGAGAGAGAAGAAGAAGAGCAAGAGAGAGAAGAAGAGCAAGAGAGAGAAGAAGAGCAAGAGAGAGAAGAAGAAGAGCAAGAGAGAGAAGAAGAAGAAGAGCAAGAGAGAGAAGAAGAAGAAGAGCGACAGACAGACAGACAGACAGACAGACAGACAGACAGACAGACAGACAGACAGACAGACAGACAGACAGACAGACAGACAGACAGACAGACAGACAGACAGACAGACAGACAGACAGACAGACAGACAGACAGACAGACAGACAGACAGACAGACAGACAGACAGACAGACTAGTGTACCATCTTGCTGGAGTAGTGAGCGCTGAATCCCACCTGGGACATCTGCATCTGGAAGTCCTCTCCCCCTTTTCCGGTGCCTGGTGTTGAAAAGAACAATCATCCTGAGCATAGGAACTACGGGAAGTACAACAGGACATAAAAGGTGCCCCCACGATCTTTGTGTCCTCTCCCCTCATCTCTGACTTTGGAGGCGAGGAGACGGAGAGAAAAATCACGGAAATACAACTGATATTCCCGTCTATTCTTAAAATATATTTGGGATGTATCATTACTAAACCGTCTGAATTTATGGGCTTTTTTTTCCTCTCTTGATATTTCCGACAAAGTCAAACTGAAGAATGTACCCTCGATGTTGAAGATGCGGTCTCCCAGTGCCTCAGCAATGGATGACAGGGTAGCTTCCTCTGACACGTTGAAGAAATAGTTCTCGGTGGGCAGACTGGCAATGGATTTTATTTCTGCTATGAGGTTCTTGGTGTCAATGTTGTTTCTGATGTAATAACCCAGTACCTGCAAGAAAGAAAAAAAAATCTGTGATTGCCAAAGTTAGGAAATTGATCCGTTCAAAAATGATCAATCTGTTATCTGTACATCATTTGAAAAAAAAAAGACAAGCAAATAGCCAACAACTTGGGGTGAGCGGATGGGCATTCGGAAGGGAAATACAGTATACTGAACTTCTTCGGGATCGGTGTCCCGTCTATGGGACGGTTGAGCTAACGTAGGCTAACACGATTAGCATAAGGTTGTAAGTAACAAAAACAATTCCCAGGACATAGACATATCTGATATGGGCAGAAAGCTTAAATTCTTGTTAATCGAACTGCACTGTCCAATATACAGTAGCTATTACAGTGAAATAATACCATGCTATTGTTTGAGGAGAGTGCACAATTTTGAAATGTTATTAATAAACAAACTAGGCACATATGAGCAGTCTTGATACAACATTTTATAAAGAGTAATTATAAGAAATGAATCATTTATGCCGTCTGGGTTTCCAGTAAAATGTCCATGATTCACATTGTTTCCCTGAACAGCCTCTGCTATTATAAGGTAGATAATTATGGGTTAGGGAAGTCCTGTGACATCACCAAGCTAATTATGGGTTAGGGAAGTCCTGTGACATCACCAAGCTAATTGTTGGTTAGGGAAGTCCTGTGACATCACCAAGCTAATTGTTGGTTAGGGAAGTCCTGTGACATCACCAAGCTAATTGTTGGTTAGGGAAGTCCTGTGACATCACCAAGCTAATTGTTGGTTAGGGAAGTCCTGTGACATCACCAAGCTAATTGTTGGTTAGGGAAGTCCTGTGACATCACCAAGCTAATTATGGGTTAGGGAAGTCCTGTGACATCACCAAGCTAATTGTTGGTTAGGGAAGTCCTGTGACATCACCAAGCTAATTGTTGGTTAGGGAAGTCCTGTAAAATCATCAAGCTAATTATGGGTTAGGGAAGTCCTGTGACATCACCAAGCTAATTGTTGGTTAGGGAAGTCCTGTGACATCACCAAGCTAATGGTTGGTTAGGGAAGTCCTGTGACATCACCAAGCTAATTATGGGTTAGGGAAGTCCTGTGACATCACCAAGCTAATTGTTGGTTAGGGAAGTCCTGTGACATTACCAAGCTAATTATGGGTTAGGGAAGTCCTGTGACATCACCAAGCTAATTATGGGTTAGGGAAGTCCTGTGACATCACCAAACTAATTATGGGTTAGGGAAGTCCTGTGACATCACCAAGCTAGTTATGGGTTAGGGAAGTCCTGTGACATCACCAAGCTAATTATGGGTTAGGGAAGTCCTGTGACATCACCAAGCTAATTATGGGTTAGGTAAGTCCTGTGACATAACCAAGCTAATTATGGGTTAGGGAAGTCCTGTGACATCACCAAGCTAATTGTTGGTTAGGGAAGTCCTGTGACATCACCAAGCTAATTGTTGGTTAGGGAAGTCCTGTGACATTACCAAGCTAATTATGGGTTAGGGAAGTCCTGTGACATCACCAAGCTAATTATGGGTTAGGGAAGTCCTGTGACATCACCAAGCTAATTATGGGTTAGGGTAGTCCTGTGACATCACCAAGCTAATTATGGGTTAGGGAAGTCCTGTGACATCACCAAGCTAATTATGGGTTAGGTAAGTCCTGTGACATCACCAAGCTAATTGTTGGTTAGGGAAGTCCTGTGACATCACCAAGCTAATTGTTGGTTAGGGAAGTCCTGTGACATCACCAAGCTAATTGTTGGTTAGGGAAGTCCTGTGACATCACCAAGCTAATTATGGGTTAGGTAAGTCCTGTGACATCACCAAGCTAATTATGGGTTAGGGAAGTCCTGTGACATCACCAAGCTAATTGTTGGTTAGGGAAGTCCTATGGGAGGCGGGTGGGAGGGAAACACGTTTGTCCTGTGAATTCATACGTTTTTTTTTTCTCCATGTGTTCAGTACCTGTCTTACCAATAACAATTGTATTGATTTATTTACCCTTTATTTAACCAGGCTAGTCTCGTTGAGATAAAACTCAAGAGCGACCTGGACCAAGACAGCAAGCACATTTGTTTTTGTGATCACAATAAAGTCTGTCAAAGTATAAAAGTTTCCCGCGAACTTACAGCAATGCCAAAGCGCCTGATATTTTCCTTCTCACATTCTCTGATGACTGTATCTCTGAAGGCCTCGTCATGTGACTCCCCGTCGGTTACCACAACCATCACCTTGGCTGCCCCGGGACGACCGCCATTGTCTTGATGAAAACCCCACCGACTGGAAAACGTGGACACGTATTATATACCCTGATAATCATCTATGGTATTAAGGTGAAAGGTGAAAGGTGAAATAAAAAAAATGAGGATGACATTCTTCCAGTGGCTGTTATGAACACCCAGGGTCTCTGTTCATAGAGCGTCTCAGAGTAGGACTGAGGATCTAGGGATGTGATCTGATGTAGATCAGCACTTTTTTACTCTGATACTTTGAGAATACTGTATATTCTGTGTACCGACCTGGCGTACTGGATGGCATGAAAAGTGTTGGTAGCAGCACCGTACATCTGAGTGATACCCGAGGCCGCAGACAAAACACCTTCTTTGGTTTTGAAAGTGTTCAGTTTGAATTCAAACTGTGCTGACACCGCATACTGAATAACACTGACCTGACGTAGGAGAAACAAACAAAAAATAAATAACATGATCAAAAAGAGGATCGAGAGAGAGAGAGAGAGAGAGAGAGAGAGAGAGAGAGAAATAGAAATAGAGAATGAAAGGGAGAGAGAGAGATGAGAGAGAGAGAGAAATAGAGAATGAAAGGGAGAGAGAGAGGAGAGAGAGCGAGAGAGAGGAGAGAGAGAGCGAGAGAGAGGAGAGAGAGAGGGAGAGAGAGAGGAGAGAGAGCGAGAGAGAGAGAGAGAGAGAGAGAGAGAGAGAGAGAAAGAGAGAGCGAGAGAGCGAGAGAGAGAGAGAGAGAGAGAGAGAGAGAGAGGGAGAGAGAGAGAGAGAGAGCGAGAGAGAGGAGAGAGAGAGAGAGAGAGAGAGAGAGAGAGAGAGAGAGAGAGAGAGAGAGAGAAAGAGGAGAGAGGAGAGAGAAAGAGGAGAGAGGAGAGAGAGCGAGAGAGAGAGAGAGAGGAGAGAGAGAGCGAGAGAAAGGGAGAGAGCTAGAGAGAGAGAGAGAGAGAGAGAGCGAGAGAGAGGAGAGAGAGAGAGAGAGAGAGAGAGAGAGAGAGAGAGAGGAGAGAGAGAGAGGAGAGAGAGCGAGAGAAAGGGAGAGAGATAGAGCAGAAAGAGAGAGCGAGAGAGAGAGAGAGGAGAGAGAGAGATGCCTACCTGGGTACTTTGTGGGCCAATGTCTAGAGTAGGGAGCAGTTTTTTGAGAAACTCATTAATTGGTGTCCATGGGTAAATGCTGTTGGAGCCATCCAAGACTATCACAATATCCATCGGACCCCCACAAGCTGAAGGAAATACGACAGAAAATAAAGTCAGGCATAAATATTTCTTAACTACTCTACCACGAAATGGCCCCATTTTCTTTTCCTAAGGTAGGAATGGGTCATCAAAGGAGACGGAGGGAGAGAGGGAGGTCCTTGCCCTGGACAGCAGAGGAGAAGGCAGTTATACATTTGAAGAGTGAGACAGTGGGAGAGAGGGAGGTCCTTGCCCTGGACAGCAGAGGAGAAGGCAGTTATACATTTGAAGAGTGAGACAGTGGGAGAGAGAGAGCGAGAGAGAGAGAGAGAGAGAGAGAGAGAGAGAGAGAAAGAGAGACAGACAGAGAGAGAGAGAGAGAGAGAGAGAGAGAGACAGAGAGAGAGAGAGACAGAGAGACAGAGAGAGAGCGAGAGAGAGAGGAGAGAGAGAGAGGAGAGAGAGAGAGAGAGCGAGAGAGAGAGAGAGAGAGAGAGAGAGAGAGAGAGAGAGAGAGACATATATCTTACTTTGTACAGCAGGGGAGAAGGCAGGTACAGATTTGAAGAGGGAGACGAGAGAGAGAGAGAGAGAGAGAGAGAGAGAGAGAGAGAGAGAGAGAGAGAGGGAGACATATATCTTACTTTGTACAGCAGGGGAGAAGGCAGGCTGAGGTTTGAAGAGGGGGCTGACCCCTGCACAGACACCTGGGTAGAAGTCCTGACTCCCACATCTCTGAGCCCACAGCGGACCACATGTCTATGGAAAATAACTTTAGAGCGATGTTCACATCTCTTTCTTTCAGTTATCAAGACGTGCGTTACAGAAACACACCCAATTCCTTTATCTCACTTTAAGAGGTAACTTAATTTTAGAGAGTTTATATTTTATTCTGCAATGTGACCAAACTATTAATCCAACTGTTACTCTCTTACCATAAATCCACTAATTTTGGGCATACGAGTGAGAGTCAAACCTAGACTCATGTTGACGTTGATATTTCTCTCATCTGGAATATTGATGGAGTCTGAAAGAGAAAACCAGATTTTTGTTATTATGTTACATATTCAATAAAGAAAAAGTATAATGATCTTTCATTCCTCTCTTCTTGTCTCTTTCTCAAAACGCATTAGAGGAGAAGATCAGAGGAGATCCTTGGATCTTCTCCTCCAATGAGAAAGAGATGAGAAGGACAGAGGACGGTAGGACAAGACGAATTGTGAAAGTGACGAGGACAGAGGACAGTAGGACAAGACGAATTGAGAAAGAGACGAGGACGGTAGGACGGTAGGACAAGACGAATTGAGAAAGAGACGAGGACGGTAGGACGGTAGGACAAGACGAATTGAGAAAGAGACGAGGACAGAGGACGGTAGGATAAGACGAATTGAGAAAGAGACGAGGACGGTAGGACGGTAGGACAAGACGAATTGAGAAAGAGACGAGGACGGTAGGACGGTAGGACAAGACGAATTGAGAAAGAGACGAGGACGGTAGGACGGTAGGACAAGACGAATTGAGAAAGAGACGAGGACGGTAGGACGGTAGGACAAGACGAATTGAGAAAGTGACGAGGACAGAGGACAGTAGGACAAGACGAATTGAGAAAGAGACGAGGACAGAGGACGGTAGGATAAGACGAATTGAGAAAGAGACGAGGACGGTAGGACGGTAGGACAAGACGAATTGAGAAAGTGACGAGGACAGAGGACAGTAGGACAAGACGAATTGAGAAAGAGACGAGGACGGTAGGACAAGACGAATTGAGAAAGTGACGAGGACAGAGGACGGTAGGACAAGACGAATTGAGAAAGAGACGAGGACGGTAGGACGGTAGGACAAGACGAATTGAGAAAGACACGAGGACGGAGGACGGTAGGACAAGACGAATTGAGAAAGAGACGAGGACGGTAGGACGGTAGGACAAGACGAATTGAGAAAGACACGAGGACAGAGGACGGTAGGACAAGACACATTGAGAAAGAGACAAGGACGGTAGGACGGTAGGACAAAACGAATTGAGAAAGAGCCAGTGTGTCATGTTACGATTCGAGGTTAAAAGGTCAAACTTCAGACTGTGAGATGTTTTATGAAGATGCCCCACACTTACCCTGGATGTTGAGCTTATCACAGCTGGTCTTAGAGCCTGATACAGGACACTTATAAACATCTCCCTTCCTGTTACCAGTGAAGCCACTCCATGGAGCGCCCACCAGGAGCCTAGAGAAAGGAGGACGGTAAGAACAGCACTGCTTACATCAGCCCCATAAACATGTTTATCATAGCTATGTCCCAGAGAAGACCTGAATGAGTTCAGTCAATAGACTGAGTTAATGGTCTGCATTTATTAAGTAGCCTAGAAACACTGATTCTGTAAGAAGACCTGAATGAGTTCAGTCAATAGACTGAGTTAATGGTCTGCATTTATTAAGTAGCCTAGAAACACTGATTCTGTAGATGTCCTGCCTCGAGCTGTAATTGACCGTTAATTAACATAAACACATTTAGCATCACCTGGCTTGGCCAACAAGCCACTGATGCAGAGCTTTGGAACATCTACATTTTTTAAAAAGTCTAAAAAATCCATGTAATATAGCCTACACCTTCACAATAAATCCATGTAATATAGTCTACACCTTCACAATAAATCCATGTAATATAGTCTACACCTTCACAATAAATCCATGTAATATAGCCTACACCTTCACAATAAATCCATTATTTATTTTAGACAGGTCTAAAGAAACATGATATGAAGTAAATATAGTTTATTTGAGATGAACAGAATAACATATTATGTGTTGTCCTTATGTTACGTCCTGATCTGGCTGTGTCATATGGCTGTGGGCTTACACTAGTTCATTTAGCAGACAAGATTTGCTTAGAATTCCGTTGCATTATTTTATAGTATGAAGAATACAAATTGAATGAAGCTGAATAAAATATATTTTCTACAAACGATTTGAGGGAGGGTGCACATGTTGCTATTCTGTGTTGAGCGGTTAAACAAAGAAACAGGTATTCCTATATGCTTAATTTACAGTTATTAATGTAACTTAAGTTGTTCTACAAAGGTTGGGCAATATGTTTAGATTTGTAATACATTGTAAGTCTGCATGATGAGACTCTAATGATGATTTGAAAAAAAGTCCCTTGAAAGGGATGAGCTCTGCTTTGTTTTTTATGCAGGCTGTACACACTTCATCAGTCTCTAATTCACAATTTGACAAGCACTTGATAAAGGCGGCATACCCTTTGAAAATGCACCCTAAAAAAAATCCATGCCTTTTTGCAGCCAGTGGCCGTTGTGCCCTTCTCACTGAGTGCTGAGCATTTAGGATCACCTCTCACTCAATTGATCGGGTCTTTCTCACATGCTACAAGTGAAGACAGACGCATCGGGGACCCAACTGCGCGCGGCCTTATCCAATTCCGAGGTGCACATTGAAGATATTGGAAGAACTGTCCAACTGTCAGCCAACAAGATGAGTACTAGCATGTCAATCTACTATCCCCCATAGTACAAAAGTCAACCTATTCTATTCTGTGCGAGAAATAAATATCCCAAACATAGTCTGGGACAGTTGTGTGATGCGATAGATCCCAAATTAATACAACCACTAGCATCAAAACAACTTGTGGCTGATGCGACAGATCAGAACATTTATCTTAAAAAGGTTTATAACCTATTAGGCTATTTCTTCACATTAAAAGCGTAGCAATGAGCACATGGCAGTAGTCTACAGGAACGAATGTTCCATTAGCAGAAAAATACCATTATCAAAAAGTGACCACCAATGTGATTATGCATATAATGCTTTTAATATAAGGGCCCTGCGTTCATCCACCTCTGGCCTGCTCGCCTCCCTACCTCTGCGGAAGCACAGTTCCCGCTCAGCCCAGTCAAAACTGTTCGCTGCTCTGGCACACCAATGGTGGAACAAGCTCCCTCACGACGCCAGGACAGCGGAGTCAATCACCACCTTCCGGAGACACCTGAAACCCCACCTCTTTAAGGAATACCTGGGATAGGATATAGTAATCCTTCTAACCCATTTAATCTATGCACTTACATAGTGAATGGAGGACGCTTTTCAGTGGTTAATTTTCATCCTAGCCAGGTAGGCTATACTCCTGTTGTAAAGCGAAGCAACGTGCTTAATATTAGGAAAGTTGAGAAATAAATATAGTATGCCTAGCCTATAAAAAGGCAGATGGGATCCTCCTCTTTTTAGTAGAGGCCATCACTCTGTTTTCTCATGCAATTGCATAGCCTATAGAAATGTTGCGCAACATGAGCTCATGGGCTCTCATGAAGTGCTTGATTAGATTTTTGATCACAATAGCATTTATGACGTCAGAGTGATTAGAGGGACAATAGAGTGCTGAGTACCAGGCAGTTAGCAAGTTCGGTAGGCTACTAATGACCATCAGCAGCATCAGAGTTTGGGGAAGCCTAATTACCGTGACTAAACGGTCACATGGAATTTGACTGCCTTCATGACACGTGACTGCCGGTGTGGCGGTAATACGGTCACCACAACATCCCTAGTCTATAGCCTTCAACCAGGGATTTGGAGAGCTGTGTGCAAGTTTCTTACCATTTGCCTTGATGGTTGGTTAGTTGTTGGACAGTGTAGCCAAACTGTTCGTTAGCAGGCCCAGAGAAGACCTTGGCGTCTGCGGTTCCCACATTGAAGGCTTCAGAGCACCAAACCGTGTGCACTGGGGTGAAGAGCAGACAGAAAGAGGGCTTCACACTGACAATAAGGGATTAGCAGTAGTCTTTACACATAACAAACTCATGCGTGTTCTCTGTGACAATGAGGGTGCTTGCGACTTTTGACTAGGGTTCTTGTCAAAATTAGTGGACTATATAGGAAATACAAAGCTCTTTCAGAAACATTTGTAGATATAAAAACAAGATGGCACAAGGAAGTCATTCAACATGGAAGTTGACTGGTTTGATTTTGTTTTCCATTTAATATTGTGTGATGATGGAATGATCAGATGGTTTATTGCCATGAATAGCAACCAGTCTGTCATGAAGACCAGTCTGTCATAAAGACCAGTGGTCAAACTTCCCCCTTGAGTCTATGGACATGTCATGTGATGTTCTTCACAGATGAGCAATAAAGGAATGGATAACACACACACACACACACAATACATCCTCAAACAGCAGTGCTGATGGAGGTGAAGAGAGAACGAGAGAGAGAGAAGGAGAGGAGAGAGCAGGAGAAAGAGAGAGAAGGAGAAAGAGAGAAAGGAGAGAGAGAGAAGGAGGGAGCGAGAGAGAGAGAGAGCCCAACATGGGTACTTTGTGGGCCAATGTCTAGAGTAGGAAGTGTTTTTTTGAGAAGATCACAGGGGGCATGTATTCCTCTTTATGAGCTGTTTTACTCACAAGCCTCGTGGCACATCAGGCTCCCAGTTCGTATCACTGTTCATGCCCGTAGATCTATAATCAGTTATCTATTTTGCTATGTGCTGCTCTCGTATGACCAATTGAAAGACAACCATGCGCAGTGTAACACATGTTGTATTCTGGCATGAGTTCAAATGGAACTTGCAAGAGGCATACCTTGCCCCCCCCAACCCCCCCTCCCAATTGAAAGGCATTTTGCAATGTGTAGGTGTGGTATGTATTACTGTAGGCATTAATTAGCTGGGGTATGTGACATATAAAGGATGTTAAAATAACATATGGGATTCTTTCTGGAAAGCATATTGTCTGAATTAGTATGTCAGAATTAGTAGTAAGTCTGAAATAGTAAGTCTGAATTAGTTAGTAAGTATGAATTAGTTAGTAAGTCTGAATTAGTAAGTTGCCCAGTGTCACACTCCCACTAATGACATTTCCATTAAAACAATCTCAGTAGAGTGAACAGTAGGCTAGGTGGTCGTAGGCCCAATCTCAGTGGAGTGAACAGTAGGCTAGGTGGTCGTAGGCCCAATCTCAGTAGAGTGAACAGTAGGCTAGGTGGTCGTAGGCCCAATCTCAGTGGAGTGAACAGTAGGCTAGGTGGTCGTAGGCCCAATCTCAGTAGAGTGAACAGTAGGCTAGGTGGTCGTAGGCCCAATCTCAGTAGAGTGAACAGTAGGCTAGGTGGTCGTAGGCCCAATCTCAGTAGAGTGAACAGTAGGCTAGGTGGTCGAAGGCCCAATCTCAGTATTTATTTAACTAGGCAAGTCAGTTAAGAACAAATTCTTATTTACAATGACGGCCGAGGAACAGTGGGTTAACTGCCTTATTCAGGGGGCAGAACGACAATTTGTTTACCTTCTCAGCTCAGGGGATTTGATCTAGCAACCTTTCAGCTACTAGTCCAACGCTCTAACCACTAGGCTACCTGCTGGTTACTAGTCCAACGCTAGTCCACTAGGCTACCTGCTGGTTACTAGTCCAACGCTAGTCCACTAGGCTACCTGCTGGTTACTAGTCCAATGCTCTAACCACTAGGCTACCTGCTGGTTACTAGTCCACCGCTCTAACCACTAGGCTACCTGCTGGTTACTGGCCCAACGCTCTAACTACTAGGCTACCTGCTGGTTACTGGCCCAACGCTCTAACCACTAGGCTACCAGCTGGTAACTAGTCCAACACTCTAACCACTAGGCTACCTGCTGGTTACTGGCCCAATACTCTAACCACTAGGCTACCTGCTGGTTACTAGTCCAACCCTCTAACCACTAGGCTACCTGCTGGTTACTGGCCCAACGCTCTAACCACTAGGCTACCAGCTGGTTACTGCCCCAACGCTCTAACCACTAGGCTACCTGCTGGTTACTGGCCCAACGCTCTAACCACTAGGCTACCTGCTGGTTACTAGTCCAACGCTCTAACCACTAGGCTACCTGCTGGTTACTGGTCCAACGCTAGTCCACTAGGCTACCTGCTGGTTACTAGTCCAACGCTCTAACCACTAGGCTACCCTGCTGGTTACTAGTCCAACGCTCTAACCACTAGGCTACCTGCTGCTTACTGTCCCAACGCTCTAACCACTAGGCTACCTGCTGGTTACTGTCCCAACGCTCTAACCACTAGGCTACCTGCTGGTTACTGGCCCAACGCTCTAACCACTAGGCTACCTGCTGGTTACTGGCCCAACGCTCTAACCACTAGGCTACCTGCTGGTTACTAGTCCAACGCTCTAACCACTAGGCTACCTGCTGGTTACTGGTCCAACGCTAGTCCACTAGGCTTCCTGCTGGTTACTAGTCCAACGCTCTAACCACTAGGCTACCCTGCTGGTTACTAGTCCAACGCTCTAACCACTAGGCTACCTGCTGCTTACTGTCCCAACGCTCTAACCACTAGGCTACCTGCTGGTTACTGTCCCAACGCTCTAACCACTAGGCTATCTGCTGGTTACTAGTCCAACGCTCTAACCACTAGGGTACCTGCTGGTTACTGGTCCAACGCTCTAACCACTAGGCTACCTGCTGGTTACTGGCCCAACGCTCTAACCACTAGGCTACCTGCTGGTTACTGGCCCAATGCTCTAACCACTAGGCTACCTGCTGGTTACTAGTCCAACGCTCTAACCACTAGGCTACCTGCCACCCCAGTAGAGCGAAGTGGCTAAGTGGTCGAAGGTCCATAAAAATGTGCATCAGACGATACACACTTTAATATAGTTAATTTTAAATGTTCACAGAAACGTGTAGGGGTCACACAACCCCACACTTGGGGGAATAAATCATTTCCATTACAAAGTGGATATGGTTCATGTTGAAGATACTAGAGACCTCAGTACCAATATAGACGTATATCTGCTCCAGAGGAGGTGTCCACTGAGACTGAAGTATAGCTGTGTTATGTTCTTTGAAATTCCGGTTCATACAGTATACTGATTATTAGCAGGATGTAGTGAAAATACAGGTAAAAACAGGGTTTTGATTGATTGATAAATTATGAAATCAACGTGTGAGTTTTAAACGTTACGTTATCAGAAATGTGTTTATTGTAAAAAATAAATAAATATGAAAACATCCCCATAAATAGCCAAAACACACTTAAAAAAATAGGGCATATTATCGTATGCTATGGTGTTACACAGAATAGTTACTTTTGCAAGTTCATACAAACTAAAGGAAACGTTAGGTTCCATGTGTAAAACAAGCACTTCCTTTTATTGTAATTTACCCGTCTACCTAAGAAAACTCTTATATCACATGAAAATATGCAGCTCTTTCACAATCAAAGTCGTTATCGAAAAGTGTATGTACATAGAATGAAAAAAAAAAAACGTATTATAAATTGTAAGTGTTTTTTATTTATCTGTTTAAAAAGTTACTTACTCAGAATTAGAAATGTAACAAAGATACTCCTTCTCCTTCCGATAGATTGCATTTTCAGGTCCATTATTCCTTTGATGTAAAAGTAAAAAACAAAATATATTTTTTTTTCTTCACTTGTTTACAAACAAGTTTCTTCACAGTCGGTCTGTCTGGGTGTTGAGGTAGAAATGATGTTCCTGAGAGAGGAAGAGGAGTTTGGAGCCAATGAGAGTTCAAAAGAATTGTCCCAAAAGAAGAAAAAGAAAAGAACGTAAAAATGAAGAAAACAAATATTTTAAGCGAAAGTGAATTAATGCATGTTGGGCAAAAAATGAAGAAAAAAATTGAAGAAAAAATATAGAATTTTCAGATTTTTTTTAAAAATTCAATAATATAGAAAAATATTTTGAAGCATTCAATTGATGTTTGCATCCAATCTTAAATGTTCTTTGGTCAAACAACTTATTTTCATTATTGGTCCTTGCGATGACAATTTTTCTCCACCTTCCTTCAAGTCCTCTTTTCTCTGCACTGAGTTTTGGTACTCTTTTGGAGAGGAGGCAGGGTTAGGGGGGAATGGGTGAGTGGAGGCGGGGTTAGGGGGGGGGATGGGCGAGTGGAGGCGGGGTTAGGGGGGAATGGGTGAGTGGAGGCGGGGTTAGGGGGGGGGATGGGCGAGTGGAGGCGGGGTTAGGGGGGCGATGGGCGAGTGGAGGCGGGGTTAGGGGGGATGGGCGTGTTTTTCCTGGTAATAAAGGTGATGGTGATATGCTTCCAGTAAACTACTTCCTGTTTTTTAGCCATTGGTCACTTGTATTATAAACTTAGCCCTTCTCCTGTTTGTATCGTGAAAGAAAATGTTGGTCCCATGTTTCATGAGCTAAAGTAAAAGATCCCATAAATGTTCAATAAAGCACAAAACACTTATTTCTCTCAAATTTTAAGCACAAATTTGTTTACATCCCTGTTAGTGAGCATTTCTCCTTTGCCAAGATAATCCATCCACCTGACAGGAGTGGCACATCAAGAATCTGATTAAACCTCATAACATTAAACAGGTGCACCTTGTGCTGGGGACAATAAAAGGCCACTCTGAAATGTGCAGTTTTGTCACACAACAAAATGCCACAGATGTCTCAAGTTTTGAGGGAGCATGCCACCAGGGCTTTTGCCAGAAAATGTAATGTTAATTTCTCTACCATAAGCCGCCTCCAATATTGTTTTAGAGAATTTGGCTGTACGTCTAACCGGGCCAACTGCAGATCACATGTAACCACGCCAGCCAAGGACCTCCACACTTCTTCACCTGCTGGATCGTCTGAGACCAGCCACCCAGACAGCTGATGAAACTGTGGGTTTGCACAACAACAAAAGAATTCTGCACAAACTGTCAGGAACCGTCTCAGGGAAGCTCATCTGTGTGCTCGTCGTCCTCACCAGGGTCGTGACCTGACTGCAGTTTGGCGTCGTAACTGTTCTTATTTACAGTAGCATAATTACAATGAAAGACAATTAAAGCTCATGAAACATTTGACCAACACTTTAAATGTTGCGTTTATATTTTTGTTCAGTATATATAAATATATTATTTGATAAAATATAGAATTTGGCCTTTACTACTATAGCCTAGAGAAATACATTGAATAACATTCATAAATGGCAAAAAAATGACAGACAAAAATTCAATTTAAGAAACAATGATTTTGTCACGCCTGCTCACTTGCTTCTCGTCTCCCAGCGTCTGTCCTCACAGTTTTGAAGTGTTTGTTATATCTAGGAGATATAAAAAAGCTCAGAAAATATATATTTATATACAGTATATACAATACCGCTCAAAAATTTGGAATCACTTAGAAATGTCCTTGTTTTTGAAAGAAAATTAAAAAAAATGTGTCCATTAAAATAACATCAAATTGATCAGAAATACAGTGCAGACATTGTTAATGTTGTAAATGACTATTGCAGCTGGAAACGGCTGATTTGTTTTATGGAATATCTACATAGGTTACAGAGGCCCATTATCAACAACCATCACTCCTGTGTTCCAATGGCACGTTGTGTTGGCTAATCCAAGTTTATCATTTTAAAAGGCTAATTGATCATTAGAAAACCCTTTAGTGATAGGCCAACAATTATGTTAGCACAGCTGAAAACTGTTGTTCTGATTAAAGAAGGAATAAAACTGGCCTTCTTTAGACTAGTTGAGTATCTGGAGCATCAGCATTTGTGGGTTCGATTACAGGCTCAAAATGGCCAGAAACAAAGACCTTTTGTCTGAAACTCATCAGCCTATTCTTGTTCTGAGAAATGATGGCTATTCCATGCGATAAATTGCCAAGAAACTGAAGATCTCGTACAACGCTGTGTACTACTCCCTTCACAGAACAGCATAAACTGTCTCTAACCAGAATAGAAAGAGGAGTGGGAGGCCCCGGTGCACAACTGAGCAAGAGGACAAGTACATTAGAGTGTCTAGTTTGAGAAACAGACGCCTCACAAGTCCTTAACTGGCAGCTTCATTAAATAGTACCCACAAAACACCAGTCTCAACGTCAACAGTGAAGAGGCGACTCCAGAATGCTGGCCTGAAAGGGCAGCATGGGCTGGGATAAACTCTGTCTTGTTGACCCTAGATCGGTAGTTCCAAACATGGAGACCAGGAATTCTACATGGGTTGTGTTCGCAGGGTACACTAAATTAGCAGGGTTGCAGCCACTGGGTGGGGAACTTCTGTAAAACCTACAGGGAGAGGAGCGGACAGGTATAGAAAACACATACATAGTTGACAAAGCTACAAAATAGCAAAATGAGATAATCTGAATATTACTAGGTAAGATACTCTGCTGAGAGTGGTGAGGAGCCTTCCTCTCTTTCCTCCCAAATGTTAATTTGGCCAATATAAATCAAGTTCCTCATCAGTAAACATGTTATTTTTATCATGATGATGTTTGAATTTCTGGAATCAAAATCAAAATCAAGGGCTTTTGCTTTGCATTGAGCCCTAGAGTATAGCCCACCTGCGTAGAGACAGTTATTATAAACACCCAGACAGAGCTGAGACCAGGATGGGGAACTTTCTGACTAACTCATCACAATGGATGCATCATTGGTCTGCTGAGTTCTATAATGTACATCTAAATGAATGCTTCATGCCAAACACTTCTATATTTGGCATTGTGTTGTAGACAAGATCTCCTGAATTAATAGCATTGTGACCCCATCTGTTGAGTGAGACAGACAAGACAGACAGACAGACAGACAGACAGACAGACAGACAGACAGACAGACAGACAGACAGACAGACAGACAGACAGACAGACAGACAGACAGACAGACAGACAGACAGACAGACACACAGACAGACAGACAGACAGACAGACACACAGACACACAGACACAGAGACATACAGAGACAGACAGAGACAGACTTTGCTTTACCACCATGTTTAGCCTCCTGGCCACTGTTGAACATTTGAACATCTTGGCCATGTTCTGTTATAATCTCCACCCGGCACAGCCAGAAGAGGACTGGCCACCCCTCATAGCCTGGTTCCTCTCTAGGTTTCTTCCTAGGTTCTGGCCTTTTCTAGGGAGTTTTTCCTAGCCACCGTGCTTCTACACCTGCATTGCTTGCTGTTTGGAGTTTTAGGCTGGGTTTCTGTACAGCACTTTGAGATATCAGCTGATGTAAGAAGGGCTATATCAATACATTTGATTTGATTTGATTTGATCTATTGACCGGCTCGGTGACAGATGTCAGGGTAGAGTTTTATTGGAGGAGAAACAGTAGGTTCCTTGATGAAAACCAAATCAACGGTTCGTGATGAGTGGAGGATTCAATCGATGTATGGGCACACTGAGTACGCCCTAAAGTAGTGTGTTACTATCAAAGTTATTAAGTAAAACTATATCAAGTAGTGATAAAGTATACATAATTACTGTACATCTGTCTGGTAAGGTTTAACCACATTATGTAGATACAGTTTTGGTTTATTTTCACAGCTATTAAATAATAGCCTATATAACCTTTTAAAGTTTCATTTAAATAACAGGCCAAAATTCTCTGTCCCGTTCTTGTCATGTTACCGTCCACAAAGACACAAGTGTGCCGTCAGAGGGTGAAGTATCAGCATTGCAACCACTAACTCAATAGTAGAACTAGTTAACCACTAACTCAACAGTAGAACTAGGTAACCACTAACTCAATAGTAGAACTAGGTATCCACTAACTCACTAGTAGAACTAGTTAACCACTAACTCACTAGTAGAACTAGTTAACCACTAACTCAATAGTAGAACTAGTTAACCACTAACTCAATAGTAGAACTAGGTATCCACTAACTCACTAGTAGAACTAGTTAACCACTAACTCAACGGTCATAACAAGTAGAACCAGGCTCTGTCATGCTGCAGTTTTTTCAGTGAGACAACTGACCGAATTCACACAGAAGACCAAAACCACAGAAGAGAAAAACCAAGAGACCATGAACAACACTTCTTGTAAAAGTGAACACTGCATTTCTGAATAAACAGTAAATATGAACTGAAATACAAAACGCACAATTGAAAAACGATGACCTTACTGGAGGATGGGTTTGGGACCACTAAAACAATTACCCTAGTGTTACTGGAGGATGGGTTTGGGACCACCAAAACAATTACCCTAGTGTTACTGGAGGACGGGTTTGGGACCACCAAAACAATTACCCTAGGGTTACTGGAGGACGGGTTTGGGACCACCAAAACAATTACCCTAGGGTTACTGGAGGACGGGTTTGGGACCACCAAAACAATTACCCTAGGGTTACTACATCTCTCCAAACAATCACAGAATAAACTGCAGTGGCATAACTTTCAAAGCAATAAACATGTGGATTTGAATAAACTAATTTGAATAAACAAACACTGATATTTGCTGACTAAACTCAACTCCACGATGTAAATCACATCCTTGGAGTTGAGCGGAGACAAGCTCAATAATGAACTAAATTGAGTCTAACGTTACTCCTTAAAGTCCAAGGACCTTACGTGTCCTGTTTAAATGTGAATTGGCTCTGGATGCCGAAACCGCCGTGTACTCCATCTAAACGTGAATCGATTCTCCATTGCGGGTACGGTTTCTAGAAACATAAAAACCCTCTACTTCCATATCACACAAAAAAAAAATTTGATTCACAGATGTAAAATATGCACTTATTGTACGGTTTTAACAGGTTAACACAGTCGTACCCGACAGTATTTTTTCACTGACAACACGTTTTTGTGGCATCCGTTTTCTGTTTTACAGACAGGTGTTTGGAGACACAGATAGCTAATTAGCAGAGGTACACCTCTCTCTTCCATCTGTCTTACGTAACACGCGCTGTAAAATGGAAATATGGCCGTGTGGGAACCCTAACTTTATAACGGTGTGTAGTAATTAAACTTTAGATTTTTTTTTTCAAAAATAATTTCTTACTCACATGAAATATACATTCCGTATGTTTCTAAAACCAAAACGCAAGTATTCTAACGTTCAGAACAAGGGTCGGGACTCTTAAAACAAAACTCAACAAATTCTTAAACCCTTACCATCCATTGTTTGTCTTTCTCTAGCTGCGTGCCTTTTCTTTGTTTGCTGAAATCCATACTTTTTTAAATAAAATGTTAATAAAACGATCAACTCTTTCCTCGTTGAGTTTCAATTGGCGCATTAACGTTAAGTTGCCATCTTATGGCAACGAGGAAAGAGTCGGTGGTTGTATTTGCTCAAAAGTCAAAATGAAAATGACAAAAATATTACTATTACTGCAGTTATAAAACATAATTTCAATAAACAGTTTTATCAAATTTTACATAGCATGATTAGCTTAGGCCGTGTACGGAGTGTAGGCTAGTCCGTGACTGATTAGTATATAAAGTTAATGTTCTAGAACCGACCATCCACCAGTCAGTCATCAACTGTCAAATTCCCATAATAAGATATTCAGACACTTCTGTTGACATCTTTTGAGTTTATCAAGATGTTGATCACAGATTGGTACACAGAGTTTAAGGAAGTAGGGCCTGTCCCAAGTCCCCCAAAAATATCCTTTGGTCAAGTGTTTTAAAAAAAATATAATAAATCATGTTTTTACATCAATTTGCTTTAGCTACTATAGAAGCTATGATACTATTTATAAGATGTCTATTGTGTTATTATCAAGTTCCAGGATCAGTATGTTTTGTGTTGCTTGTCAGATGAAAGATATTTACTGTTATCGACTATTTTCCTGTCATTTACAAAGAATAAAATTAGGCCTACTCTAATTGGTGGTCCCGTGTGGCTCAGTTGGTAGAGCATGGTGTTTGCAATGCCAGGGTTGTGGGTTTGATTCCCACGGGGGACCAGTATGGAGAAGAGAAGAAAAAAAAGTATGAAATGTATGCATTCACTACTGTGAGTTGCTCTGGATAAGAGTGTCTGCTAAATGACTAAAATGTAAATGTAATATTCACTGTCCATGTGAAGTATGTAAAGTTGCCAGACGATGGCAGTATTGGTCTACGTTTGGTTCGACCTTGACTAGATCAGGGTCTCAGGAGAAAGTTAGATGCGCAAGCACTTTTTCCGTGCGTGTGTGCGTGTGCGTGTGTGTGTGTGTGCGTGTGTGTGTGTGTGTTTGGACACTCCAAGTACAGAGTGTTATCTTGATTCTCTTGGACTTCACAGGCACCCGCAACATTGATCAGAGAACTCAGGGCCTGTCCCCATGGTCTGTGTGTGTGGTGTGTGTGTGTGTGTCTGTGTCTGTGTGTGTGAGTGAGACCCATTCCCACGGTGGTCTGAGTCGAAGATCCAGTTTCAGAATAAAACTTAAACTAGCTAAAAAAATCAATCTGGTTCATCTGGCAGTTCTGCCCGGCTATAGCAACGGGTCAATATTGAAAGGAATAGCCACGGTCGGAAAAAGCCAAGAACGCCAATAACACAAGCCAACTTGTAATGGCTGCAAATCCATGTATGGGTTGGACTGTATGCTATACATGAGAAGGATTGGCCATAGTCGGAGAAGCCAAGCCAAATTACAACAGTGGAGAGCCAACTTCTAAAAACCAACAAACGGTACTTTCTTACTTAGTCCTCTGCGTCGTATGACCACAGCATCTTCTCTGACTTTGTGTCTGTCTTTGGCCTCAGCTTTTGCTTTGTCTCAGGTCGCCGTCAACAACAGTAGCCAACTTGTATTCATCACATGCTTCACAAGCAACAGGTGTAGACTAACAAGTGAAATGCTTACTTGTTGGCCCTTCCCAACAATGTAGAGAGAAAAATTGAACAAAAAGAATGGAAGATAATAACACAAGGAATAAATACACAATGAGTAAAGATACCTTGGCTTCATGGGGTACCAGTATCGAGGCTATGTACAGGGGTACGAGGTAATTGAGGTAGATGTGTACATATAGGCAAGGGGTAAAGTGACTAGGCAACAGGATAGATAATAAAAAGTAGCAGCTGTGTATGCGCTAAATAGTTAAACATTAGATACCCAGACCATCTATTTAGCAGTCTTATGGCTCGAGGTTAGAAGCTGATTCCAGAGTTGTTCCATCGGTACCGTTTGCCATGCGGTAGCAGAGAGAACAGTCCACGACTTGGGTGGCTGGAGTCTTTGGCAATGTTTAGGGCTTTACCGCCTGGTATAGAGGTCCTGGATGGCAGGAAGCTTTGGCCCAGTGATGCACTGGGATGTACGCACTACCCTCTGTAGCTCCTTGTGGTCGGATGTCGAGCAGTTGCCATATGCAGGTGGAGATGCAATGGTGCAGCTGTATAACTTTTTGAGGATCTGAGGGGCTCCATGCCAAATCTTTTCAGCCTCCTGAGGGGGAAGAGGCGTTGTCGTGCCTTCTTCACCATTGTGTGTGTGTGTGTGTGTGTACCGTGTTAATAATTCCGTAGTGACGTCGAAACCGAGGAACTTGAAGCTCTTGACCCTTCTCTACAACAGACCCGTCGATGTGAATGGGTGCGACTTCCATTTCCTGTCGTCCACATTCAGCTCCTCCAATGTCTTGCTGACGTCGACCTCTTCCCTATAGGCTGTCTCGTCGTTGTTGGCGATCAGGCCTACCACCATCGTGTCGTTAGCAAACTTAATGACGGTGTTGGAGTCGTGCTTGTCCACACAGTTGTGATTGAACAGGGAGTACAGGAGGGGGACTAAGCACGCACCCCTGAGAGGCCCCTGTGTTGAGGGTCAGCGTGGCGGATGTGTTGTTGCCTACCTTCACCACCTGGGGGGGGGGGGGCGGCCCGTCAGGAAGTCCAGGATCCAGTAGCAGAGGAAGGTGTTTAGTCTCACAGTCCTAAGCTAAGTGATGAGCTTTGTGGGCACCATGGTTTTGAACGCTGAGCTGTAGTCAGTGAACAATGTTGTCACATAAGTGGAAATGGCAGTGTGAAGTGAACTAGAGAATGTAATGGATGTGGTGTATAATGGAAGGTCTGTCTGTCCGTCTCCTTCTGAAGGTTTTTAAAGGCCCAATGATGGCACTTCTATATCAATATACAATTATTTCTGGGTAACAAATAAGTATGAAGACGTTTTTCTGTTAACTTTACCCATGCCGTCAACTTTACCATGCCGTCAACTTTAACATTCCTTACCATACAGTCAACTCTAATATTCTGCCAACATTACCATTCTGTCAAATTTACCATACCGTCAACTTTACCATACCTTCAACTTTACCATACCATCAGCTTTACCATACCTTCAACTTTACCATACCATCAACTTTACCATACCGTCAACTTTACCATACCATCAACTTTTCTGTGACAATAACTTTATTATATGGTCTACTTTATGATATCGTCACCTTTACCATACCGTCAACTTTACCATACTGTCAAGTTTACCATACCTTACCATACCGTCAACTTTACCATACTGTCAACTTTACCATACCTTACCATACCGTCAACTTTAACATACCGCCAACTTTACCATATTGTCAACTTTACCATATCTTACCATACCGTCAACTTTACCATACCGTCAACTTTACAATACCATCAATTTTACCATACCTTACCGTACCATCAACATTACCATTTCGCCAACTTTACCATACCATCAACTTTACCATATTGTCAACTTTACCATACCTTATCATACTGTCAACTTTACCATACCCCCAACTTTACCATCTTGTCAACTTTATCATGCCGCCAACTTTACCATACCTTCACCTTTACCGTGCCATTAACTTTATTGTACCGTCTACTTTATCATACCGTCAACTTTACCATACCGCTAACTTTACCGTACCGCCAACTTTACATTACCGGCAACTTTAACATATTGTCTGTTTTACCATTTTGTCAACTCTACCATACCTTACCATACCGTCAACTTTACCAAACTGCCAACTTCACCATATTGTCAACATTACCATACCTTACCATACCATCAACTCTACCATACTGGCAACTTTACCACCATGCTGGCAACTTTACCATACTGCCAACTTTACCATACTGCCAACTTTACCATACTGCCAAATTTACCATACCGGTATCTTTACCTTACCGGTATCTTTACCATACCGGTATCTTTACCATACCGGTATCTTTACCATACCGGTATCTTTACCATACCGGTATCTTTACCTTACCGGTATCTTTACCATACCGGTATCTTTACCATACCGGTATCTTTACCTTACCGGTATCTTTACCATACCGGTATCTTTACCTTACCGGTATCTTTACCATACCGGTATCTTTACCATACCGGTATCTTTACCTTACCGGTATCTTTACCATACTGCCAACTCTTCCCCACCTTTTTCTTTTTTATGTCTGAAAGATACTGCCGGTATTAAAGCCAAAACTTGTGTTTCCGCCAAACAACCTAGTAATCGTTTGGGTAAAGTTCTGCGTACGGTTTAGTATGAAACATAGCCGTAATGCTGAGGCGACATTGGCACGCAGTACTCTCTTAAACTCTTGCTGGTTGCTATGCAGCACCCCGTTAAACCTCCTGGCAGTTCGCAACTTTGCGAGGCGTGACACTGTTTTCTTAAATCATAACTGGATGGAACCATGATGAATTACCGTGGGGATAAATATCACTGAATGACAAAACATATTGGAATAAAATAGGCTAATGCAATGGAAGGCATGTATCAAATTGTTGCTTACTAAAACTCCCAAAATCATTCAATCTTTGCAATACATTTTAATCAATAGCCTACCCGCGTGTGGTCAATTTGTTAAGTTCAGCACCGTTTTGATTGGGACTGCTTTGAGACAACTGTCACATTTTTAGTTTTCAACTGAATTTCTGTTTGGATATTGGTTCGGCTAAAGTTAGTCTTGAGGAAACGTTTGTTATGTTGAGGCGAGTGCTGCTCATGATCATCTTGTCTAGTTGATTCATTTAAATAGAACATTTTGCCATGTTATGTAATTTAATTAGCAAGTGAATTATTTTGCTCTTCACTCACAGTCATTTAGTAGCCTAGGCCTCCTACCTACCAAAACACTGTGACTTCACTGACTTGTCTGATAATCAATCAACGTGATTGTGTTTCACTGAACCTCCATCTGTATAGGCTATTTGGTTAATTGGTTTCTGTCTAGGCGAGGGGAGGTGGTATACCTCATCTATTTGTTGGCTCATCTATCACTGATCAGTAAACATTTAGCATGCTATAATGTAGCTTAAATCACTGATTAGAAACATTTAGCATGCTATAATGTAGCCTAAATCACAGATTAGAAACATTTAGCATGCTATAATGTAGCCTAAATCACTGATCAGTAACATTTAGCATGCTATAATGTAGCCTAAATCAAGTGTTAATCTATCACTGATTAGAAACATTTAGCATGCTATAATGTAGCCTAAATCACTGATCAGAAACATTTAGCATGCTATAATGTAGCCTAAATCACTGATCAGTAACATTTAGCATGCTGTAATGTAGGCTAAATCACCGATTAGAATCATTTAGCAGGTTGTAATGTAGCCTAAATCACTGATCAGAAACATTTAGCATGCTATAATATAGCCTAAATCAAGTGTTGATGTATCACTGATCAGAAACATTTAGTATGCTATAATGTAGCCTAAATCACTGATTAGAAACATTTTGCATGCTATAATGTAGCCTAAATCACTGATTAGAAACATTTAGCATGCTGTAATGTAGCCTAAATCACTGATCAGAAACATTTTGCATGCTATAATGTAGCCTATATCACTGATTAGAAACATTTAGCATGCTATAATGTAGCCTAAATCAAGTGGTTAATCTATCACTGATCAGAAACATTTAGCATGCTATACATGTAGCCTTAATCAAGAGTAGGCCTATTAACTTGCTCGATCATGTATAGGCAACTCCAAAAGCCTGTGCAGGTTGTGAAATATGAACATGAGACTCACACTCTTTTGAAAACATAGATCGCAATTTTTTTCTATGGGTATCATGATGTAGGTAACTCCCTAACAAAGCAGAGTGAGGGTAGGAAAGACCCTACGCCTGCTCCCTAACAAAGCGGAGTGAGGGTAGGAAAGACCCTACGCCTGCTCCCTAACAAAGCGGAGTGACGGTAGGAAAGACCCTACGCCTGCTCCCTAACAAAGCGGAGTGAGGGTAGGAAAGACCCTACGCCTGCTCCCTAACAAAGCGGAGTGACGGTAGGAAAGACCCTACGCCTGCTCCCTAACAAAGCGGAGTGAGGGTAGGAAAGACCCTACGCCTGCTCCCTAACAAAGCGGAGTGAGGGTAGGAAAGACCCTACGCCTGCTCCCTAACAAAGCGGAGTGACGGTAGGAAAGACCCTACGCCTGCTCCCTAACAAAGCGGAGTGAGGGTAGGAAAGACCCTACGCCTGCTCCCTAACAAAGCGGAGTGAGGGTAGGAAAGACCCTACGCCTGCTCCCTAACAAAGCGGAGTGACGGTAGGAAAGACCCTACGCCTGCTCCCTAACAAAGCGGAGTGAGGGTAGGAAAGACCCTACGCCTGCTCCCTAACAAAGCGGAGTGAGGGTAGGAAAGACCCTACGCCTGCTCCCTAACAAAGCGGAGTGAGGGTAGGAAAGACCCTACGCCTGCTCCCTAACAAAGCGGAGTGACGGTAGGAAAGACCCTACGCCTGCTCCCTAACAAAGCGGAGTGAGGGTAGGAAAGACCCTACGCCTGCTCCCTAACAAAGCGGAGTGAGGGTAGGAAAGACCCTACGCCTGCTCCCTAACAAAGCGGAGTGACGGTAGGAAAGACCCTACGCCTGCTCCCTAACAAAGCGGAGTGAGGGTAGGAAAGACCCTACGCCTGCTCCCTAACAAAGCGGAGTGAGGGTAGGAAAGACCCTACGCCTGCTCCCTAACAAAGCGGAGTGACGGTAGGAAAGACCCTACGCCTGCTCCCTAACAAAGCGGAGTGAGGGTAGGAAAGACCCTACGCCTGCTCCCTAACAAAGCGGAGTGAGGGTAGGAAAGACCCTACGCCTGCTCCCTAACAAAGCGGAGTGAGGGTAGGAAAGACCCTACGCCTGCTCCCTAACAAAGCGGAGTGAGGGTAGGAAAGAGATGAAATATGGATGAAAAAAGCATGGGCTTGGGCTCTTTTTCAAAATATCGCTTTTATATTACAGCAGTTCCACAATTCCTGTGGCACAACATTATTTGTGTTTTATTCTGTATCATTGCATTATATTCTTACTACAAATACTGTATGTGTGTGTTGACTGTGATCGGGTAGGTGTGTCTTGTGTATTTAATGAACAAAATAATAAACTCTTAATTTCCTTAATTTGGACGTAACATAATTCAACTCAAAATATGGCATTCTATTGTTTGAAAATACATGTTATTAGTCTTATGATGTTTCTTAAGTCTTGCCAAAATAAATTACTAATGGATTTATTTTTTATGTATATTCAATGGATTTATTCAAATAGACCCCAGCGACATCTACACACCATGGCATGCGCACGGGGGGTATAACGTGGTTAAAAATAGGCCTGTTTGTAAAGGGGGCTGTATAAATATTGCCCTGTTTTTTTTGTGGGTTTTTTTTTTCAATGTGAAAACAGTATATCTTACTGTAATAGATTACCATAAATTGGGAAATAAAAAGCTTTTCAGCAAAAATTATTTTCTCAAGCAATGATTTTGCAAGGACTGTCTTGGAGTTATCTGAGTTGGGGGGGGGGTGAAAACTAGCTGTTATTGGCAGCTGTTATTTCGTTCTTATTGGCCTATTAGTACATTTACTGCCTGGTGATGGAAAATACGAAACTCTCGCTCATGCAAACCTACTGATTGGTAGGTCCTGTGTAGATAGTGTTCTCAACCAGCATATATCAGGGAATCACATTTCTTCACACTTTTACACTGTTAATTTCATTAGCTGATCTAAAACATAGAATTTGAACACAACTGGGCCATTTTCTTTTAAATTAAAGCTTCTAAAATTGTTCTGTTAAACAGAAGCCGGAGTAGAAGACCTACTATTTTTTTTTTCATTGCTCACACCGCACACACCTCATTAGCTTTAGATAATGACCTAGTGTTATTTTCACACTGCATGGCTTACTAGCCATCTAGCTGCATCCCCTGGCCTTCGACCATGGCACAGTCGCTGAATATCTCAGAGACAGCGAGTTAATGGGTCCGGCTGGTGGTTTTAAAATAGTAATAGCATTTTAGGTTTTCAACTCGATGAATATTAACAATTGAAGGATGAAATGAAGAAAAAAAAAATCAATCATGTTCTCTTACTATTATTTTAACCAATGAAAAACGTATATTATAAACCAACTTGTTTTTTATTCGTTATTCTGTTCTATTCGAAGGTATTCTATTAAATTATATTTGTATGAGGTGCACTGGGCTGCATGCTTGCTGACTGAATTTCATGTCAGACCAGACCTGACCTAGCTACAGTAACCTTTACAGGGGGGGGGGGGGTCACTCACCATGTCAATGCTTCTCTCGGTCCTTTTGTTAGCTATGTGATGTGCTGTGTGCCTGCCGGAGCCGTCGTGCTGATCTATACCCTCGTCTATACTCAAGGAAGGAACAAAGAGAAGTCAGACCTTCTGGGTAGTCAGCCAGTAAACACTGAGGACCAGACCAGGCAGTTAGGAAACACTGAGGACCAGACCAGGCAGTTAGGAAACACTGAGGACCAGACCAGGCAGCCAGTAAACACTGAGGACCAGACCAGGCAGCCAGTAAACACTGAGGACCAGACCAGGCAGCCAGTAAACACTGAGGACCAGACCAGGCAGTTAGGAAACACTGAGGACCAGACCAGGCAGCTAGTAAACACTGAGGACCAGACCAGGCAGCTAGTAAACACTGAGGACCAGACCAGGCAGCTAGGAAACACTGAGGACCAGACCAGGCAGCTAGGAAACACTGAGGACCAGACCAGGCAGCTAGGAAACACTGAGGACCAGACCAGGCAGCCAGTAAACACTGAGGACCAGACCAGGCAGCTAGGCCTCAGACCAGACTAGGCAGCTAGGCCTCAGACCAGACTAGGCTGACTCACACCCCAGGGCGTCCATTTATTGTGACTGTGTGTGTGTGTGTGTGTGTGTGTGTGTGTGTGTGTGTGTGTGTGTGTGTGTGTGTGTGTGTGTGTGTGTGTGTGTGTGTGTGTGTGTGTGTGTGTGTGTGTGTGTGTGTGTGTGTGTGTGTGTGTGTGTGTGTGCGTACGTGCGTGCGTGTGTGTGTGTATAAGGTCAGTCAAAGGGAGCCCGAGACTCACAGGGCTTTTTTGCACTTCGTAAAATATCGACTGCCCGGGCCTCTGGCTTGTGCCATTGATTTGGACTTAATTCGCGCTGCCGCCTGCGACTGACTGACTGCCTTTGTACTGGCGTGATTAATTAAAAAACAGACGGATTTTAGCACGGGTGGCTGCTTTTCACCGTAGGGTGGAGAGTTGTAAAGAGGAGGGTGAGGAGGGTGACGAACACACATAACAAACACACCCGTTATACTCTCAGGTAAAGTATTTATTTTTAGGGCAACTTATATAGAAATGTTAGAAATCGGGAGATCCAGGACATATCATCATCATCATCATCATCATCATAAGACATCACAGTCAAATGGAGGGAGGTATTGCAAAAGGAAATAACTCAATGGCATTATACTGGGAAAGATGAGTTAATCTGTGGATATCAGAGGGTTGGAGTTCAGATCAGAATGAATGGTGGATTGGCAACTGTATGTGAAAATCCAGCACTTGATGAAAGAAAAACTAGGAATATTTGTCTAATTATTTAACTACCGTGTAAATGTGAGAGAAGTACAGGGCCTTCAGAAAGTACTGCACCCCTTGCTTTAATCACATTTTGTGTTACAGCCTGAATTCAAAAATGGTGTAAAACTAATTCTCACCCATCTACACACAATACCCGATAATGTGAAAACTTGTTTTTAAAAACTTTAGCAAATATATTGAAAATGAAATACAAAAATATAACATTTTAAAGTCAATACATGTTAGAATCACTTTTGGCTGTGGTCCCTGTTGTGAGTCTTTCTGGGTAACTCTCTAAGAGCTTCCCACACCTGGATTGTACAATATTTACTGTAACTAGGTCACTCAGCTACATTCAATGCTGTCTTGGTAAGCAACTCCAGTCTATATTTGGCCTTGTGTTTTAGGTTATTGTCCTGATGAAAGGTAAATTTGTCTCCAAGTGTTTGTTGGAAAGCAGACTGAACCAGGTTTTCCTTTAGGATTTTACCTGTACTTAGCTCTATTCAATTTATTTTTATCCCCCAAAAAACCTCCCTAGTCCTTGCCGATGACCAGCATACCCATAACATGATGCAGCCACCACCATGCTTGGAAATATGTGGTACTCAGTAATGTGTTGTGGCAGATTTGCCCCCAAAATAACATTTTGTATTCAAAACAAAGTTCATTTCTTTGCCTTGTTTTTTACCGTTTTATTTTAGTGCCTTATTGCAAGCAGGAATATTTGTATTCTGTAAAGGCTTCCTTCTTTTCACTCTATCATTTAGGTTAGTGGAGTAACTACAATGTTGTTGATCCATCCTCCGTTGTCAACTATCACAGCCATTAAACTCTTTAACTGTTTAAAAGTCACCATTGGCCTCATGGTGAAATCCCTGAGCGGTTTCTTTCCTCTTCGGCAACTGAGTTAGGAAGGACACCTGTATCTTTGTAGTGACTGGGTGTATTGCTACACCATCCGAAGTGTAATTAATAACTTCATCATGCTCAAAGGGATATTCAATGTCTGCTTTTTTGGTTTTCACCCATCTACCAATAGGTGCCCTTCTTTGAGAGGCATTGGAAAACCTCCCTGGTCTTTGTGGTTGAATCTGTTTCTGAAATTCACTGCACGAACGAGGAAACTTAAATATAATTGTACGTGTGGTGTAACAAAGGGGTTGAATACTTATTGACTCAAGACATTTCAGCTTTTAATTTTGTAAACATTTCTAAAAACATCATTCCACTTTGACATCCTGGGGTATTGTGTGTTTAGGCCAGTGACACAAAAACCTCTATTTAATCCGTTTTAAATTCAGGCTGTAACACAACAAAATGTGAAAAAAAAGTCAAGCGGTGTGACTACTTTCTGAAGACACTGTAGCTGTACGTAGCATTAGAAGTATTGTTGTCCATTAGTTTTCTCCGATTAGGGTAGGGATGGTAGGCTAGAGGGGGAAAAGTATATATATATAAAAAAAATGCAACAATTCAATTGATATAACCTACAATCTATCTGCAATATTAAAGCTGATCAACCCCTCCAAAAATTTAAAATTACAATTAAAAAAATAAACACACATACCCTCTCATACACACCCTCCCATACATACCCTCCCATACATACCCTCCCATACCCTCCCATACATACCCTCCCATACATACCCTCCCATACATATCCTCCCATACATACCCTCCCATACATACCCTCCCATACTTACCCTCCCATACACACCCTCCCATACACACCCTCCCATACTTACCCTCCCATACATACCCTCCCATACATATCCTCCCATACATATCCTCCCATACATACCCTCCCATACATACCCTCCCATACACACCCTCCCATACACACCCTCCCATACACACCCTCCCATACATACCCTCCCATACACACCCTCCCATACACACCCTCCCATACACACCCTCCCATACACACCCTCCCATCCATACCCTCCCATACATACCCTCCCATACATACCCTCCCATACACACCCTCCCATACACACCCTCCCATACACACCCTCCCATACATATCCTCCCATACATATCCTCCCATACATACCCTCCCATACTTACCCTCCCATACTTACCCTCCCATACACACCCTCCCATACACACCCTCCCATACACACCCTCCCATACCTACCCTCCCATACATACCCTCCCACACATTTCCTTCCATACCTATCCTCCCATACATACCCTCCCATACCTACCCTCCCATACCTACCCTCCCATACCTACCCTTCCATACTAACCCTCCCATACATACCCTCCCATGCATACCCTCCCATACATATCCTCCCATACATATCCTCCCATAACTACCCTCCCATACACACCCTCCCATACACACCCTCCCATCCATACTGTGTGCTGTAGGGGCAGCTGTGTGTGTCTTTCTTCTGCCTTCAAGCTAATAGAGCGCACAGGCAGGAAGGAGGGCTACTCTACATTAGCCATTGGTGCTGAGTTTGGACACTTCCTGCCCCCGGGGGCCTGACTTTATGAGCCATTTGGTGTTGCAGTGCATTATGTTCCGTGTCACCTCCCTTTAGCCTGGGCCAGGCCTGATGTCCATTGAGAAAGCAACTTCTGCTCCATAATTCCCTTAAATGTGTCCCAATTGGTACCCTTATTTCCTATATATAGTGCACTACTTTTGACCAAGGTCCATATGGCACTATATAAGGATAAGTGCCCTGGTCAAAGTAGTGCACTAGATAGAGAATAGGGTTCCGTTTGGGACGTAGGCAAGCGGTGATCTGGGGGAGGGGGACTGATAGGAGACTAATGATCGTACAGCCAGGACATATTACGTTGTTTTGTTGTTTCCAGCAGTGTACGGTGTGGCTGGACGGGGACAGACAATCCTTCTGTTCTGTAGTGTAGTGGTCTGTAGTGTTGTGTATTGTCGTGTTGTGTAGTGTAGTGTAGTGTAGTGTAGTGTAGTGTAGTGTTGTGTAGTGTAGTGTAGTGTAGTGTAGTGTAGTGGACTGTGGTGTAGTATTTTGTATTGTATTGTAATAGTGTAGTGTTGTGTATTGTAGTGTGGTATAGTGTAGTGTATTGTAGTGTAGTGTAGTGTAGTGTAGTGTAGTGTAGTGTAGTGTTTTGTATTGTAGTGTATTGTAGTGTAGTGTTGTGTATTGTAGTGTATTATATTGTATTGTAGTGTATTATATTGTAGTGTATTGTATTGTTGTGTAGTGTAGTGTAGTGTAGTGTATTGTAGTGTATTGTATTGTATTGTATTGTAGTGTAGTGTAGTGTATTGTAGTGTAGTGTATTGTAGTGTTGTGTAGTGTAGTGTTGTGTATTGTAGTGTAGTGTAGTGTAGTATAGTGTAGTTCAGTGTATTGTAGTGTAGTGTATTGTAGTGTAGTGTATTGTAGTGTATTGTAGTGTATTGTATTGTAGTGTATTGTAGTGTAGTGTAGTGTAGTGTAGTATAGTGTAGTTCAGTGTATTGTAGTGTAGTGTAGTGTATTGTAGTGTATTGTAGTGTAGTGTAGTGTATTGTAGTGTATTGTATTGTAGTGTATTGTAGTGTATTGTATTGTAGTGTAGTGTAGTGTATTGTATTGTAGTGTTGTGTATTGTAGTGTATTGTAGTGTAGTTTGTGTATTGTAGTGTAGTGTATTGTAGTGTTGTGTAGTGTAGTGTTGTGTAGTGTATTGTAGTGTAGTGTCGTGTAGTATAGTGTAGTTCAGTGTATTGTAGTGTAGTGTAGTGTAGTGTAGTATAGTGTAGTTCAGTGTATTGTAGTGTAGTGTAGTGTAGTGTAGTGTAGTGTATTGTAGTGTATTGTATTGTAGTGTATTGTAGTGTAGTGTAGTGTAGTGTAGTATAGTGTAGTTCAGTGTATTGTAGTGTAGTGTAGTGTATTGTAGTGTATTGTAGTGTAGTGTAGTGTATTGTATTGTAGTATAGTGTATTGTAGTGTAGTGTTGTGTATTGTAGTGTGGTATAGTGTAGTGTATTGTTGTATATTATATTGTAGTGGACTGTATTGTAGTGTTGTGTATTGTAGTGTGGAATAGTGTATTGTAGTGTGGTGTAGAGAAGTGTAGTGTTGTGTATTGTAGTGTTGTGTATTGTAATGTTGTGTAGTGTATTGCATTGTAGTGTATTGCATTGTAGTGTATTGTATTGTATTGTAGTGTAGTGTAGTGTAGTGTATTGTAGTGTAGTGTGGTATAGTGTATTGTAGTGTATTGTAGTGTTGTGTATTGTAGTGTGGTATAGTGTAGTGTATTGTATTGTATTGTAGTGTAGTGTAGTGTAGTGTAGTGTATTGTATTGTAGTGTAGTGTAGTGTAGTGTAGTGTAGTGTAGTGTATTGTAGTGTATTGTATTGTAGTGTAGTGTATTGTAGTGTAGTGTATTGTAGTGTAGTGTGGTATAGTGTATTGTAGTGTATTGTAGTGTTGTGTATTGTAGTGTGGTATAGTGTAGTGTATTGTATTGTATTGTAGTGTAGTGTAGTGTGGTGTATTGTTGTGTAGTATAGTGTATTATATTGTAGTGGACTGTATTGTAGTGTATTGTAGTGTAGTGTATTGTAGTGTAGTGTTGTGTATTATATTGTAGTGTATTGTATTGTAGGGTTGTGTAGTGTATTGTTGTGTAGTATAGTGTATTATATTGTGTAGTATTTTGTATATATTGTAGTGGACTGTATTGTAGTGTATTGTAGTGTAGTGTATTGTAGTGTAGTGTAGTGTATTGTTGTGTAGTATAGTGTATTATATTGTAGTGGACTGTATTGTAGTGTATTGTAGTGTAGTGTATTGTAGTGTAGTGTAGTGTATTGTTGTGTAGTATAGTGTATTATATTGTAGTGGACTGTATTGTAGTGTATTGTAGTGTTGTGTATTGTAGTGTAGTGTGGTATAGTTTAGTGTATTGTATTGTATTGTAGTGTAGTGTAGTGTAGTGTAGTGTATTGTATTGTAGTGTAGTGTAGTGTAGTGTAGTGTAGTGTAGTGTATTGTAGTGTATTGTATTGTAGTGTAGTGTATTGTAGTGTAGTGTATTGTAGTGTAGTGTGGTATAGTGTATTGTAGTGTATTGTAGTGTTGTGTATTGTAGTGTGGTATAGTGTAGTGTATTGTATTGTATTGTAGTGTAGTGTAGTGTGGTGTATTGTTGTGTAGTATAGTGTATTATATTGTAGTGGACTGTATTGTAGTGTATTGTAGTGTAGTGTATTGTAGTGTAGTGTTGTGTATTATATTGTAGTGTATTGTATTGTAGGGTTGTGTAGTGTATTGTTGTGTAGTATAGTGTAATATATTGTGTAGTATTTTGTATATATTGTAGTGGACTGTATTGTAGTGTATTGTAGTGTAGTGTATTGTAGTGTAGTGTAGTGTATTGTTGTCTAGTATAGTGTATTATATTGTAGTGGACTGTATTGTAGTGTATTGTAGTGTAGTGTATTGTAGTGTAGTGTAGTGTATTGTTGTGTAGTATAGTGTATTATATTGTAGTGGACTGTATTGTAGTGTATTGTAGTGTTGTGTATTGTAGTGTAGTGTTGTGTATTGTAGTGTAGTGTAGTGTATTGTGGTGTTGTGTATTGTAGTGTAGTGTATTATATTGTAGTGGACTGTATTGTAGTGTATTATATTATAGTGTAGTGTATTGTAGTGTATTGTATTGTAGTGTAGTGTATTGTTGTGTAGTATAGTGTATTATATTGTAGTGGACTGTAGTGGAGTGTATTGTAGTGTAGTGTATTGTAGTGTATTGTAGTGTAGTGTATTGTATTATATTGTATTGTATTGTAGTGTATTGTAGTGTAGTGTAGTGTATTGTATTGTAGTGTAGTGTATTGTAGTGTAGTGTATTGTAGTGTAGTGTAGTGTAGTGTATTGTAGTGTAGTGTATTGTAGTGTAGTGTAGTGTAGTGTATTGTATTGTAGTGTATTGTAGTGTAGTGTAGTGTATTGTAGTGTAGTGTAGTGTATTGTATTGTAGTGTATTGTATTGTAGTGTATTGTATTGTAGTGTAGTGTATTGTATTGTAGTGTATTGTATTGTAGTGTAGTGTATTGTATTGTAGTGTAGTGTATTGTAGTGTAGTGTAGTGTAGTGTATTGTATTGTGGTATAGTGTAGTGTAGTGTAGTGTATTGTAGTGTATTGTATTGTGGTATAGTGTAGTGTAGTGTAGTGTAGTGTAGTGTAGTGTAGTGTGGTATATTGTAGTGTAGTGTAGTGTAGTGTGGTATAGTGTAGTGTAGTGTAGTGTGGTATAGTGTAGTGTATTGTAGTGTAGTGTAGTGTAGTGTAGTGTGGTATAGTGTAGTGTAGTGTAGTGTAGTGTATTGTAGTGTAGTGTATTGTAGTGTATTGTATTGTAGTGTAGTATAGTGTTGTGTAGTGTAGTGTAGTGTATTGTAGTGTATTGTAGTGTAGTGTATTGTAGTGTATTGTATTGTTGTGTATTGTAGTGTAGTGTAGTCTATTGTATTGTAGTGCATTGTATTGTGGTATAGTGTAGTGTAGTGTAGTGTAGTGTGGTATAGTGTAGTGTAGTGTATTGTAGTGTAGTGTAGTGTAGTGTAGTGTGGTATAGTGTAGTGTAGTGTAGTGTAGTGTTGTGTAGTGTAGTGTAGTGTATTGTTGTGTATTGTATTGTAGTATAGTGTAGTGCAGTGTGTTATAGTGTATTGTATTGTAGTGTGGTATAGTGTAGTGTTGTGTAGTGTATTATATTGTGGTATAGTGTAGTGTATTGTATTGTAGTGTAGTGTAGTATATTGTGGTATAGTGTAGTGTATTGTATTGTAGTGTAGTGTAGTATATTGTGGTATAGTGTAGTGTATTGTAGTGTAGTGTAGTGTATTGTATTGTGGTATAGTGTAGTGTAGTGTAGTGTATTGTATTGTAGTGTAGTGTATTGTATTGTAGTGTAGTGTTGTGTAGTGTATTGTAGTGTAGTGTATTGTAGTGTATTGTAGTGTAGTGTAGTGTAGTGTAGTGTATTGTAGTGTAATGTAGTGTAGTGTAGTGTATTGTAGTGTATTGTATTGTGGTATAGTGTAGTGTAGTGTAGTGTATTGTATTGTAGTGTAGTGTATTGTATTGTAGATTATTGTATTGTAGTGTAGTGTAGTGTATTGTATTGTAGTGTAGTGTAGTGTAGTGTAGTGTATTGTAGTGTATTGTATTGTGGTATAGTGTAGTGTAGTGTAGTGTAGTGTAGTGTAGTGTATTGTATTGTGGTATAGTGTAGTGTAGTGTGTTATAGTGTATTGTAGTGTAGTGTGGTATAGTGTAGTGTTGTGTAGTGTATTATATTGTGGTATAGTGTAGTGTATTGTAGTGTAGTGTAGTGTAGTATATTGTGGTATAGTGTAGTGTACTGTATTGTAGTGTAGTGTAGTATATTGTCGTATAGTGTAGGGTATTGTTGTGTATTGTAGTGTGGTATAGTGTAGTGTATTGTATTGTGGTACAGTGTTGTGTAGTGTGGTATAGTGTAGTGTATTGTTGTGTATTGTAGTGTGGTATAGTGTTGTGTAGTGTATTGTAGTGTACTGCTGTTACGGGTGTCGTAGGGTGTAGACCAAAACGCAGCGGGAAAATGTACACTCATGTTCTTTTTATTGGTGAAGAAGGAAAAACACAAACAACGTAGACAAAAACAAACGAACTGGACAGTCTCGTCAGGCACACAGCTAAACAAGAAACAATCTCCCACAAAATCCCATGACAAACACACTCCTATTTATAGGACCTTCAATCAGAGGCAACGATAGACAGCTGCCTCCAACTGAAGGCCCCAACACCAATTAGCTAAACATAGAAAGACAAACGACTAGACTGAACATAGAAATAAACTAACATAGAACAATAACCAAAACCCTGGACTAATAAATCAAATACCCCTCTACATACACAACCACCCCGAACCATATAAACCAAATACCCCCTCTACATGAACAACCACCCCGAACCATATAAACCAAATACCCCTCTCTTCATGAACACATACACAAACACACCCTGAACCACATAAAACAAATATCCCCTCTACATGAACACATACACAAACACACCCTGAACCACATAAAACAAATACCCTCTGCCACGTCCTGACCAAACTACAATAACAAATACCCCCTTTACTGGTCAGGACGTGACAATTGTAGTGTATTGTATTGTAATGTATTGTAGTGTATTGTAGTGTAGTGTTGTGTATTGTAGTGTAGTGGTGTGTATTGTAGTGTAGTGTGGTATAGTGTTGTGTTTTGTAGTGTTGTGTATTGTATTGTTGTGTAGTGTTGTGTATTGTATTGTAGTGTTGTGTATTGTATTGTTGTGGTGTGTATTGTAGTGTAGTGTTGTGTAGTGTAGTGTTGTGTATTGTATTGTTGTGTAGTGTTGTGTATTGTAGTGTAGTGTTGTGTATTGTATTGTTGTGGTGTGTATTGTAGTGTAGTGTTGTGTATTGTATTGTTGTGTGGTGTGTATTGTAGTGTAGTGTGGTATTGTGTAGTGTATTGTTGTGTATTGTATTGTAGTGTTGCGTATTGTAGTGTAGTGTTGTGTAGTGTTGTGTTGTTGTGTATTGTAGTGTAGTGGTGCGTATTGTAGTGTAGTGTGGTATTGTGTAGTGTATTGTTGTGTATTGTATTGTATTGTAGTGTAGTGTAGTGTTGTGTAGCGTAGTGTAGTGTTGTGTAGTGTAGTGTTGTGTATTGTATTGTTGTGTAGTGTTGTGTATTGTAGTGTAGTGTTGCGTATTGTAGTGTTGTGTGGTGTAGTGTATTGTTGTGTATTATAGTATATTTTAGTGTATTGTTTTGTAGTGTGTTGTGTATTGTTGTGTATTGTAGTGTAGTGTTGTGTATTGTATTGTGTTGTTGTGTATTGTAGTCTAGTGTTGTGTATTGTAGTGTAGTGTTGTGTATTGTGTTGTTGTGTATTGTAGTCTAGTGTGGTATAGTGTAGTGTATTGTTGTGTATTGTAGTGTAGTGTGGTATAGTTTGTTGTGTATTATAGTATATTTTAGTATATTGTTTTGTAGTGTGTTATGTATTGTTGTGTATTGTAGTGTAGTGTTGTGTATTGTATTGTTGTGTATTGTAGTGTAGTGTTGTGTATTGTGGTGTAGTGTGGTATAGTGTAGTGTATTGTTGTGTGTTATATTGTAGTGTAGTGTAGTATATTGTTTTGTAGTGTATTGTGTATTATATTGTAGTGTGTTGTGTATTATAGTGTATTGTAGTGTAGTGTATTTTAGTGTATTATGGTGTATTATAGTATATTGTAGTGTAGTGTAGTATATTTTAGTGTATTGTTTTGTAGTGTGTTGTGTATTATAGTGTATTATGGTGTATTATAGTATATTGTAGTGTAGCGTATTGTTTTGAAGCGTATTGTAGTGCATTGTAATGAATTATACAACGTGTTGGTCTAATCCCGAATGCTGATTGGTTAAAACCAAACTTTGGTGTAGGCTATTGTATTGTATTGTAGTGTGGCTACATAGACCTACATACCAAGCTCTGTGTGTGTGTGTGCCTGCTTGCCTTCCCGAGACTCACAGTAGGTTATTGATTGATTAATATCTCTGCCAATGAACTAAACACATCCTGACCTTTTAAAGTGCAGGAGCATTTAGCTCTCCAGTCATAGAGCCCATGGCTGCAGCCTGCATCGATCATTTAATGGAACATCAAGTCCCATCAATACAGTTGACTAGCTGACTGACTGGCTGACTGACTGGCTGACTGACTGGCTGACTGACTGGCTGGCTGACTGGCAGTGTTTTGTCGCACAGTAGACCGTGATCTATAGGGCTGCCGATAAATTGACCTTCTGTTTGTTTACAGATGGGTAAACAACAACAGAGAGAGAGAGAGGAAGGATGGCCGTTATAAACCTTCATCATCATCATCATCATCATCATCTGTAATGTCTGTATAGAGGAGGGCGAATGAGCATCACAGTCAGCACTCTGTCACGGTCACGGTCTATTCCTCAATACCTCCAGTTAGGTGAATGCCAATTGATCTAAACAGGTCTCTTTTTTTTTTTTTAACTATTAAGTATTTTTTTTTAAGTATTTGATTTGAGCTGTGTGGGTAGCTTGACAAACAGATTTGTCAGCTAAAACCTGCACCATATTGGAACTGAATAAGTAAACCGTTTTGTACAAATATCACATATTAATTTAGGACAGGAGTGTCAAACTCATTCCATGGAGGGCCGAGTATCTGTGGGTTTTAGTTTTTTCCTTACTAATTAGTAACCTAGCCTCTATGGGCTAGGTGGGATGCTTGCGTCCCACCTACTCAACAGCCAGTGTAATCCCGTGGCGCGTTATTCAAATACCATAGAAATGCAAAACCTTCAATTTTTCAAACATATGACTATTTTACACCATTTTAAAGATAAGACTCTCGTTAATCTAACCACACTGTCCGATTTTAAAACATTAGATTATGTCAGCAGAGTACCCAGCCAGAAATAATCAGACACCCATTTTTCAAGCTAGCATATAATGTCACATAAACCCAAACCACAGCTAAATGCAGCACTAACCTTTGATGATCTTCATCAGATGACACCCCTAGGACATTATGTTATACAATACATGCATGTTTTGTTCAATCAAGATCATATTTATATCAAAAACCAGCTTTTTACATTAGCATGTGACTAGCATGTGACTAGCATTCCCACCGAACACTGCCGGTGAATTTACTAAATTACTCACGATAAACGTTCACAAAAAGCATAACAATTATTTTAAGAATTATAGATACAGAACTCCTCTATGCACTCGATATGTCCGATTTTAAAATAGCTTTTCGGTGAAAGCACATTTTGCAATATTCTCAGTAGATAGCCCGGCATCACAGGGCTAGCTATTTAGACACCCAGCAAGTTTAGCACTCATCAAAGTCAGATTTACTATAAGAAAAATGTTATTACCTTTGCTGTCTTCGTCAGAATGCACTCCCAGGACTTCTACTTCAATAACAAATGTTGGTTTGGTCCAAAATAATCCATCGTTATATCCAAACAGCGGCGTTTTGTTCGTGCGTTCAAGACACTATCCGAAAGGGTAAATAAGGGTGACGAGCATGGCGCAATTCGTGACAAAAAAAATCGAAATATTCCATTACCGTACTTCGAAGCATGTCAACCGCTGTTTAAAACATGTCTACCATTTCCAGAAAACAATACATGTCAAATATACCACTTCAAATAAATATAATATCTACGTATTTAGCAGATGTTATTGCGAATATATATATATATATTTTTTTTTAATTATTTTTATAGATATATACTGAACAACAATATAAATGCAACATGTAAAGTATTGGTCCCATGTTTCATGAGCTGAAATTAAAGATCCCAGAAATGTTTCATACACACAAAATGCATTAACATCCCTGTTAGTGAGCATTTGATCATTTGTCAAGATAATCCACTTCAAGGAGAGGGAGTACAAGAATGGTCAGATTAATACTGACATTGAGAAAATTCAAAACAAAACAAGACCTTTTCCAAGGTCAGTCTCGCAAAAAGAAACATTATTGTGTTCTAACTGCCCGCTATTCAAAGCGCTCTGAACAAATTAAAAGAATCGTTCACAAACATCGGCACATTCTAAGATCCGATGATAGTATCAGTAATGTTTTTTCGGACCTTCCCTTGGTCGTATTCTCGCGGGGGCAGAAATCTCAGAGATCAATTGGTACACTCTGATTTACCACCCCAAGATATTCCTGAACAGCGTCTATTTGCGCCCCTACTGGATGGAAACTACAAGTGTTACGGCTGGGCTCAATGCAATGGCACTTATAAATGTAGATCCTTCAAACACCCACAAACAGGGAAATCTATCCCAATCAAAGGTGTTATTACGTGTTCCACTAAGGCAGTTATATATCTTATAACTTGTCCTTGTGGTAAAAATGATGTGGGTAAAACAAAGCGTGAATTAAAAGTACGAATCTCGGAGCATCGTAGCACCATTAGGTGCAAAAACTCAACTTACCCAGTTGAGGCCCACTTTTTGGAAGAAAACAACTCTATTTCATCTCTACGTTCTATCGGCGTCGAACACGTCACCCTCCCTAGGAGAGGGGGGTGACCTCGACAATTTATTGTTAAAACGAGAGGTTGCCTGGATCTTTAACTTAAAGACCCTCGCTCCCTTCGGTCTCAACGTAGACTTTGATCTGAAGCCATTCTTGTGATTATTGTGATTTTGCTATTCATTGTAAATGTTTGTAGGCCTATGTAGTCAAATTATATCTATGATCGTATGCTATCCATTTATGCTTTTTGTATGTTATTTTTATATCTGAGAATTAACCAATGATATCAGGCCACATCCGGCCATGATTACGGACACCTGTGTGTGTCCTTTGACACTATATAAACTAGTCACCTCGCAGTGTTTATCATTATACCCTGATGAAGACGGCTTGTCTGTCGAAACGTTGGTTATTAAATTATTGCATCTGAGCTCCTAGAGTGTGCGGCTCTCCTTAAGTTGTTCAAGTGTTTTACTCCGCGAGCCAGCACCTCACCTACATTGGTGTGTGTTTCTTTCGCCTCAAGATAATCCAACCACCTGACCGGTGTGTCATATCAATAAGCTGATTGAAGAGCATGATCATTACACAGATGCACCTTGTGCTGGGGACAATAAAAGGCCACTCTAAAATGTGCAGTTTTGTGTCACACAACACGATGCCACAGATGTCTCAAGTTTTGAGTGAGCGTGCAATTGGCATGCTGACTTCAGGAATGTCCACCAGAGCTGTTTCCAGATCATTTAATGTTAATTTCTCTACCATAAGCCGCCTCGAGCAGTTTGCCCAACCGGCCTCACAACTGCAGATCACGTGTAACCACACCAGCCCAAGACTTCCAAATCCACAGTATTTCTGTCTGTGGGATTTTTTTTTCTTCTTCACATCCGAATACAACAGATAAACCTTCCGTGAAATGCTTACTTACAAGCCCTTAACCACCAATTCAGTTTTAAGAAAAATAAGAGTTAAGAAACATATTTACTAATAAACTAAAGTAAAATATAAAAGAGCAGCAATAAAATAACAATAACTAGTCTATATACAGGGAGTACTAGTACCGAGTCAATGTGCAGGGGTACAGGTTAGTTGAGGTAATTGAGATAATATATACAGTACCAGTCAAAAGTTTGGACACCTACTCATTCAAGGGTTTTTTCAAAAAGTGTTAAACAAATCAAAATATGTTATTTTAGATTCTTCAAATTATCCACCCTTTGCCTTGATGACAGCTTTGCACACTCTTGGCATTCTTTCAACCAGCGTCAGCTGGAATGCTTTTCCAACAGTCTTGAAGGAGTTCCCACATATGCTGAGCACCATCTCAATTGGTTTGAGGTCGGGTGATTGCGGAGGCCAGGTCATATGATGCAGCTCTCCATCACTCTCCTTCTTGGTCAAATAGCCCTTACACAGCCTGGAGGTGTGTTGGGTCATTGTCCTGTTGAAAAACAAATGATAGTCGCACTATGCCCAAACCAGATGGGATGGTATATCGCTGCAGAATGCTGTGGTAGCCATGCAGGTTAAGTGTGCCTTGAATTCTAAATAAATCACAGACAGTGTCACTAGCAAAGCACCCCCACACCATTACACCTCCTCCTCCATGCTTCACGGTGGGAACCACAGATGCGGAGATCATCTGTGACATGGTGGTTAGAACCAAAAATCTAAAATCTGCACTCATGAGACCAAAGGACAGATTTCCACCGGTCTAATGTCCATTGCTCGTGTTTCTTGGCCCAAGCAAGTCTGTTCTTCTTATTGGTGTCCTTTAGTAGTGTTTCTTTGCAGTAATTTGACCATGAAGGCCTGATTCACACAGTCTCCTCTGAACAATTGATGTTGAGATGTGTCAATTACTTGATTTCTCCTGAGTGGCGCAGCGGTCTAAGGCCATGCATCTCAGTGCAAGAGGTGTCACTACAGTCCCTGGTTCAAAACCAGGCTGAATCACATCCAGCCGTGATTGGGAGTCCCATAGGGCGGTGCACAATTGGCTAAGCGTTGTCCAGGTTTGGCCGGGGTAGGCTGTCATTGTAAATAAGAATTTGTTCTTAACTGACTTGCCTAGTTAAATGAAGATTACACACTCAACTCCATGAAGCATTTATTTGGGCTGCAATTTCTGAGGCTGGTAAGTCTAATGAACTTATCCTCTGCAGCAGAGGTAACTCTGGGTCTTCCATTCCTGTGGCGGTCCTCATGAGAGACAGTTTCATCATAGCGCTTGATGGTTTTTGCGACTGCACTTGAAGAAACTAATTTCTTCAAAGTTCTTGAAATTTTCCTGTATTGACTGACCTTCATGTCTTAAAGTAATGATGGACTGTAATTTCTCTTTGCTTGTTTGAGCTGTTCTTGCCAGAATATGGACTTGGTCTTTTACCAAATAGAGGTATCTTCTGTATACCACCCCTACCTTGTCACAACACAACTGATTGGCTCAAATGCATTAAGAAGGAAAGATATTTCACAAATTAACTTTTAACAAAGCACACCTGTTAATTGAAATGCATTCCAGTTGACTACCTCGTGAAGCTAGTTGAGAGAATGCCAAGAGTGTGCAAAGCTGTCATCAAGGCAAAGGGTGGCTACTTTGAAGAATCTCAAATATAAAATATATTTTGATTTGTTTAACACTTTTTTGGTTACTACATGATTCCATATGTGTTATTTCATAGTTTTAAGGTCTTCGCTATTGCTCTACAATGTAGAAAATAGTAAAAAATTATGAGAAACCCTGGAATGAGTAGGTATTTTCAAACTTTTGCCTTGTACTGTAGGTAGTCCTCTTGTCCAGTGTGCAGTGCGATGGTGATTGCATCATCTGTCGGTCTTTTGGGGCAATATGGACATTTCAATGGGTCTAGGGTGTCGGGTAAGGTAGAGGTGATATGATCCTTAACTAGCCTCTCAAAGCAGTTGATGATGACAGAAGTGAGTGCTATGGGGTGATAATCATTTAGGTTCAATTACCTTTGCTTTCTTGGAAACAGGAACAATGGTGGCCATCTTGAAGCATGTGGGGACAACAGACTGGGATAAGGGAGAGATTGAATATGTCCGTTAACACTCCAGCCTGCTAGTCTGAGCATTGCTCTGAGGATGTAGCTATTGAAGCCTATTGAATCAAATAACGTTAATCCGCGTTAATCCAACATGAAATAACAACCCACATTCACTATTTCTGTGCATGTAGCAGTCCTGGAGTTTTGTTGTCACATTTCCAATAGTCTTTCGGCGTACAATTAGTGCTGCGTCCTACTGGGCCAAGTTCACAGGCCACCTAATCCTCAATTAGCTACGACCAAGTGAAAAAACACACAAAACACAACATAGACAGAGCGACACACACACACACACACACTCTGCACGCGCTCCTTTTTTACAGAACCCAAGCTTGCTCTACAAGTTCTTATTTAATGGAATCATGTTCCTTGATTGGACTTTGGCGGTTCTTTACCGTTTCATATAGCGTTGGGACAGACAGGCGGAAAGCTTTCACAACTACTGAACCGAAAGAACTAATAAACTGTATAATTAAAGAAAATTAAGTGTGGCCACGTAAATGAAAGAAGCACTTTGTCAGCGTGTTTGTTCATTAGCAAATTGCTCACCTTTGCGAGGGAAGGGAGGTGGGATCTTATGGTGGGTGCAGTTCTCACCTGTACCAAAAGGGGGCACTAGAGTCCTGTTGCAGAAACTGACTGGCTGGTCCATCTTTATCCCAAGTGTGTATTTAGGTGACAGAGCAGAGATGGTTGGCAGTTGGCACATGTTTATCCTATAATTTATCAGAGTATGTTTGAGTGGATTTCATCCCTAAGCCACACATCACACACTCACACGCCAGTGGAGGCTGGTGACGGGAGGACAGCTCATAATAATGGCTGGAATGGAGTAAATGGAATGGCATCAAACACATGGAAACCATGTGCTTGATGAATTTGATACCATTCCACTAATGCTGCTCTAGCCATTCCCACGAGCCCGACCTCCCCAACACACACACACACACACACACACACACACACACACACACACACACACACACACACACACACGTCTTCCTATAACTTTTTAGGGACCAACAATTGATTCCTATTCAAATCCTATTTTCCCCTACCCTAAACATAACCTTAAACGTAAACCTAATCATAAACCCAGACCCCTACACTAAACCCTAACTCCTAACCCTAATTCAAACACTAACTCCTAAAACTAAAATAGCCCTTTCAACAAGTGAGTACTGACAAAATCTCCTCACTTCTCTGAATTTTAGTTGGTTTACTGTTCTTGTGAGGACATCTGGTACTTCTGGAACATGTACACACACACACACACAGAAGAAAAACTATTATTTTGCGCCAGCTCTAATGGTCCTCCTAAACCAAACTGCTGTACCTGGAACACTTAGAAACCAAACTGCTGTACCTGGAACACTTAGAAACCAAACTGCTGTACCTGGAACACTTAGAAACCAAACTGCTGTACCTGGAACACTTAGAAACCAAACTGCTTTACCTGGAACACTTAGAAACCAAACTGCTGTACCTGGAACACTTAGAAACCAAACTGCTGTACCTGGAACACTTAGAAACCAAACTGCTTTACCTGGAACACTTAGAAACCAAACTGCTGTACCTGGAACACTTAGAAACCAAACTGCTGTACCTGGAACACTTAGAAACCAAACTGCTTTACCTGGAAGACTTAGAAACCAAACTGCTGTACCTGGAACACTTAGAAACCAAACTGCTGTACCTGGAACACTTAGAAACCAAACTGCTTTACCTGGAACACTTAGAAACCAAACTGCTGTACCTGGAACACTTAGAAACCAAACTGCTTTACCTGGAACACTTAGAAACCAAACTGCTGTACCTGGAACACTTAGAAACCAAACTGCTGTACCTGGAACACTTAGAAACCAAACTGCTGTACCTGGAACACTTAGAAACCAAACTGCTTTACCTGGAACACTTAGAAACCAAACTGCTGTACCTGTAACACTTAGAAACCAAACTGCTGTACCTGGAACACTTAGAAACCAAAGCAGTGATTTCAGTTTGAGCTCAACTAGATGATTACAAATGAGTGTTTGCAGACAGATAGTTTCTGCCTTGTATGATGTTTCCTTTCATGTGTTGTCCTTGTCTATTGCCTCTGAATGGGGTGTGTTGTCCTCATTTATCCTCTCTAAGTTAGTTTTATATATATATACACATATATATATATACACACACAAACACACTGTCATGTCCTGACCATAGTAAGATGTTATTTTCTATGGTAGAGTAGGTCAGGGCGTGACAGAGGGTGTTTTGTGTTTTTCTATGTTTTGTATTTCTGTTTGGGTTCTAGTTTTCTATTTCTATGTTGTTGTTTTTTGGGATGATCTCCAATTAGAGGCAGCTGGTCCTCGTTGTCTCTAATTGGAGATCATACTTAAGTAGGTTTTTTTTCCACCTGTGTTTGTGGGTAGTTGTCTTCTGTTTAGTTTTCTGTACCTGACAGAACTGTGCGCTTTCGATTTCTCTTTGTTATTTTTTTCTTTAGTGTTTTGAGTTAAAATAAATGTTCATCATGAGCAATCAACACGCTGCGCTTTGGTCCCCTCTCTACGACAGCCGTTACACACACACACAGAGGAGAAGGAGAGGGGTGAAGTAGGGAGGGAGAGAACGGAGGGAAAGAGAAGGAGTTAGGAAGACATCTGGAGAGAGAGGGAGTTAGGAAGACATCTGGAGGGAGAGGGAGTTAGGAAGACATCTGGAGGGAGAGAGAGAGGGAGTTAGGAAGACATCTGGAGGGAGAGAGAGAGGGAGTTAGGAAGACATCTGGAGGGAGAGAGAGAGTTAGGAAGACATCTGGAGAGAGAGGGAGTTATGAAGACATCTGGAGGGAGAGGGAGTTAGGAAGACATCTGGAGGGAGAGAGAGAGTTAGGAAGACATCTGGAGAGAGAGGGAGTTATGAAGACATCTGGAGGGAGAGAGAGAGTTAGGAAGACATCTGGAGAGAGAGAGAGGGAGTTAGGAAGACATCTGGAGGGAGAGGGAGTTAGGAAGACATCTGGAGGGAGAGGGAGTTATGAAGACATCTGGAGAGAGAGGGAGTTAGGAAGACATCTGGAGGGAGAGAAAGAGGGAGTTAGGAATACATCTGGAGGGAGAGGGAGTTAGGAAGACATCTGGAGGGAGAGGGAGTTAGGAAGACATCTGGAGGGAGAGGGAGAGGGAGTTAGGAAGACATCTGGAGGGAGAGGGAGTTAGGAAGACATCTGGAGGGAGAGGGAGTTAGGAATACATCTGGAGGGAGAGAGAGAGGGAGTTAGGAAGACATCTGGATGGAGAGGGAGTTATGAAGACATCTGGAGGGAGAGAGAGAGGGAGTTAGGAAGACATCTGGAGAGAGAGGGAGTTAGGAAGACATCTGGAGGGAGAGGGAGTTAGGAATACATCTGGAGGGAGAGAGAGAGGGAGTTAGGAAGACATCTGGAGAGAGAAGGAGTTATGAAGACATCTGGAGGGAGAGAGAGAGGGAGTTAGGAAGACATCTGGAGGGAGAGGGAGTTAGGAAGACATCTGGAGAGAGAGGGAGTTAGGAAGACATCTGGAGGGAGAGAGGGAGTTAGGAAGACATCTGGAGGGAGAGGGAGTTAGGAAGACATCTGGAGGGAGAGAGAGAGGGAGTTAGGAAGACATCTGGAGAGAGAGGGAGTTAGGAAGACATCTGGAGGGAGAGAGAGAGGGAGTTAGGAAGACATCTGGAGGAGAGGGAGTTATGAAGACATCTGGAGGAGAGGGAGTTAGGAAGACATCTGGAGGAGAGGGAGTTAGGAAGACATCTGGCGGGAGAGAGAGTTAGGAAGACATCTGGAGGGAGAGGGAGTTAGGAAGACATCTGGAGGGAGAGAGAGAGGGAGTTAGGAATACATCTGGAGGGAGAGAGAGTTAGGAAGACATCTGGAGGGAGAGAGAGAGGGAGTTAGGAAGACATCTGGAGGGAGAGGGAGTTAGGAAGACATCTGGAGGGAGACGGAGTTAGGAAGACATCTGGAAGAGAGAGGGAGTTAGGAAGACATCTGGAGGGAGAGGGAGTTAGGAAGACATCTGGAGAGAGAGGGAGTTAGGAAGACATCTGGAGAGAGGGAGTTAGGAAGACATCTGGAGGGAGAGGGAGTTAGGAAGACATCTGGAGGGAGAGAGAGAGGGAGTTAGGAATACATCTGGAGAGAGAGGGAGTTAGGAAGACATCTGGAGAGAGAGGGAGTTAGGAATACATCTGGAGAGAGAGAAAGAGGGAGTTAGGAATACATCTGGAGGGAGAGAGAGAGGGAGTTAGGAAGACATCTGGAGAGAGAGGGAGTTAGGAAGACATCTGGAGGGAGAGAGGGAGTTAGGAATACATCTGGAGGGAGAGAGAGAGAGAGTTAGGAAGACATCTGGAGGGAGAGAGAGAGGGAGTTAGGAAGACATCTGGAGAGAGAGGGAGTTAGGAAGACAACTGGAGGGAGACGGAGTTAGGAAGACATCTGGAGGGAGAGAGAGTTAGGAAGACATCTGGAGAGAGAGGGAGTTATGAAGACATCTGGAGGGAGAGAGAGAGAGAGGGAGTTAGGAAGACATCTGGAGGGAGAGAGAGAGTTAGGAAGACATCTGGAGGGAGAGAGAGTTAGGAAGACATCTGGAGGGAGAGAGAGTTATGAAGACATCTGGAGGGAGAGAGAGAGGGAGTTAGGAAGACATCTGGAGGGAGAGGGAGTTAGGAAGACATCTGGAGGAGAGGGAGTTAGGAAGACATCTGGAGAGAGAGAGAGAGTTAGGAAGACATCTGGAGGAGAGGGAGTTAGGAAGACATCTGGAGAGAGAGAGAGAGTTAGGAAGACATCTGGAGAGAGAGGGAGTTATGAAGACATCTGGAGGGAGAGGGAGTTAGGAAGACATCTGGAGGGAGAGGGAGTTAGGAAGACATCTGGAGGGAGAGGGAGTTAGGAAGACATCTGGAGGGAGAGAGAGAGTTAGGAAGACATCTGGAGAGAGAGGGAGTTATGAAGACATCTGGAGGGAGAGAGAGAGTTAGGAAGACATCTGGAGGGAGAGGGAGTTAGGAAGACATCTGGAGAGAGAGAGAGAGTTAGGAAGACATCTGGAGAGAGAGAGGGAGTTATGAAGACATCTGGAGGGAGAGAGAGAGGGAGTTAGGAAGACATCTGGAGGGAGAGGGAGTTAGGAAGACATCTGGAGAGAGAGAGAGGGAGTTAGGAAGACATCTGGAGGGAGAGGGAGTTAGGAAGACATCTGGAGAGAGAGGGAGTTAGGAAGACATCTGGAGGGAGTTAGGAAGACATCTGGAGGGAGAGAGAGAGTTAGGAAGACATCTGGAGAGAGAGGGAGTTATGAAGACATCTGGAGGGAGAGAGAGAGGGAGTTAGGAAGACATCTGGAGGGAGAGAGAGAGTTAGGAAGACATCTGGAGAGAGAGAGAGTTAGGAAGACATCTGGAGAGAGAGGGAGTTAGGAAGACATCTGGAGAGAGAGAGAGTTAGGAAGACATCTGGAGGAGAGGGAGTTAGGAAGACATCTGGAGGGAGATGGAGTTATGAAGACATCTGGAGGGAGTTAGGAAGACATCTGGAGGGAGAGGGAGTTAGGAATACATCTGGAGGGAGAGGGAGTTAGGAAGACATCTGGAGGGAGAGAGGGAGTTATGAAGACATCTGGAGGGAGAGGGAGTTAGGAAGACATGTGGAGGGAGAGAGGGAGTTATGAAGACATCTGGAGGGAGAGAGAGTTAGGAAGACATCTGGAGAGAGAGGAAGTTAGGAAGACATCTGGAGGGAGAGAGAGTTATGAAGACATCTGGAGGGAGAGAGAGTTATGAAGACATCTGGAGGGAGAGAGAGAGGGAGTTAGGAATACATCTGGAGGGAGAGGGAGTTAGGAAGACATCTGGAGGGAGAGAGGGAGTTATGAAGACATCTGGAGGGAGACGGAGTTAGGAAGACATCTGGAGAGAGAGGGAGTTAGGAAGACATCTGGAGGGAGAGGGAGTTAGGAAGACATCTGGAGGGAGAGAGAGAGGGAGTTAGGAAGACATCTGGAGGGAGAGAGAGTTATGAAGACATCTGGAGGGAGAGAGAGAGGGAGTTAGGAAGACATCTGGAGAGAGAGGGAGTTATGAAGACATCTGGAGGGAGAGAGAGGGAGTTAGGAAGACATCTGGAGGGAGAGAGAGGGAGTTAGGAAGACATCTGGAGGGAGAGGGAGTTAGGAAGACATCTGGAGGGAGAGAGAGAGGGAGTTAGGAAGACATCTGGAGGAGAGGGAGTTAGGAAGACATCTGGAGGGAGAAGGAGTTAGGAAGACATCTGGAGGGAGAGAGAGAGGGAGTTATGAAGACATCTGGAGGGAGAGAGAGAGGGAGTTAGGAATACATCTGGAGAGAGAGAGAGAGGGAGTTAGGAAGACATCTGGAGAGAGAGAGGGAGTTAGGAAGACATCTGGAGAGAGAGAGGGAGTTAGGAAGACATCTGGAGGGAGAGAGAGAGGGAGTTAGGAAGACATCTGGAGGGAGAGGGAGTTATGAAGACATCTGGAGGGAGAGAGAGAGGGAGTTAGGAATACATCTGGAGAGAGAGAGAGAGGGAGTTAGGAAGACATCTGGAGGGAGAGAGAGGGAGTTAGGAAGACATCTGGAGAGAGAGAGGGAGTTAGGAAGACATCTGGAGGGAGAGAGAGAGGGAGTTAGGAAGACATCTGGAGGGAGAGGGAGTTATGAAGACATCTTGAGGGAGAGAGAGAGGGAGTTAGGAAGACATCTGGAGGGAGAGGGAGTTATGAAGACATCTGGAGGGAGAGAGAGAGGGAGTTAGGAATACATCTGGAGAGAGAGAGAGAGGGAGTTAGGAAGACATCTGGAGGGAGAGAGAGAGGGAGTTAGGAAGACATCTGGAGGGAGAGGGAGTTATGAAGACATCTGGAGGGAGAGAGAGAGGGAGTTAGGAAGACATCTGGAGGGAGAGAGAGAGGGAGTTAGGAAGACATCTGGAGGGAGAGAGAGAGGGAGTTAGGAATACATCTGGAGGGAGAGGGAGTTAGGAAGACATCTGGAGGGAGAGAGAGGGAGTTAGGAAGACAGCTGGAGGGAGAGAGAGAGAGAGTTAGGAAGACATCTGGAGGGAGAGAGGGAGTTATGAAGACATCTGGAGGGAGAGAGGGAGTTAGGAATACATCTGGAGGGAGAGAGAGAGAGAGTTAGGAAGACATCTGGAGGGAGAGGGAGTTAGGAAGACATCTGGAGGGAGAGAGGGAGTTAGGAAGACATCTGGAGGGAGAGAGAGAGGGAGTTAGGAAGACATCTGGAGGGAGAGGGAGTTAGGAAGACATCTGGAGGGAGAGAGAGAGGGAGTTAGGAAGACATCTGGAGAGAGAGGGAGTTATGAAGACATCTGGAGGGAGAGAGAGTTATGAAGACATCTGGAGGGAGAGAGAGAGAGAGTTAGGAAGACATCTGGAGGGAGAGGGAGTTAGGAAGACATCTGGAGGGAGAGAGGGAGTTAGGAAGACATCTGGAGGGAGAGAGAGAGGGAGTTAGGAAGACATCTGGAGAGAGAGGGAGTTATGAAGACATCTGGAGGGAGAGGGAGTTAGGAATACATCTGGAGGGAGAGAGGGAGTTAGGAAGACATCTGGAGGGAGAGAGAGAGGGAGTTAGGAAGACATCTGGAGGGAGAGAGAGAGGGAGTTATGAAGACATCTGGAGGGAGAGGGAGTTAGGAAGACATCTGGAGAGAGAGGGAGTTAGGAAGACATCTGGAGAGAGAGAGAGTTAGGAAGACATCTGGAGGAGAGGGAGTTATGAAGACATCTGGAGAGAGAGGGAGTTAGGAATACATCTGGAGGGAGAGGGAGTTAGGAATACATCTGGAGGGAGAGGGAGTTAGGAAGACATCTGGAGAGAGAGAGAGAGTTAGGAAGACATCTGGAGGGAGAGGGAGTTAGGAAGACATCTGGAGGGAGAGGGAGTTAGGAAGACATCTGGAGAGAGAGGGAGTTAGGAATACATCTGGAGGGAGAGGGAGTTAGGAAGACATCTGGAGGGAGAGAGAGAGGGAGTTAGGAAGACATCTGGAGGGAGAGAGAGTTAGGAAGACATCTGGAGGGAGAGAGAGAGAGAGTTAGGAATACATCTGGAGGGAGAGAGGGAGTTATGAAGACATCTGGAGGGAGGGAGGGAGTTAGGAAGACATCTGGAGGGAGAGGGAGAGGGAGTTAGGAAGACATCTGGAGGGAGTTAGGAAGACGTCTGGAGAGAGAGGGAGTTATGAAGACATCTGGAGAGAGAGAGAGGGAGTTAGGAAGACATCTGGATGGAGAGGGAGAGGGAGTTAGGAAGACATCTGGAGAGAGAGGGAGTTAGGAAGACATCTGGAGGGAGTGGGAGTTAGGAAGACATCTGGAGGGAGAGGGAGTTAGGAAGACATCTGGAGGGAGAGAGAGAGGGAGTTAGGAATACATCTGGAGAGAGAGAGGGAGTTAGGAATACATCTGGAGAGAGAGGGAGTTAGGAAGACATCTGGAGAGAGAGGGAGTTAGGAAGACATCTGAAGGGAGGGAGGGAGTTAGGAAGACATCTGGAGAGAGAGGGAGAGGGAGTTAGGAAGACATCTGGAGGGAGGGAGTTAGGAAGACATCTGGAGAGAGAGGGAGTTAGGAAGACATCTGGAGAGAGAGGGAGTTATGAAGACATCTGGAGAGAGAGAGAGGGAGTTAGGAAGACATCTGGATGGAGAGGGAGAGGGAGTTAGGAAGACATCTGGAGAGAGAGGGAGTTAGGAAGACATCTGGAGGGAGTGGGAGTTAGGAAGACATCTGGAGGGAGAGAGAGAGGGAGTTAGGAATACATCTGGAGAGAGAGAGGGAGTTAGGAATACATCTGGAGAGAGAGGGAGTTAGGAATACATCTGGAGGGAGAGAGAGTTAGGAAGACATCTGGAGGGAGAGAGAGAGGGAGTTAGGAATACATCTGGAGAGAGAGGGAGTTAGGAAGACATCTGGAGAGAGAGGGAGTTAGGAAGACATCTGGAGAGAGAGGGAGTTAGGAAGACATCTGGAGGGAGAGAGAGAGAGAGGGAGTTAGGAATACATCTGGAGAGAGAGAGGGAGTTATGAAGACATCTGGAGAGAGTTAGGAAGACATCTGGAGGGAGAGAGAGAGGGAGTTAGGAAGACATCTGGAGGGAGGGAGAGAGAGAGGGAGTTAGGAATACATCTGGAGAGAGAGAGGGAGTTAGGAATACATCTGGAGGGAGAGAGAGAGGGAGTTATGAAGACATCTGGAGAGAGAGAGAGAGGGAGTTAGGAAGACATCTGGAGGGAGAGGGAGTTAGGAAGACATCTGGAGGGAGAGGGAGTTAGGAAGACATCTGGAGAGAGAGAGAGTTAGGAAGACATCTGGAGGGAGAGGGAGTTAGGAAGACATCTGGAGGGAGAGGGAGTTAGGAAGACATCTGGAGGGAGAGAGAGTTAGGAAGACATCTGGAGGGAGAGAGAGTTAGGAAGACATCTGGAGAGAGAGAGAGAGGGAGTTAGGAAGACATCTGGAGGGAGAGGGAGTTAGGAAGACATCTGGAGGGAGAGAAAGAGGGAGTTATGAAGACATCTGGAGGGAGAGGGAGTTAGGAAGACATCTGGAGGGAGAGGGAGTTAGGAATACATCTGGAGAGAGAGAGAGAGGGAGTTAGGAAGACATCTGGAGGGAGAGGGAGTTAGGAAGACATCTGGAGGGAGAGAGAGGGAGTTAGGAAGACATCTGGAGGGAGAGGGAGTTAGGAATACATCTGGAGGGAGAGGGAGTTATGAAGACATCTGGAGGGAGAGGGAGTTAGGAATACATCTGGAGGGAGAGGGAGTTATGAAGACATCTGGAGGGAGGGAGAGAGAGAGGGAGTTAGGAATACATCTGGAGGGAGAGGGAGTTATGAAGACATCTGGAAGAGTCTTTTTTTTTAATGCTCCTCCTTGGGATGAGTTGTGGTTTATGATTATGCTGCTGAAACACAATGATGATGAATGATTATCATTGACTATCACTGATGTAAAACTTTTTATGGTTATTATGGAGATAGAATGACAATATAAGACTATTTAGCATGACCGACAAATGCCTAATAAGTATTTCAACAATGAGTGAATTTTGAAATATTCTTGCTCATGTTGTGTAAACAACGTGAAGAGAAAGAGCGAGAGAGAGCCACACTCATCGTCTCCTCAATTAAGAAAAATACCAGCTCTATTCTGATGGCTGCTGGGTATAATAACAATACCAGCTCTATACTGATGGCTGCTGGGTATAATAACAATACCAGCTCTATTCTGATGGCTGCTGGGTATAATAACAATACCAGCTCTATACTGATGGCTGCTGGGTACAATAACAATACCAGCTCTATTCTGATGGCTGCTGGGTATAATAACAATACCAGCTCTATACTGATGGCTGCTGGGTATAATAACAATACCAGCTCTATTCTGATGGCTGCTGGGTATAATAACAATACCAGCTCTATTCTGATGGCTGCTGGGTATAATAACAATACCAGCTCTATTCTGATGGCTGCTGGGTATAATAACAATACCAGCTCTATTCTGATGGCTGCTGGGTATAATAACAATACCAGCTCTATTCTGATGGCTGCTGGGTATAATAACAATACCAGCTCTATTCTGATGGCTGCTGGGTATAATAACAATACCAGCTCTATTCTGATGGCTGCTGGGTATAATAACAATACCAGCTCTATTCTGATGGCTGCTGGGTATAATAACAATACCAGCTCTATACTGATGGCTGCTGGGTATAATAACAATACCAGCTCTATTCTGATGGCTGCTGGGTATAATAACAATACCAGCTCTATACTGATGGCTGCTGGGTATAATAACAATACCAGCTCTATTCTGATGGCTGCTGGGTATAATAACAATACCAGCTCTATACTGATGGCTGCTGGGTATAATAACAATACCAGCTCTATTCTGATGGCTGCTGGGTATAATAACAATACCAGCTCTATTCTGATGGCTGCTGGGTATAATAACAATACCAGCTCTATACTGATGGCTGCTGGGTATAATAACAATACCAGCTCTATTCTGATGGCTGCTGGGTATAATAACAATACCAGCTCTATTCTGATGGCTGCTGGGTATAATAACAATACCAGCTCTATTCTGATGGCTGCTGGGTATAATAACAATACCAGCTCTATACTGATGGCTGCTGGGTATAATAACAATACCAGCTCTATTCTGATGGCTGCTGGGTATAATAACAATACCAGCTCTATATCTGATGGCTGCTGGGTATAATAACAATACCAGCTCTATTCTGATGGCTGCTGGGTATAATAACAATACCAGCTCTATACTGATGGCTGCTGGGTATAATAACAATACCAGCTCTATTCTGATGGCTGCTGGGTATAATAACAATACCAGCTCTATTCTGATGGCTGCTGGGTATAATAACAATACCAGCTCTATTCTGATGGCTGCTGGGTATAATAACAATACCAGCTCTATACTGATGGCTGCTGGGTATAATAACAATACCAGCTCTATTCTGATGGCTGCTGGGTATAATAACAATACCAGCTCTATTCTGATGGCTGCTGGGTATAATAACAATACCAGCTCTATACTGATGGCTGCTGGGTATAATAACAATACCAGCTCTATTCTGATGGCTGCTGGGTATAATAACAATACCAGCTCTATTCTGATGGCTGCTGGGTATAATAACAATACCAGCTCTATTCTGATGGCTGCTGGGTATAATAACAATACCAGCTCTATACTGATGGCTGCTGGGTATAATAACAATACCAGCTCTATTCTGATGGCTGCTGGGTATAATAACAATACCAGCTCTATTCTGAATGGCTGCTGGGTATAATAACAATACCAGCTCTATACTGATGGCTGCTGGGTATAATAACAATACCAGCTCTATACTGATGGCTGCTGGGTATAATAACAATACCAGCTCTATTCTGATGGCTGCTGGGTATAATAACAATACCAGCTCTATTCTGATGGCTGCTGGGTATAATAACAATACCAGCTCTATACTGATGGCTGCTGGGTATAATAACAATACCAGCTCTATACTGATGGCTGCTGGGTATAATAACAATACCAGCTCTATACTGATGGCTGCTGAGTATAATAACAATACCAGCTCTATACTGATGGCTGCTGGGTATAATAACAATACCAGCTCTATTCTGATGGCTGCTGGGTATAATAACAATACCAGCTCTATTCTGATGGCTCCTGGGTATAATAACAATACCAGCTCTATACTGATGGCTGCTGAGTAAAATAACAAAAGAAAGAAAGAAAGAAAGAAAGAAAGAAAGAAAGAAAGAAAGAAAGAAAGAAAGAAAGAAAGAAAGAAAGAAAGAAAGAAAGAAAGAAATCGGTGGGCACTTGCTCGCTGTCACTCCAGAACACTTGCTACAGACAGTGAGGGAGAGAGAGGGCGAGAGACAGGCAGCGACTTGAAAAGAGAGCGAGAGAGAGGAGAGTTACCGACGGTGAGGGAGAGAGATGGTGAGAGAGAGGTAGCGACGTGAAGAGAGAGAGAGAGAAATAGGAAAGAGGAGTGAGGCAGTGAAATGAAAAAGAGAGACAGAGAGAGAAAGAGTACTCCCACGGTGAGGAAGAGAGAGGAGTAAGAGAGATATGGAGACAGAGATGTTGAGAGGGAGCTCTACAAGGTCACAGGGAATTGTGGCATGCTGGGAAGCATGATGTGCTCTCCTCGGGATGACCTTTACCCTCGCCTGACAACCACGCTTAGCTTCCTCCTACACCCAACACACATATACGCACACACACCTCTGCCGTCGCCCGCCAACCCATCACCTCGCTAGCTAGTGGGCTGGAAGCGCCATTCATTGGCCCAAATCTCCCATTTACCCAGCCAGCAGGTGGGCGGAATGGCCTCTCAACAGGCTATAGAAGAACGACAGAGACTCACCTTTGTTCATGCGGTTAACATCTTGCACAGATTGGGGACACGGGTTCACAAATCACAGAGAACAGAGCAGAACAAGGCATCTCTGGTGTTTTACTGTTTATGTTACAGTAGCTTTGAGTTATGCCTAGTGTAGTCTATGTAGGGGATAGCGGGGGTAAGTTGAGACACCGTTGTTTCTAGGAAACCATACACAAAATTAATAATTTGACCAAATATTTATGGAGAGGTCATCTTTTCATGGAGTCTGTGAAGGATGAAACCACATGGAAAAAGTGGTTAGCAAAAAGTCTAATTAATGTATTGTGTCCGAGGTTTCATGATGCTTTATAACCAAAGTAGGTCATTTTTAAATTGTTCTATACATCAGTTGGGGTCTCTATCAGCTTCAATATGAGGTAATAAACTGAGCATGAAATTGCATCCTTGTTACTATTTGGGCTAATATAGTCAAAATGTTTTCCTTGGGGTAAGTTGAGCCAATGGTCATGGGGTAAATTGAGCCAATTGTCGAGCCAATGGCAAGTTGAGCAAATTAAAGTGTGTACTTCCCAGGCGTAAGGGATGGCATTATCGCTGGGATACGAGGTAACAACATGGCCTGGCCTAAGTTAACCTGTTAGGGCTAGGGGGCAGTATTTGCACGGCTGGATAAAAAAATGTACCCGATTTAATCTGGTTACTAATCCTACCCAGTAACTAGAATATGCATATACTTATTATATATGGATAGAAAACACCCTAAAGTTTCTAAAACTGTTTGAATGGTGTCTGTGAGTATAACAGAACTCATTTGGCAGGCAAAACCCTGAGACAGATTCTGACAGGAAGTGGATACCTGATGTGTTGTATTACCTTTAAACCTATGCCATTGAAAAACACAGGGGCTAAGGAATATTTTGGCACTTCCTATTGCTTCCACTAGATGTCACCAGCCTTTACAAAGTGTTTTGAGTCTTCTGGAGGGAGATCTGACCGAACAAGAGCCATGGAACGATGATGGCCCATTAGACACCTGGCGCGCGAGTTCATGTTGGGTACCCTCGTTCCAATACGTTATAAAAGAGAATGCATTCGTCCACCTTGAATATTATTCATGTTCTGGTTAAAAAAGGCCCTAATGATTTATGCTATACAACGTTTGACATGTTTGAACGAACGTAAATATATTTTTTCCCCTCGTTCATGAAGTGAAGTCCGGCGGGCTTAGATCATGTGCTAACAAGAAGGAGATTTTTGGACATAAATGATGAGCTTTTTTGAACAAAACTACATTCGTTATGGACCTGTGATACCTGGAAGTGACATCTGATGAAGAGAATCAAAGGTAATGGATTATTTACATAGTATTTTCGATTTTAGATCTCCCCAACATGGCGGCTAGTCTGTATCGCAACTCGTATTTTTCTGGGCGCAGTGCTCAGATTATTGCAAAGTGTGATTTCCCAGTAAGGTTATTTTTAAATCTGGCAAGTTGATTGCGTTCAAGAGATGTAAATCTATAATTCTTTAAATGACAATATAATATTTTACCAATGTTTTCTAATTTTAATTATTTAATTTGTGGTGCTGACTTGAATGCCGGTTATTGGAGGGAAACGATTTCCTGAACATCAACGCCACAGTAAAACGCTGTTTTTGGATATAAATATGAACTTGATAGAACTAAAAATGCATGCATTGTCTAACATAATGTCCTAAGAGTGTCATCTGTTGGAGATTGTAAAAGGTTAGTGCATAATTTTAGCTGATTTTATGGTTTTGGTGACGCCTGTCTTTGAATTGGCACAACATTACACACAACTCTTGTAAATGTACTGTCCTAACATACTCTAAATTTATGCTTTCGCCGTAAAACCTTTTTGAAATCGTAAAACGTGGTTAGATTAAGGAGATGTTTATCTTTCAAAGGGTGTAAAATAGTTGTATGTTTGAAAAATTAGAATTTTGACATTTATTTGGATTCAAATTTGCCGCTCTTGAAATGCACCTGCTGTTGATGGAGTGCACCACGGGTGGGACGCTTGCGTCCCACCTAGCCCATAGAGGTTAAAACCTTTTATGGCTAGGGGTTCCGCTAGCGGAACGTTTCTACAACATCCGGTGAAATGGCAGAGCATACATTCACAAGTGCAATACACCAAATTAAAGCTTAACTTCTTGTTAATCTAGCCACCGTGTCAGATATCAAAAATGCTTTACGGCGAAAGCAAACCATGCGATTATCTGAGGACAGCACCCCATCAAACAAACACATGACAATCACATTTCAAGGCGTGACACAAAACTCAGAAATAACGATATAATTCATGCCTTACCTTTGAAGAACTTCTTCTGTTGGCACTCCAATATGTCCCATAACATCACAAATAGTCCTTTGTGGGTACGTTTTTTATCCGGCCGTGAAAATACTGCCCCCTAGCCATAACAGGTTAATGAAGCACGGCTTGTAACAAAAAATAAAAGATTTGCAGTAAACAGTAGCCTACCAAGAAAGTCATTGGTCACTATCTTCCTCCTCCTGTGCACTGAAAGCACTGAAGTCATCTCCTTTGGTGTCGGAGTTGAATAGCCTCAGAATTGCTTCATCCGATATTGGATCGTTTTCATTGTCGCTCTCGTCACTGTTTGACCTTAACCCGTTCGGCAATTTCATTGGTCTAATGAAAGCTTCATGCCGCCAAAAAACTGAGCACGTCACAGAATGTGTTTTTTTGGAGAAAAAAAAATTGAAAGCGGGAAAAATCCATATATTAGCCGCGTCATTGTTTAAGCCGCGAGGTTCAAAGCGTGGGAAAACAGTTGCAGCTTACAGTTGCGACTTATAGAATTTATGGTACTCTAGTGAAAATGGGCTTCCATAAATTTGTCCAACAATCTTATGGTAAGGATATGGTTTACAGCTTCTACTTCTATATATATATACTATACTATCCTGCATATTCTACAGATATACTTTAATATACTATACACATACTATCCATAATGTCTATAATGTCTATACATCCAATCATATATATATCTATATATATATATATATATATATAGATATATATGATATATATATATGATTTTATCCTACATATTCTACAGATTCTGTTTTTGGTAAGTAGCTAAGTTTTGTTTATAGCTCGCTAGCTACATGTCATTATTTTATAGGCTATGATGCTAATCAAATCGTATTGATCGCATACTCCTATTTTGCAGATGTTATCGGAGATGACGATGGTGATAGGCTGTGATACTAGGCTATGATGCCAGGCTGTGATGCTAGGCTGTGATGCCAGGCTGTGATGCCAGGCTGTGATGCTAGGCTGTGATGCCAGGCTGTGATGCCAGGCTGTGATGCCAGGCTATGATGCCAGGCTGTGATGCTAGGCTATGATGCTAGGCTGTGATGCCAGGCTGTGATGCTAGGCTGTGATGCCAGGCTATGATGCTAGGCTGTGATGCCAGGCTGTGATGCTAGGCTGTGATGCTAGGCTGTGATGCTAGGCTATGATGCTAGGCTATGATGTAAGTTGAAATGGAATTGTATTTAACTTCTGGTTTCCTAGGGACTGTTTTATTTTGAGTATTTTAATTTTTTTGCAACCCAATACAAGTGAACGCGACACTAATGTATGTCAATAAACGTATGTTTTTTTAAAGCACCTTATAAATGGGGCTCCTTCATGATCCTGTGAGATGATCTACTGACGCTGCCAAACACCTCCTGAAGGGTTAAAATGTGAGTAGTATTAAGACAGTACATCTCAAGTGTTTAGTAATATCACAATCAGAATCACCTTTATTCGACTAATTCAATTTAGCATGTACAGGAATGTTTGACTCAGTGAAATGCCACCGTAAACATAATTTACAGACAGACAAACTTAATATACAGACGAGATGACACCACCCTTTCAATACATGCCACTTATCAAATCATTTTTCTACACATTTTGACTGAATTGGTAGAGACCTTCTACTAGTGTAGATGTATCAATGTATTTTTATATTTAACTAGGCAAGTCAGTTAAGAACACATTCTTATTTACAATAATGGCATAGGAACAGTGGGTTAACTGCCTTGTTCAGGGGACCAGAACGACAGAGTTTTACCTTGTCAGCTCGTGGATTCGATTTAGCAACCTTTCAGTAACAGGCCCAATGCTCTAACCCCTAGTCTACCTGCCGCCCCATTACACGGGTAAACGAATGTAATCAAGCTTTATTTATACAGCACATTTCAGACATGAATGCAACGCAATGCGCTTCACAGGAACTAACTAATAAAAAACTATGAAAATAAAAACAGAAATATTTACTACTCAACCGACATAAGAGGACAAGAAACAAAAGAATAACAATAAAAAATGGACCAACTAAAAAGCACCTTATTAAGGAAAAGCAAAGCTAAAAAAGTATGTTTTAAGATCTATGTGTTATATTTCTATGGTAGTGGCTGAGTGGTTTGGTGGTTGTATAGATCAGTCTATGTGTTATATATCTATAGTAGTGGTTATATAGATCAGTCTATGGGTTATATTTCTATAGTAGTGGCTGAGTGGTGTGGTGGTTGTATAGATCAGTCTATGTGTTATATTTCTATAGTTGTCACGTCCTGACCAGTGAAAGGGGTTAATTGTCATTGTAGTTTGGTCAGGGCGTGGCAGGGGTGTTTGTTTTGTGTGGTTCGGGTTTTTTGGTTTATGTTCTACATTTTCTATTTCTATGTGTTTATCTAGTTATATTTTATATTATATTATATTTCTATGTTGGGTTTTTGGTAATGACCTCCAATTAGAGGCAGCTGTTTGTCGTTGTCTCTAATTGGAGGCCATATTTAGTTGGGTTAGTTTTCTCTTGTGTTTGTGGGTGGTTGTTTCCGGTATAGTCTGTGCACCTTACTGGACTGTTTTTGTCGTTTGTTTTGTTTAAGTGTTTTTTTTCTTTAAATAAATAAGAAGATGAGCACTTTACCCGCTGCGTTTTGGCCCACTCCTTACGACGCCTGTGACAATAGTACTGCTGAGTGGTGTGGTGGCTGTGTAGATCAGTCTATGGGTTATATTTCTATAGTAGTGGCTGAGTGGTGTGGTGGCTGTGTCGATCAGTCTATGGGTTATATTTCTGTAGTGGTGGTTATATAGATCAGTCTATGTGTTATATTTCTATAGTAGTGGTTATATAGATCAGTCTATTGGTTATATTTCTATAGTAGTGGCTGAGTGGTGTGGTGGCTGTATAGATCAGTCTATGTGTTATATATCTATAGTAGTGGTTATATAGATCAGTCTATTGGTTATATTTCTATAGTAGTGGCTGAGTGGTGTGGTGGTTGTATAGATCAGTCTATGTGTTATATATCTATAGTAGTGGTTATATAGATCAGTCTATTGGTTATATTTCTATAGTAGTGGCTGAGTGGTGTGGTGGTTGTATAGATCAGTCTATGTGTTATATATCTATAGCAGTGGTTATATAGATCAGTCTATTGGTTATATTTCTATAGTAGTGGCTGTGTGGTGTGGTGGTTATATAGATCAGTCTATGTGTTATATTTCTGTAGTGGTGGTTATATAGATCAGTCTATGGGTTATATTTCTATAGTAGTGGCTGAGTGGTGTGGTGGTTCTATAGATCATTCTATGCGTTATATATCTATAGTAGTGGTTCTATAGATCAGTCTATGGGTTATATTTCTATAGTAGTGGCTGAGTGGTGTGGTGGCTGTGTAGATCAGTCTGTGGGTTATATTTCTATAGTAGTGGCTGAGTGGTGTGGTGGTTATATAGATCAGTCGTTATTCCTGAGCTATAAAAACAGACCAGATTGGGTGGTGGGATTAAAACCAGCTGGATCCTAATAACACAACCAGCCCAAACAGCTGGCAGGGACGGGGCCTCTCAGCGGGGTGCGTGTAGACCCACTGACTGCATTACTGCAGCAGAAGCACACTTTAACAGGCTTTTAGTTGCCAAGAGGGAAATTAAGGTGATATTTTAGAGCCAAGAGCCTCTTAATACACGCTTAAAATATATAAGATGTGTCACTGTCATGCATTAGACCTGCTTAAGATGTGTCATTAGATGGAACTATAGTCACCATCATCTGATCTGATACTCATCTTGCTCGTTGCAACAACAACAAAACTATCTTAGGTATATGTCACGTAAACTGACACATGAGTTGTTCTTTATCTTGAAATAATACTTAAATAGAAATGGAAATTGATAAAAAAAAAAGGCATTTCACCAACAAATAAATAAATATATATATATATATATATATATATATATATATATATATTTTATTTTATCTTCAATCTTCAGTCAAAAAAACAACATCTGAGTCATATTTTAGCTATTATCTTAATATGATTGTGTCTGAACAGTATTACAGTTTACCTCTCTGAAAAGTCCTAGAGCTTTCTGTATGTGTCATGAACTTCACCTAGCTGAACAAGTAGTGAATCAGTGTAAAAGCAGTGTAAAGCAGTGTAAAAGCAGTGTAAAGCAGTGTAAAAGCAGTGTAAAAGCAGTGTAAAGCAGTGTAAAAGCAGTGTAAAAGCCTTTCTGTCTGTGTTATGAGCGTCACCTAGCTGAACAAGTAGTGAATCAGTGTAAAGCAGATTGCTCCAGTTAATGAACCCCATTCTATCGGGGGATAAAAAGGTTAAATTAATCTACCCTGAAAAGACCCCCAAAGCTTTTCCAATATGAACCCCCCCAAAAAAATATATATAAAAAACAACAACACTGAAACAAACACACACGCAAACAGTAGAAAGAAAGAAAAATACTGTAGAGAAATCTTTCTCTACTTCTGTCATCTGCTGTCTGGCTTGACGTTCCCTGCGAGGCGAGCGGCAGAGAGAGAGAGAGAGAGAGAGAGAGAGAGAGAGAGAGAGAGAGAGAGAGAGAGAGAGAGAGAGATAGCTAGAGAGATAGCTAGAGAGAGAGAGAAAGACAGCTAGCTAGAGAGAGAGCTAGAGAGAGAGAGAGAGAGAGAGAGAGAGAGAAAGACAGCTAGCTAGAGAGAGAGAGAGAGAGAGAGAGAGAGAAAGACAGCTAGCTAGAGAGAGAGAGAGAGAGAGAGAGAGCTAGAGAGAGAGAGAGAGAGAGAGAGAAAGCTAGCTAGCTAGAGAGAGAGAGAAAGCTAGCTAGCTAGAGAGAGAGAGAAAGCTAGCTAGCTAGAGAGAGAGAGAAAGCTAGCTAGCTAGAGAGAGAGAGAAAGACAGCTAGCTAGAGAGAGAGAGAAAGACAGCTAGAGAGCTAGAGAGAGAGAAAGAGAGAAAGACAGCTAGAGAGCTAGAGAGAGAGAGAGAGAGAGAGAGAGAAAGACAGCTAGCTAGAGAGAGAGAAAGAGAGAGAGAGAGAGAGAGAGAGAAAGACAGCTAGCTAGAGAGAGAGAGAAAGACAGCTAGCTAGAGAGAGAGAGAAAGACAGCTAGCTAGAGAGAGAGAAAGACAGCTAGAGAGAGAGAGAGAAAGACAGCTAGAGAGAGAGAGAAAGACAGCTAGAGAGAGAGAGCTAGAGAGAGAGAGAAAGACAGCTAGCTAGAGAGAGAGAAAGACAGCTAGCTAGAGAGAGAGAGAAAGACAGCTAGCTAGAGAGAGAGAAAGACAGCTAGAGAGAGAGAGAGAAAGACAGCTAGAGAGAGAGAGAAAGACAGCTAGAGAGAGAGAGAAAGACAGCTAGAGAGAGAGAGAAAGACAGCTAGAGAGAGAGAGAGAGAAAGACAGCTAGAGAGCTAGAGAGAGAGAGAAAGAGAGAGAGAAAGAGAGAGAGCTAGAGAGAGAGCTAGAGAGAGAGAGAGAGAGAGAAAGAGAGAGAGAGAGAGAGAGCTAGAGAGAGAAAGAGAGCTAGAGAGAGAGAGAGACAGCTAGAGAGAGAGAGAGAGAGAGAGAGAAAGACAGCTAGAGAGAGAGAGAAAGACAGCTAGAGAGAGAGAGCTAGAGAGAGAGAGAAAGACAGCTAGAGAGAGAGAGCTAGAGAGAGAGAAAGAGAGCTAGAGAGAGAGAGAGAGAGAGAAAGAGAGCTAGAGAGAGAGAGAGCGAGAGAAAGAGAGCTAGAGAGAGAGAGAGAGAAAGAGAGAGAGAGAGAGAGAGAGAGAGAGAAAGAGAGAGAGAAAGAGAGAGAGAGAGAGAGAGAGAGAGAGAGAGAGAGAGAGAGAGAGAGAGAGAAGGAAATAGAGAGGGGAGATTATATTTAAGCTAAATGGAGCACCTACATGTTTGTATTTTTTTAATCCTGCAGCTAGGCCTAATCTAATTTTATCCTCCACAATGTCATTTTTTTTTAATGCTGGCTACACATGGGATTATAGTGGTACTGCAATGGGTTTTGTAGGCCATTTAACAGCAGAGCCAGACAAGCCAGAAAAGCATCTGTAGAGATGTGTAGTATAGCGTGTTGTGTGTGTGTGTGTGTGTGTGTGTGTGTGTGTGTGTGTGTGTGTGTGTGTGTGTGTGTGTGTGTGTGTGTGTGTGTGTGTGTGTGTGTGTGTGTGTGTGTGTGTGTGTGTGTGTGTGTGTGTGTGTGTGTGTGTGTTCAGAGACAGACAAAAGGTCATCATGGGTTTGATCACAACACTGGGAGGTCTTATGGGGCCGTAAGCATGCCAAACATACACCAAATATGCATCTTGTTTTGGTACAGTGATCGTCATCCATATGTAGGTGACAGAAGTGTATTATGTTGCTATGAAGGGGACAGAAGTGTATAATGTTTCTATGAAGGGGACAGAAGTGTATTATGTTGCTATGAAGGGGACAGAAGTGTATAATGTTTCTATGAAGGGGACAGAAGTGTATAATGTTGCTATGAAGGGGACAGAAGTGTATAATGTTTCTATGAAGGGGACAGAAGTGTATAATGTTTCTATGAAGGGTACAGAAGTGTATAATGTTGCTATGAAGGGGACAGAAGTGTATAATGTTGCCATGAAGGGTACAGAAGTGTATAATGCTGCTATGAAGGGTACAGAAGTGTATAATGTTGCTATGAAGGGGACAGAAGTGTATAATGCTGCTATGAAGGGGACAGAAGTGTATAATGTTGCCATGAAGGGGACAGAAGTGTATTATGTTGCTATGAAGGGTACAGAAGTGTATAATGTTTCTATGAAGGGGACAGAAGTGTATAATGTTGCTATGAAGGGGACAGAAGTGTATAATGTTTCTATGAAGGGGACAGAAGTGTATAATGCTGCTATGAAGGGTACAGAAGTGTATAATGTTTCTATGAAGGGTACAGAAGTGTATAATGTTGCCATGAAGGGGACAGAAGTGTATAATGTTGCCATGAAGGGGACAGAAGTGTATAATGTTGCCATGAAGGGGACAGAAGTGTATAATGTTTCTATGAAGGGGACAGAAGTGTATAATGTTTCTATGAAGGGGATAGAAGTGTATAATGTTGCTATGAAGGGGATAGAAGTGTATAATGTTTCTATGAAGGGTACAGAAGTGTATAATGTTGCCATGAAGGGGACAGAAGTGTATAATGTTGCTATGAAGGGTACAGAAGTGTATAATGTTGCCATGAAGGGGACAGAAGTGTATAATGCTGCTATGAAGGGGACAGAAGTGTATAATGCTGCTATGAAGGGGACAGAAGTGTATAATGTTGCTATGAAGGGTACAGAAGTGTATAATGCTGCTATGAAGGGGACAGAAGTGTATAATGCTGCTATGAAGGGGACAGAAGTGTATAATGCTGCTATGAAGGGGACAGAAGTGTGTAATGTTGCTATGAAGGGGACAGAAGTTTATACTGTTGTTACAGTGATCATCATCCCTATGAAGGGCTGAGTGGTATGGCTGGTCTACACAGCTGACTGGTGTTTTTACGGACATATTCAATCTCTCCTTATCCCAGTCTGCTGTCCCCACATGCTTCAAGATGTCCACTATTGTTCCTGTTCCCAAGAAAGCAAAGGTAATTGAACCTAAATGATTATCACCCCATAGCACTCACTTCTGCGATCATCAAGTTTTTTGAGAGTAAAGGATCATATCACCTCTACCTTACCCGACACCCTAAACCCACTTCATTTTGCATACTGCCCCAATAGATCCACAGACGATGCAATCACCATCACAATGCACACTGCCCTATTCCATCTGGACAAGAGGAATACCTATGTTAAACTGCTGTTCATTGACTATAGCTCAGCATTCAACAACATTAACCTGTTAGGGCTAGGGGGCAGTATTTGCACGGCTGGATAAAAAAATGTACCCGATTTAATCTGGTTACTAATCCTACCCAGTAACTAGAATATGCATATACTTATTATATATGGATAGAAAACACCCTAAAGTTTCTAAAACTGTTTGAATGGTGTCTGTGAGTATAACAGAACTCATTTGGCAGGCAAAACCCTGAGACAGATTCTGACAGGAAGTGGATACCTGATGTGTTGTATTACCTTTAAACCTATGCCATTGAAAAACACAGGGGCTGAGGAATATTTTGGCACTTCCTATTGCTTTCACTAGATGTCACCAGCCTTTACAAAGTGTTTTGAGTCTTCTGGAGGGAGATCTGACCGAACAAGAGCCATGGAACGATGATGGCCCATTAGACACCTGGCGCGCGAGTTCATGTTGGGTACCCTCGTTCCAATACGTTATAAAAGAGAATGCATTCGTCCACCTTGAATATTATTCATGTTCTGGTTAAAAAAGGCCCTAATGATTTATGCTATACAACGTTTGACATGTTTGAACGAACGTAAATATATTTTTTCCCCTCGTTCATGAAGTGAAGTCCGGCGGGCTTAGATCATGTGCTAACAAGACGGAGATTTTTGGACATAAATGATGAGCTTTTTTGAACAAAACTACATTCGTTATGGACCTGTGATACCTGGAAGTGACATCTGATGAAGAGAATCAAAGGTAATGGATTATTTACATAGTATTTTCGATTTTAGATCTCCCCAACATGGCGGCTAGTCTGTATCGCAACGCGTATTTCTCTGGGCGCAGTGCTCAGATTATTGCAAAGTGTGATTTCCCAGTAAGGTTATTTTTAAATCTGGCAAGTTGATTGCGTTCAAGAGATGTAAATCTATAATTCTTTAAATGACAATATAATATTTTACCAATGTTTTCTAATTTTCATTATTTAATTTGTGGTGCTGACTTGAATGCCGGTTATTGGAGGGAAACGATTTCCTGAACATCAATGCCACAGTAAAACGCTGTTTTTGGATATAAATATGAACTTGATAGAAATAAAAATGCATGCATTGTCTAACATAATGTCCTAGGAGTGTCATCTGATGGAGATTGTAAAAGGTTAGTGCATCATTTTAGCTGGTTTTATGGTTTTGGTGACCCTGTCTTTGACTTGACAAAACATTACACACAACTCTTGTAAATGTACTGTCCTAACATACTCTAAATTTATGCTTTCGCCGTAAAACCTTTTTGAAATCGTAAAACGTGGTTAGATTAAGGAGATGTTTATCTTTCAAAGGGTGTAAAATAGATGTATGTTTGAAAAATTTGAATTTTGACATTTATTTGGATTCAAATTTGCTGCTCTTGAAATGCACCTGCTGTTGATGGAGTAGCCCATAGAGGTTAAGCTCGAGGCCCTGGGTCTGAACCCTGCCCTGTCAGGCCGTCCTCCAGGTGGTGAAGGTAGGAAACAACAGCTCCACTTCGCCAATCCTCAACACTGGGGCCCCACAAGGGTGCGTTCTCAGCCCCCTCCTGTACTTCCTGTTCACCCATGACTGCGTGGCCACGCACGCCTCCAACTCAATCATCAAGTTTGCAGACGACACAACAGTAATAGGCTTGATTACCAACAATGACGAGACGGCCTACAGGGAGGAGGTGAGGGCCCTGGGAGTGTGGTGCCAGGGAAATAGCCTCTCACTCAATGTCAACAAAACAAAGGAGCTGATCGTGGACTACAGGAAACAGCAGAGGGAGCACCTCCCTATCCACATCGACGGGACCGCAGTGGAGAAGGTGAAAAGCTTCAAGTTCCTCGGCCTACACATCACTGACAAACTGAAAAGGTCCACCCCACGGCAGCTGCACCGACCTCAACCACAGGGCTCTCCAGAGGGTAATGTGGTCTGCCAAACGCATCACCGGGGGCAAACTACCTGCCCTCCAGGACACCTACAGCACCCGATGTCACAGGAAGGCCAAAAAGATCATCAAGGACAACAACCACCTGAGCCACTGCCTGTTCACACCGCTATCATCCAGAAGGCGAGGTCAGTACAGGTGCATCAAAGCTGGGACCGAGAGACTGAAAAACAGCTTCTATCTCAAGGTCATCAGACTGTTAAATAGACATCACTAACACAGAGAGGCTGCTGCCTGTATACAAAGACTTGAAATCACTGGCCACTTTTAATAAATGGAACGCTAGTCACTTTAATAATGTTAACATATTTTGCATTACTCATCTCATATGTATATAATGTATTATATTCCACTGTATCTTAGTCTATGGCGCTCTGACATTGCTCGTCCATATATTTATATATAGCCTTCCCTGTAGCTCAGTTGGTAGAGCATGGTGTTTGCAACGCCAGGGTTGTGGGTTCAATTCCCACGGGGGGCCAGCAAAAATATTTATGAAATGTATGCATTCACTACTGTAAGTCGCTCTGGATAAGAGTGTCTGCTAAATCACTAAAATGTAAATATATTCTTAATTCCTTTACTTTGGATTTGTGTGTATTGTTGTGAAATTGTTAGATATTACTTGTGAGATATTACTGCACCATTGGAGCTAGAAACACAAGCGTTTTGCTACACCCACAATAACACCTGCTAAACACATGTGTGACCAATACAATTTAATTTGATGTGTATACTGTATTGTTTTTTCGTGATCCCAGCCCACTTTGCATTCAAGGTATGCTAAAGAAAACACTGAAATGATTTAACAGATTCCTAATTGTATTTTAACCCATGGATTGATATTAACAGGCCTATTTTTAATACGATCCCTTTTAAAAAGACAAAAGAGTCAATGCAGTGTCCTTAATACCTTGTGACATTTATGTGATCTGTTCACCAGGTCTGACTTCCTTTGTGTCTCAGTTGGTAGAGATCAAGGCGCTTGCAACGTTAGGGTTCTGGGTTCGTTTCCCAGTAAAAAAAATAAATAAATAAAAACGTATGCACTCTGTAACATGGCTCTGGAACGTCTGCTAACGGATTACAGTGTCCTGCCCAAGGCAGATCCTAACTACAACAGAAGGCTTCTACCTCAAGGTTTAATGCCTACTAAAGAGCTTTACCGCATAACGGGTTAGGTGAGGTCATAGAGCTCTTAGTGAGATGCTCACAGATGATACAGATTTAGACTTTCACTGGTTGATAAGCAGATGACAAAGACAGTACCTGCTTGTTCCTAAGCTGGGGCTCGTGCTGCGACATCACAGTGCAGTAGAAGCCACTCGCAAAGACAGTAATGTTAAACACAGACAGTAATGATAAATACAGACAGTAATGTTAAATACAGACAGTAATGATAAATACAGACAGTAATGTTAAATACAGACGGCAATGATAAACACAGACAGTAATGATAAACACAGACAGTAATGATAAATACAGACAGTAATGTTAAACACAGACGGCAATGATAAACACAGACGGCAATGATAAACACAGACAGTAATGTTAAACGAAGACAGTAATGATAAACACAGACGGCAATGATAAACACAGACAGTAATGATAAACACAGACAGTAATGACAAACAGACAGTAATGTTAAATACAGACGGCAATGATAAACACAGACAGTAATGTGAAACACAGACAGTAATGATAAATACAGACAGTAATGTTAAATACAGACAGTAATGATAAACACAGACAGTAATGTTAAACACAGACAGTAATGATAAATACAGACAGTAATTATAAACACAGACAGTAATGATAAATACAGACAGTAATTATAAACACAGACAGTAATGATAAATACAGACAGTAATGTTAAAGACAGAGAGTAATGTTAAACACAGACGGTAATGTTAAACACAGACAGTAATGTTAAATACAGACAGTAATGTTCAGATGCAGACAGTAATGTTAAACACAGACAGTAATGTGAAACACAGACAGTAATGTTAAACACAGACAGTATTGATAAACACAGACATTAATGATAAATACAGACAGTAATGATAAATACAGACAGTAATGATAAACACAGACAGTAATGTTAAACACAGACAGTAATGATAAACACAGACAGTAATTATAAACACAGACAGTAATGTGAAACACAGACAGTAATGATAAATACAGACAGTAATGTTAAATACAGACAGTAATGATAAACACAGACAGTAATTATAAACACAGACAGTAATGATAAACACAGACAGTAATGATAAATACAGACAGTAATGTTAAACACAGACAGTAATGTTAAACAGACAGTAATGTTAAACACAGACAGTAATGTTAAACACAGAGAGTAATGATAAACACAGACAGTAATGTTAAACACAGACAGTAATGTTACACTGACAGTAATGATGAACACAGACAGTAATGTGAAACACAGACAGTAATGTTAAACACAGACGGTAATGTGAAACACAAACAGTAATGATAAACACAGCCAGTAATGATAAACACAGACAGCAATGTTAAACACAGACAGAAATGTGAAACACAGATGATAATGTTCAGAAGCATGGTTGACCAGTTGCCATAATGAGAAGCTAGCCTCGGACCTTGGGTTAGCTGAGGTTTGACACACTACACTGCACTACACAGAAAACATTATTCACTGAAATGTTGCTGTTCTTGGGAAAGCATGAGCCAAGGACAATTTTAATTCATTTGTAGATATGTTTTAATTGCTTTTTATTTTTGGCAACAGCAGTTTCCTAATCCTTGTTTTTCTTCATCAGTAGTTATCGTTGGACTGCAGGAGCAAGCAAATACACTCTACAATGTCATCAAATCTCATAACACATTGACATTATAAACTCTGCATTGTAAAATCTCCATTACAGTAAAAATCCCACTGCGTTCTCATCTCAGCCTCCACCAACCAACCGGCCTCGTTTTTAAAACACAGCGATGATGATAGCTAGCCGTCACGCTCCACTAAGCACATTTCCCCTGACAAATGGAGGAGAGAGCACAAAACG